>NW_028270142.1:30522912-30830270 GCF_037043375.1 Chiloscyllium plagiosum | reverse complement strand
AAGCCTCAGATCTAATTTCCCTCAAATTTAAACTTCCAGCCGACAATAAACCATTAATGACTGCCTGTGTGCACCAATTAATGACAGCTAGCAACCAATCCAGTCAATGGATGCTCATCCTCCTCAAACAACCAACATCACCAAGGTATGTGCATCTCTCAGTGAGTTCAGCATCACCATCGTCCCACTCATAAAAGTCTATTATATGAATAGCAATTTCAATAGCCAACAACTGTACCTTTGCTAGATTGCAGTAGGTTTTTTTAAAAAAAATCTAGTTTACTGCTACAAATTGGTATCTTTGCACCAAGTGTATACACTTGAACATGCAAGATAATTTATTTTTAACTGTTTATATTGTTCAGGTCATAGTACATTACATCACTTTAAATAACCCAATATGGAGAAAGAAATCTTGTGTTTTTATTCCTTATGTACAAACTTAGGAACATAGGAGCAGGAATAGGCCATTGAGCTTGTTACACCATTCAATGATCTGTGGCCATATTTCTTAATAACTTTGCTTAACAAAAAATTATTAGATTCAAAATTGATAGAAACAATTAACATTAACAACTTATACTTTTACTTCTGCCCAGAATAACTTGTAAACTATTTTCTTTTATCACCTTGCTACTTAAGAGTTAGATTTGTAAATTTATGAGTGGAATACCAAACTTCATGATTAGCATAGTCTGTTCATTAACAGATGCAGCTTTTGTTTAAAGTTGAGAAATACACTAGTGCGATTTAATATCTAAAAGTTTTGATAGAGTACAGTTTGTTTTTAAAAAACATCATTATCCAGATACAACATTCAGGGTTGAATTTATATCAGATTTGGTCTTACATCTCAAGCTCTCCCATATTCCTTTGAATTTCATGAGCCTCCTTTCTCTTGGAATTGGTTTCCCCTGTAATGCTCTATCCTGTAGGTGGAAACATTCTAAATCCATCAGTGACGAAGCTTGAGGAACTGCTTTATTGTCTCACATTACATAAAAGTAACCTTCCCATTCAGCCGACAATGTTTGGTATTGTAATGATTTAGATATAGGCTATGAGATTCCAATAGTGTGTAATAAGTGACCTATTAAAGATATAAAATTGGACATTCCTTATGCATATTGACTGATTACAATAGAAGATTTATTGGCATGAGTATTTAAAAAAAAATCATGCCCATTACTGGGATATAGGATAATTCTCAGACCTAGTCAATTTTAGCTTCCTGTACGTAAAATTTCAAAGGGGCAGAATTGCACATAAATATGAGGAATTACGGCAGGGGTGAGACCGTGTTAGACCAAAGTTGAATCAAATATTTTCTGAAAGAACACCAAAATAAACAGCTACCTGAACACATTTTACATATGGCAGTCTCAATAACAATACATTTATTTTTAACAAAATAAAATGTCAAGTTTGGCTCAGAGGGAACAGGAAGATTAAAGAGCTCAAATTTGAAAGGTTACAAACCACACAATCCTACAATGTTTCATTTACAGAAATCAAATTGGGGGAAACGAATGATCCAAACAGGATGGGACAAAATATTGCTTGACTGATATACAATATGATTCTCAGTACATAGTAAAACAAAACTTGAATGAACTTTTACCTTGTAAACATGAATATATTGAGGAAATAACATAAGAAATTATTGTTTTCCTAATAAAACTGTACAAATTTTATTTCTTGATTCTGGCTGAGATGTCTACCGATTTAGTTTTATGAATAAAGAAACGTCATCACGCACATAAGCTACTTCTCAGTAAAATATTGGAGCACATGCTGCCCAAAGTATTTAAAAATTGACCAACACTTCTCAAATATGAAAAGCAGATTCTGAAGAAACTAAACAAATACTTCTAATTCATTAATGAAGTTAGAAGGTATTTTGTTTTACAGAACATGAAAATATATTGCTCCTTCACTGCTAAAAAGTGAATTCTGGCAAAACAAAAAGGTTTTTCATTGTCACAATGCATTTGGGAGACCAAAAGAAAGCATCTTTTTTTTCAATATTAATTATATTTACTTATATATTTTACAAGAATCACTTATTTGTGACTTCCTGCCTATGCGCAATACTACTTCACAGAAAATAAACTAATACTAGCATCAACAAGTTAGAACTATTAGTTTAAGTATGACACAAGAACACAAATACTTAGCATTAAATTGCAAGAAAAACACAAAACCAATATACTGAAGCAGAGTCTAAATAGCACATAGCCACGTAACCTTCATGAACACTTCATGAAAATTGCAAAGTGAACCTTTCAAACTCAAAATAAAACTTAACTCATTTAGTTTCTGTAACAGTGATGTTTTTAGAAAATGTTATTTTGAGGTTAAAACTTCTATCTTGAAAAGGCTTAATATTGAAAAGAGAGTCATGATACATCCTGAAGCAACAAAATAAGAAACATGTTTAGAATATTTGTCACCAACGCCCCTTACACCATCAATCGTCCCCTTACACACCTGGAAACAGACCCAAACCTGTCCCTATCTACCCATTCATCTCACACACACACACACACACACAAACACACACACACAGCTCTCCTGCTTCATGTCACAGCAGTTTTGTTTTCTCTGTACCTCATTTAACAAGCTGAGCTGTATTATGGTCTTCATACCCAGCGAACATACAAATGCACAGCTAGTCCAAGCCCTCGGGCCTAGAGATCATGATGGCATGGTTGGAGTGTTCCCTGTGGACAGCAGTTGTGAGAAGGGTGACTGGACGCTGTGACCTGCCTGCCTCTGCTGAGACATAAACAGGAGGGTAGTAATACTGATGAACATACCTGTCATGCAGAAATTGAGGCCTCACTCACATAAAGACAACTGTATAAAATATGCTTAAAGTAGAAAAATTAAAAACTGCTGACCTCTGACAATAACACAAATGTATGTCACTATAATGAACTTTGAGCATTCAACATAGCTTAAATAATTTATATTAAATATATTCAAATTTTACACATAGGGTTGATTAATAAGCAATGAGATATTCTTTAACATAAATTGTTATTTAATTTCCATCCGAACTCATTTCAGTTTCTCTAAATTCTTCCTGAAAAGTTAAACTTCAGCAATTTAAATAAATGGTGACCTAAAACAGTAATTAATTTTTGAAACAAAATTAATTTAAATAAAGGGAAGTTAAGAATCATGCTCTACAAATTAAGAAGAATCCAGAAACAGTAGAAGCTCTCTCACACAGCATGGTTTCACATGGCAACTGATTTGAGCAATCAACAAGAACAAAATATCCCTAATCCTCTGGCAATTGAAATTTTTTTTTTCTGTAATCATGTTGTATTTTCATTCAAGAATTTTATTGGTGCACTCGTACTGAAATGTGAGGTGCATTTGTGAAATTCCCTCCAACCTATATGCCCATTTCATGTAAATCTTTACAATTAATGCAATGTAGTGAGAAAATCCTGTTCCTCTCAATTCAACTTCCTCATCATCCTCCAAAACAATCCTTAAAGCATTTGCAGTGCTAGTTTCAAATATTGGACATGAAGCAGATTAATTTAGGTACTGAAAAGTCTGAATCTTGTAAAAAATAAGATTATAGAAGCTACAACATTAAGTAGTATTTCTCTCATGACAGCGGTTTCAATGAAACAAGCAACTTTATGTGGAAATGAGAGTTTACTATTTCATATGTTAAATGTTCAAAAAATGCAAAAGTAAGTGCTTCTTGAATATTCATAATTTTCCCCCAAAATTATTTTTCAAAGCATCATTTAATTTTATTTAAAATATGAATACTAAAAAGATTCAGATTATTGTAGTCAGTGGATGGATTTGCACTAATGGAATAGTATAAATAGAGATTATACATTTCCAAACAGTGTAATTAAATAATGAACTGTACTGTGAAATTTCCAAAATAAAAAATGCACAGGAATGAAGCTAAAGCAATGTAAGAAGATCTTTCTTGTGGACTGAAATTTTGTTTTCAAAATAACTTGACTGTTTTGCCAGTAGCCGAATTGAATGGGGTGGAAATAGGAAAGAAATGGAGAGATAAACAGACAGACAGAGAAAGAGGAAGAAAGGGAGAGACTACACAGAGAAGGTAAGTGAGAAAAAGTAACCTTTTCAGTCCATTTAGAATTGATTTAATAAAATTTTAAATTATATCTACATAAATCCCACGACATCTCCTTCAACAAATATGACCTTTGCAGAGTTGAATATTCTGAGATTAGATACCCTGATAGCCATCTTCCAAGGCTCACAGACGTCCTATGTGGAACACGGTGTAACAGAAAACTACATTTTCAATTTTGAAAAATGGACATTTCCTCTGGACAATGGCATTATGATTTGGTTACAACTGGTCATGAAATAAAATCAGCTGAATCTCACAACACAAAAGGTGACATGTATAAATGTTTTTAAAATATTGTCTTATCTATTATAGGCCTGCCAATTTGGCTTCACCGTATTATCAAGATCATAGACAGTGTGTTATTTAAAGAAGAGGAAAAATTAATATGTACATTTTCTCTGCAACTGCTCTTGACGTTTAACTGTATCTTTTCTTTTGCAAATACTTCAAAAGTATTTTGTTATCTTTAACATTCAGTATTTGAAAACTTGAGGAGACAAATCAATTTGTATTTTTCCAGAAGATACGTGAAGGTTAATCCATTAAAACTGTGAAGCTATTATAAATGCCATTTACTTTCATGAATAGAGAATTAATCAGTAACAAAGAACATTTGGTACTTGTACTGCACCTTAGTTTTGCACTGTGCCAGATTAGCAAATAGTCTCATGAACTATATTTGGAATAACTGATTAGTTTAGCAATAGATATCAAGTAATTCAAAGTTAATAATAAATGCTCAAAAGACAATACATTGAGAAAAACAAAGAGCTATCACCATAAAAAGTACAACTTCAACAAATGAGTACTGTTAGATTTTAAATGCCTTAGGTAGCAGCTATTCAAATTAAATTATAAACAGACCAAAACTAATCTGAATTATTTTATGAATGCAGAACACTCACTGTTGAGGCTGATATTAAAAACAATCTTCAAAACAACTATGTTTTTTATGAACAGTACATCTGCTCATTAAATCTTCTAAGCACTGAGGTAAACGCGAGTGGGCAGGCTCACATTTCAATCACATTTGGAGCTCTTCTCCATCAATTTTCTAACAGAGTGAGATGCTTCCAAGTAACACCTTTCACAGAAATCTTACACATTAAGGAAACAAACAGACAAATACAATTATGTAGCTGATCTTTGCACATTCGATATATAAAATTACATATTGATATATTTGTCCTGGAACAAATTTATTATTTATATGATTATGATTTTATATAATTTACCAAAATATTCTCTAGAAAATGCTTACTTTACAAAACCTGTCTTAACCAACCTTCCTTACCCAGAAGAGCATAATTCCACCAGTTCCTGTGATTATTTGCAGATAAACAAGAAGATTACAAGCCTGGGATTGCTTTCTGGATGATTGTGCTTAAAAGCAAAGGACACGTATACCAGGACTACTTAGAATACAAACAACACAAGAAGCACTAGTGACCCATCTGGTATCCAGTAGACAAAGACGAAATGGCTCTAAAGCCCAGCATGTGAGGCCTTTGAGAAATATTCTTCTGGCATTTCATCACAGCAGCCCTAGACCAGTTTATCTTGGTGGCTTGAGGGAGTAAATAGAGCTGTTTATTAAAGCTACTCTGCTGTATTACATTAGACGGAGCAGACCACCTGGACCTTTTAGATTGTTGTAGTTTTTTTTTAATTTGCAGACTGGCTTCTGCAACAACAAGAATTACTATACTTACTAATGACACACCATTTGGATTAGGGGTAAAATATAAAAGACAGAATAACATAGCAGACACATTAGTGGAATATTGTAAATCTTGCATGAATGTATACCAGATCAGAGTCTTCACACCTCCTCAATGGTGTGTTGTATAAATAAAATAACAGTAGAAAGGGAATTTAAAAATATTTTGCATGATAAAATCATATTAATCAGTAAACAAAAACCTAAAAGCAAATAGTTATAAACATTAATTGTAAGGGTTGGACGTAAAATTTCTCCCTAACAAAAGCTGTGCAGAACTGCAGACTGGATAGTAGAAAACATACCAGAAATATGAATTATATGAATCATACTGTTATACCCCCATGGTAAAATAAGAGAGGAGTTAAGAAATGGCTGACTCCATACCTGACCAATTACAGCATGCATGGTCCCTGTATCCTGCTGGGCCAAGAGATCGCTATCCATCATACATATCTTGTGAAGAGCAGAATGGGGGTTTCTGCCATGCATCTGTCAATCAATGCTTGCAGTCAAAATCTTCACCAAACAGAGGCAAAAGCAAAAAGTCAAGCTGCTTCACCAAATAGGATTGAAAAAAATCACATGACAGCATGCACACAAACACACACACAAACATACTGCATGTATTTCCTGCACATAAGAAGTGTCCTTGCTTCAAAATTGCAACAACCAGGAATTTGGCATTCAAATAACTGGTTATAAGTGTCCATTTTAAATGAAGAAATGAGGAAGGAAAGCTTTGTTTGGAAATAGAAAATGATTTATGTAATTTGTGCCATTTTTTATAAAACACCAGATTAAGTCACTGACATTCACAGTAACTGTATCCACAGCTGAACAAGAGAATAATGATTATAGATACAACGGCTTATAGATTAGAGAATCTCAATACTAGTATTCTGAAGTGTACTAATTTAAGGTATAAGAAACAAAATGTCAATATATAAAGGTTTATGTATGCATCATATCACAAAAAATTCAACTTTAAATTTAAATTTTGTTAAATTTTCTGCAACACCTTTTTCTAATATACAATAGCAATATGTTAAAATACTGCACAAATACATATAACAGTTGAATGGAAAATATCCTGCACTAATATACAAACAAATATTTATATTTGTCAAAAGTGAGAGCCAAAGATCGAGATATTCATTTATACTCACTGACAATGAATGAGGCGTGATTACTGCCCAGCACAAAATTAATTTACATTCAGAAAACAATATACGCTTTTGATGTAAATAAATCACCTTCTAATTTGCACTTTTACACATTTGTACTTTACCCAAAGTTAGTAAATCAATATCCAAATGTCATTTCAATTCAAATAAAGGGCGTCTGAAGTTTGGGCTTTGTAATTTGATTGATGTGGCAAAACGTTTGTAAAATATTTTTGTTATAAAATACTCCCCGCACATCGTTCAATAAAAGGTTGACATAGGGTGCATCTAACCCCGTTTCTAATGTATCACGGAATTTTTTTTATTTTAATTTGTTTCATATTTCTTCAGTTCCAAGACAATGTTGACAAATGAACGTTACCACCAACTCAGCAGCACTTGCTCCATTAGACAGCATCAAACTGTTTGCCTTTGCTACAAATTATAAAACATCATCTCCCAGGGAATGTTTTGACGAGTTCGGTCTTCTATCTTTTTACCTGTGAGGTATTCAGAGCATCCAGCTGCAGAGACAAGCTTTCTTTGCTGTTGTCAGGCCTTTAATTATTGTCACTCTGGGGGGTCATAGAAAGTTATGATTAATTAACTACGGAAAACAATTTCGGATGCAAATTAGGTTTCTTAAGTAATGTTAGCGACCACTGATGAAAATCACTGAATAGGACAATTCCCTGAGCGATGTTTAACGAGACCCACAGTCACTGCAGCACGGGGAAGGATGAACCGCTCTCCCGGTCACGAACAATAGACGGCGCGTTTTCAGGGACCTTGATCAGGAGCTGGATGCTGTGGACACTCATAGACCAACATTACACAAATAGACACTGCACATACTCCCACTCTCTTTCTTATCCGCCACACACACAACTAAACTGTTCACATGCACAGACCCTCAAGTACACTACATAGACACTCAAGCTCCATGACACATATCCTTATTCACTTATACTCACTGTATCATTATCCTTATTCACACTTCTCACTTCCAACACATGCATTGTGACATTAACACTCATCCACTGTAAAATAAACCTTCACACATATACACTCATGCTCACACCCCTAGCCCTACATTTATCGCACCTTCACATGCACCTCAAATTCAGCTCCAACACAGTCCAATGTTTAACACACACACTGACACCATTGTATACACACCCTTCCCAATTTAAAACATAACAGAAACACACCTCACACTCCCATTCGAAATTACATGGCCCAATCATATACATACCTACACTTCTCACACCCCTCACACTCAATACCCTGCTCACCCAAATACAGCACACTGTGCACACTATCAAAGCTCCCTTCAGTTCATACACATCCTGCAACTCAGCCTCTCACACACCCAAAAACAACCTCAGTTACCCCTCAGATTCAGACAAACCACGCACTCTCAAGTCAAACAAACCAAGAAAAGTCCACACACGTACACACCACATAAACAAGCACACAACCACGCTCCCAAATCTGCAGCTTTCACACTAGCAGTAGATAGCTCCTCGTACACATACACAGACCTCACAGTTACATATACCCAGAAGTGTGAGGGCTGTGTCTGAATATACACCCCTCATGTTTACCTCGCACACACTCACACCCCAGTTGCAAAAATAACTAACAATTATAAAAATCATTATATACTTTTGCTTTCCCCCATACTTATCCATCATGCCTCATGCTCACGCATTCAGGCATATTTACATCACACACACCCCTTCACAGTTATATGCTTCCCATACTCACAAACATTCCACACACACATATACACAATCCCTTGCATACAAACCCATCTCATATTAATGTAAACCCCTCACATACTACTCAGTTTCATACAAAGATCACCCACATTCATACCCTCACACTCAAACCACCCACTCACGTTCAGTGCCACACAACCTCTCACGGCAAAACAGTCTTTCACACCCATACACAAAAGGATACAGTGTCTCACATGCTTGTACACCCCTCACACTTGCAAATACCTCATTCACCCACACATGGTAGTAGCATTACCATTGAATTGTTAATCCAGAGACACAGGGAATGTTTGGGGGTATCTGAGTTCAAATTCTACCAAGGCAGATGGTGGATTTGAATTTAATAAAAATCTGAATTAAGAGTCTAATGATGACTAAAATCCATTGTCAATTTTTCAGAAAAACCCATTTGGTTCACTTAAGCCCTTTAGGGAACAAAACTACCATCCTTACCTGGTGTGGTCTACTATATGATTCCAGACCCACAGCCATGTGGTTGACTCTTAAACTGCCAACTGGACCATTAGAAATGGACAATAAATACTGGCCTAGCCAGCGACATCCTCATCGTAGTGATTTCAGCTATGATGTCAATGGTTATTACTCTCACCTCACCTCTGGAATTCATTTCTCTTGTCCATGTTTGAACCAAGGCCACAATGAGGTCAGGAACTAACTGGCCCTGATGAACTCAAACTGGGTGTCACTGAGTAGATTATTGCTGTGTATGTGCTCTTGATAGCACTGTTGATGGCAGCCTCCATCACTTTGCTGATGATCAAGAGTGGACTAGTGGGGCGGTAATTGTCTGGGTTGGATTTGTCCTTCTTTTTACATATAGGACATAGCTGGGCAATTTTCCACATTGTCAGGTAGATGCCAGTGTTGTAGCTGCACTGGAACAGCTTGGCTCAGGTAGTGGCATGTTTTGGAGCTCAAGTCTTCAGTAATATTGCCGGAATATTGTCAGAACGCAGCAAGCCAGGCAGCATCAGGACGTGGAAAAGGGATGTTGTCAGGACCCATAGTCCTCACAGTATTCAGTGCCTCCACCGTTCCTGATATCACGTGGAGTGAATTGAATTGGCTGAAGACTTGTATATGCGATGCTAGAGATCACTGGAGGTCAAATATGTTTTTCCCTCTTGTTGGTTCTCTCACCACCTGCCACAGACCCAGTCTAGCAGCTCTGTCCTGTGGGACCTAATTGCTCCATCAGCAGTAGTACTGCTGAGCCACTGTTGGTGGTGGACTGAAATCCCCCAACAAGAGTATGTTTTGTGCTCTTACCATCCTCAGTCCTTCATTAAAGTATAGAGGAATACCGATTCATCAACTGAGGGAGGACGGTAAGTGGTAATGAGCAGGAGGTTTCCTTTCCCATATTTAACCTGAAGCCATGAGACTTCATGGGGGTCTGGAGATAAGATAAATTATGTAACAGAGAATCAGGCTGATTATAAAAGGTTCCGAGGGGAACAAAGAAAAACTATGCAAGAGAGAGAGAGATACAATGAGAAGAATAGAATAGCAGCTCATATAAAAGAACAACCAACAATCTTCTATAGGCAGATAAATAGTAAGAGTGTAGTAGAAGGAGAAGCAGGGCTGATTAAGGATTAAAAAGGGGAATTATACAGATTCAGGAAAGGAGCATAGCTGAGGTGTTTAATGAATACTTTACACTTGTCTTTACCAAGGAAGAAGACATTGCCCGAATCATAGAATCCCTACAGTGTGGAAGCAGGCCCTTTAACCTATCCAGTGAATATTGTCCCTATGAAGAGCATCCCACCCTGTCCCTGTAACCCTGCATTTCAGAAGGTTAACTCACCAAGCCTGCACATCCCTGAATGCAATGGGTAATTTAATATGGATAATCCACTTAACCTACATATCTTTGGACTGTTGGGAGGAAGCCAGAGCACTCGGAGGAAACCCACACAGACACAGGGAGAATATACAAGCTCCACACAGACTGTCGCCCAAAGGTGGAATCGAATCCGGGTCCCTGGCACTGTGAGGCAGCTGTGCTGACCACTGAGCACCATGCCATCCTGTCATGGTGAAAGAGGAGTTAGTTCAGATACTTAAAGAACTTGATTGAGTTTTTTGAAGAAGTAACAAAGAGGATTGATGAGGGCAGAGTGGTAGATGTGATCTATATGGACTTCAGTAAGGCGTTCAACAAGGTTCCTCATGGGAGACTGATTAGCAAGGTTAGATCTCATGGAATACAGGGAGAACTAGCCATTTGGATACAGAACTGGCTCAAAGGTAGAAGACGGGGGTGGTGGTGGAGGGTTGTTTTTCAGACTGGAGGTCTGTGACCAGTGGAGTTGCACAAGGATCGGTGCTGGGTCCTCTACTTTTTGTCATTTACATAAATGATTTGGATGCAAGCATAAAAGGTACAGTTAGTAAGTTTGCAGATGACACCAAAATTGGAGGTGTAGTGGACAGCGAAGACGGTTACCTCAGATTACAACAGGATCTTGAGCAGGTGGGCCAATGGGCTGAGATGTGGCAGATGGAGTTTAATTCAGATAAATGCGAGGTGCTGCATTTTGGGAAAGCAAATCTTAGCAGGACTAATACACTTAATGGTAAGGTTCTAGGGAGTGTTGCTGAACAAAGAGACCTTGGAGTGCAGGTTCATAGCTCCTTGAAAGTGGAATCGCAGGTGGATAGGATAGTGAAGAAGGTGTTTGGTATGCTTTCCTTTATTGAACAGAGTATTGAGTACAGGAGTTGGAGGTCATGTTGCAGCTGTACAGGATATTGGTTAGGTCACTGTTGGAATATTGCGTGCAATTCTGGTCTCCTTCCTATCGGAAAGATGTTGTGAAACTTGAAAGGGTTCAGAAACGATTTACAAGGATATTGCCAGGGTTGGAGGATTTGAGCTATAGGGAGAGGCTGAACAGGCTGGGACTGTTTTCCCTGGTGCGTCGGAAGCTGAGGGGTGACCTTATAGAGGTTTACAAAATTATGAGGGGCATGGATAGGGTAATTAGGCAAAGTCTTTTCTCTGGGATCGGGCTGTGCAAAACTAGAGGGCATAGATTTAGGGTGAGAGGGGAAAGATATAAAAGAGACCTAAGGGGCAACTTTTTCACACAGAGGTTGGTACGGGTATGGAATGAGCTGCCAGAGGAAGTGGTACAATTGCAATATTTAAGAGGCATTTGGATGGGTATATGAATAGGAAGGGTTTGGAGGGATATGGGTCGGGTGCTAGCAGGTGGGACTAGATTGAGTTGGGATATCTGGTCGGCATGGATGGGTTGGACCGAAGAGTCTGTTTTCATGGTGTACATCTCTATGACTTTATAATTTAAAATTGAGAAGGAGTAGTATATGATCGGCTGTCGATTCATAAAATTGATAAAGCACCAAAGCAAGATGGGATATATCTAACAATGCTGAGGTGAAAGTGGAAATTATGAAGGCTCTAGCCTTCTTTTTCCAATCTTCCTTGAACTTGGCATGGCATCAAAATAAAAGGATGTGGAGAAAACCTTGGTGATGGGCAAGTGTTTAGGAATAATAATGAGACAAAATTAATAATCAATTTGGCAATTAAAAGTTAATTAAATGAACTCAACATAGCTTTGTTAAGGGCAAATCATTCTTAACCAACTTGAGTGAATAGTTGATGATGCAACAGAAAGGAATGACGAGGGTAATGGTGTTGAAGTGGTGTACATGAATTTCCAAAAAGGCACTCATACATAAAACGCTCACTCGCCTGCTTAACTTTCCCACACCCTCATAATTCAATATGTACGCTCAAATACACACCTCAGGCGCACCTTCATATGCACACACATTCTCAGTTACACCTAAAAGACTCCTACCATCTTCATACACACTCCCTCACTCACAGATACATGCTCACACTCAAACATACGCACTTCCCCACACATACTCACTTTACACACTCATATGCCATGCACATACATCCACACACGTACATCCCAAACCCTCTCACATTCATGCACATCCCTCACACTCTTACTGATAGACTTCACACTCTTACACACAACAAATACAAATCTTCACACAAGCATTATACTCTCAAACAATTTTTAATACTTACCGCACACTTATAGAGCTGGGTTTTGTTGGCATGTGGGGAAGTCTTCTTATAATTTTCAGTGCACTAGTTTGGCACATCTCGAGTTTTAGTCTCCCTACATAAAATGAAAGGCACACTTGCATTGGAGGCAGTTCAGAGGAAGTTCACTAGGCCGGTTGTTGAGATGAGGTATTTGCCTTCTAAGGAAAAGTTGATTAGAATGGTCTGGATGCAAGGAACGTTTGAAAGATAACTTCACAAGATCTTACCCATTATCCTATGCCAATGAAATCACTCCCATTCACCTTCAATGGCCCTTTATACTCTCCATTTGCCCCCATGCCATTGTATATCCCAATGATCCACAGGAACAATACCCAAAGTGGATTGCTTCCTCTCTTTCTCTCCCCCTCCTCCCAACCTATAGTAGTTTTTTAGCTCTGTCTGCTTGTTGTCATTACTCCAGGCAGAACTTTTTAAAGGAAGTGAATCCAGCATAACTGTACGCAGAATAACAAATAAACTGTCCATCTGCAAAGAAAAACCACATCAAAACTGGAAGCAAAAGTGAATGAAAGCACTGAACTGCCAACTTCAGCCTAAAGTTAGGCAAGTCGCTAATCTCCATGAACTGCATACCCTTTTAAATTTTACTGGAGTTCAACCTATTTAATTTCACCTTTCCCATTTTGTAATATACTTGTAAGAGCACACACTTTGATTAACTACATGCGTGTGCATCTGCAAATACCAGTGCTTTTTATATTTTTACTTAGACTGGGTTAAGTACAATATAAGGTATACCCTTTACTTTGGTAAAGCTCAAGAAAACGTTTCTATTTTTTATGCTGATAGAATGTGAACAGTTAAAAACTCTCTGAATTGAGAAGTATATCCATGTTAACATAATAAAACTATTGCATTCAAATGGGATGAGGGAAAAGAAGAGATCCAATCAAACCCTCCTCACCTGATCATAAGTTTCATAAAAATAAACAGCTGCTGAAACAACCTAATAAAAATCTCTCAACCAGACTTTTTAAGTACCAGTAACAGAAATTGTAAGCACTTAGATCATAGGACATGGAGAATAAGTCAGCCATTTGGTCCATTGAGTATTGACAACTCTTTGGAAATAAACAACAGAGAGCCAGTGATAAAATAGGGAAAACGGGTTATAAATCTAACAAACAATTAATAGTTTCCCTTCTGTGCAACTGTTTGAACAAATTAATAGAAGGCTGGAATTAGTCTTGCCTTATTATAGACTTAAAAGTGGCATCAGCCTCTTCATGAGATGATGGAAAATCAGCAACTCATTGACTGCCCTCACCTAACCAACAGAATTGTCCAGTGCCCCTTCAGCCATAAATCTGTTAGCCACAATCACAATCAGCTGGCCACATTTCTCTCATGTAGTAATGATAGATGCACATGCTCCCAGTCTTGCTAGTAAAACCCTTGCCATATGTAGAGAATTCAGGCACGACACACAATAGCACAATTACGTAGCCACGCAAAAACCTCTCCTTTCAAAATACACATACATAACATTTCTAGTCGTTGACTTCCTATATCCCCCTAACCTTCCCATTCTCACACACACACCTTCACAATAACTTTAGCACTTCACATACGCTTTTGCACATACCCTCATACACTCACCCAATATATCATACTCTCACAAATCCTACTGAGTCTTGCATTTGTATAAACACACACATATCATTAAAGGAACAAAGGAATTTAGGATTCAGAAGCTGGAGTAAGTCACTTGGCTCTTCAGGCCTGCTCTGCTGTGGAATAAGAGCATGTCTAATCTGGTTGTGGTCTCAACTTCATTTACTTGTCTTCATCCATAATCCCTGACTCTCTCATTAATCAAAAACAAATCTCACTCTGCCTTGAACAAATTTACCGATCCAGTCTCCACTGCTTTCTGGGAAAGAGAATTCTACAGCTTAACACCACTTAGGGAAGGAAATTTTCAACCCCACCTTAAAAGACCTTTAATTCTTAAACTCTACAACCTAGAATTTGACTTCCACACAAGAGAAACATCTTCTCAATATCCACCCTATCAAGTCAGCTCAGAATCCTATATGTTTCATTCAGAGGTTACGGACCCGAACTTTACAACTGCGTAAAATTAGACGTACATCCAAGGAATGAGTTAAATGAATCTCCACTGAAGTAACTCCTTAAGTGAGGAGACAAAAGCTAGTCTACCTCCTCCGACACTCACTTTCTCCATCACAAATGCATAGTGGCCTCAGTGTATACCTTTTACAAAGTATACTGCAGAAATTTACTAAAGCTTCTTATCCATCACCTTCCAAACTCACTACAACTACCATTTAGGACAAGGGCAGCAGATACATGGGAACACCACCACTTACACATTCTTCTTCAAGTCTCTCACCACCTTGACTTGGAATTATTAGCATTCTTTCACTGTTGCAATATCAAAATCCTAGAACACCCTCCCGAACAGCATTGTTGTTGCACATACACTAAGGTCAACTCATTATCAACTTTGCAAGGGATACTGGAAATTAACACTAAATACTGGTCCAAACCATGAAGTCAAATCCCATGAATGAATAAAAAAAATTATATCTTTTAATATCTTATCTTCTGTAGTATCTTTACATAGCGTGTTATCAAAGTTTGATTAGAAATCCATATACAGTGCAATTACAGGTTCCCCCATATTCACCCTGCTTTTCACTTCCTCAAAAAACTCTAGAAATTAGTTAAACACACTTTACCTTTCGTAAAGCCATGTTGTCTCTACATAATATTATTATGATTTTTTAAGTATCTTGCTTTTACTTCCTTACTAATGGATTCTGGCAATTTCTTTATCACAGCTGGTATGCTAACTGGCATATTGCTTCCTGCTTTCTGTTTCCTTCCTTTCTGGAATCAATGTGTTACATTAGTCACACTCATTCAACCACACACCACAGACACATGTAATCATACATACATCACACACGCCTATCCTCTGCTCACTGACGGACAGTCATGCTGAGCCCTAACTTTGAACTTCCACACTGTTTTAAGAGCCTGTATGCTCCAGTTCGACTTCAGGAGGACATAATCCACAGTTTTCATGGTGTGTCATCCAATTGCATCTGCTTTGGAAAAGGACAGGTGCGTAAGTGGCAAAAGAAGCATATACAAACCCAGTGGTCAAAAGCAGGAGATGGAAACTACAAGGAGCAAGCAGACAGACCGAGCAGGTGCCATTAAGAGAATGGCCAAAAGCATCTGTCAATGTCTGGAGAACTGGTGAAGAGAATTGGAGCATGCATGTAATGACTTGGGATTAGGAAAGAACCTTTTGAAAGTATGGAACCCCTGGCTTGAGATGAACAAAGATGCAGAAGATACATTATGGGACCCAAATGGCCTAGTGATCTAGCTGCCGTGTTCAAAAGGAATTAGCAATAACAATATCATGGACGTGCTAGCACTCCATCTTGATTCTTTGCCATGCTTCAAATCCAGGTTTAATTCCAAACCTACCTATAGAGTGAGAACAGTAGGTAAAAGAAATCAGTTTGGGACTGGTAACTGTCACTCCTACTGAACTAATTTATTAGATCTTTTTCCCTGCTCCCACTGTTCAACAACCAAGTTGGTAATTCAGCTGAATTGAGATTCGTAGTTTAGCTCTCAGCACTTTTTTTTCATGTCTGGATTGTTAAATTTCAGGCATCCACTGCATGAAGTTCATTTCTTTAGTATAAGCATTTTCATAAGTGCATTTATAGATATGATCTTCATGGAATAAAATATTACACCCATCATGCATTGGAATTTTTATGCATTCTGTACATTTTAATCTTGCATTACAACACTGACACACTGACTTTCTCAGATTGATACACACTTACTCTTCCCAACACACACAAATTAGCCCTCTTATTTGCATAAATATACAGAATTCTCACACTCACATATCCATTCTGACTCCTCTGTCTCCTGTAGGATCAATTATGACTCTCTTCCATTCTGGTGTTGTGGGTTTTGAGGTGACTAAATAGTCAAATGCTAGATATTCAAACCATGCCAAAGGCTGGTCACTCTGGTGTTTGTTCATTCCTTCCACTGTTTGTGCTTGATCTTCATCTGGTCCTATCGGAGACTCTCAAAATGGAAGGTTCCTTTACGGATGAATCTTCTCCAAATTGTCTTAAGCTAGAAATTCCTGGTTGGGGATAGTGTATTTTCAGGTAAGATTTGAGGATGCCTTCAAAGCTTTTCTTCTGCCCTCCCGGTAATTGTTTGCTGTAACGAAGTTTCGAGGAGAAAGCTTGTTTTGGAAGTCTTATGTCTGCCACGCAGACAACAGTCTGTCCAATGCAGTTGATTGATCAAAACTAATGCCCCTATACTGAGGATGTTCACCGGGAGAGATCATGGATATTGAAGCACCTATTTTGCCAGTGGATTTGCAAGATATTTTGTGGCAGTTACACACATATGCACACAAGCATGCACACCCTCATACTCGCAATATTACACAAGTCAGATACTCATACACCCAAACGTGCACTTTCACACTGAAACACAGCTCACACACATCCTCATGTTCTTAAGCACATGCCCCCCCACACACACACAAGACACATAGATTAACATCTTCATACACGTCTCTGCACTCTCACACTGAATCATATTCAGAGAAACCCCAAATACTTCCACTTTGATATAAAGCACCATTCAACCAGGCACACCCTTATATTCTACACATCTCACAAACTCACACGTACACATGCCCATGCACCAACAGATTTATCAACAGACTAAAGAATACTTGACACAACCAGATGCATATTCAAAAACCATGTGATATTAACGTGTTCCAGTGCAGTTACAACACTGGCATAGTCCTGACAATAAGGAAAATTACCTAGAAATTCACAAAAATCAGATCAAACCCAACCAAGTCAATTAATACCATCAGTCCATTCTCAATCATCAGCAAAGTGATGGAAACTGTCATCAACAGTACCAGCAAACAGCACTTACACAGCAAGAACCAACATGTAATGCTCAATTTGGGTTCCACTAAGACCTCTCAGATTATGACATCTTTAGCCTTCATTGAAAAATAGATGAAGAACTGAATTCAACAAGTGACATGAGTATGACTGTCCTTAACATCATGATGGCATTTGTGCAAGTGTGGTATCAACAATTCTGACAACATTTAAATGAACAGGAATTAGGGAGAAAACTATACGCTGATTGGTGTCATAACCCAAATGAAGGTGGTTGCAGCTGTTACAGGCTTAATCATCTCAGTCACAGAACATTGCCAGTAGTGTAGTGTGGGCATCACTGGCTAGGCCAAGCATTTAGTTCCCATTCCCAGTTTCCTTCAAGAAGATAGTGGTGACCTTCCTTAATGGACTGCTGCACTCCATTTGATGTAGATCCACCCACAGTGCTATTAGGGAAGGAGTCCCAGGATTTTGACCCAGTGACATTGAAGTAATGCCACATCTTTCCAAGTCTGAAGGGTGAGTGGCTTGGAGCAGAACTTGCCAATGATGGACCAGTCAATCTGCTGCCTTTGTCCTTCTAGATGGTAGTGATTATGGGCTTGGCAGATGCTTAACTCCATCATCTTCAGTTTCTTCTTCAAAGAATTTCCCTCCATCATAAAGTCAGAAGCAGGACTGCACAATGTTCAGCATCATTAGCAACTCTTCAGATACTGAAGATGTCCATGCCTGAATGCAATATCAAGTGATAAGTATTGTTCACTCTACAAAAGTGCCAAGCAAACTATCTCTTCTTGACATTCAATGGCTTTAGCATAACTGAATCCCGTCTAATCAGTATCCCGATGATTATCATTGGTTCCGTTTATTTTCTAGTCAATCATATAAATACAGCAATTACAAAAGCAAATTATAGATGAGGAATCCTGCAGAAAGTAACTCATCTCCTGACTCCCCAAAGTCTATCAATCAACTACAAGGCACAAGTCAGCATGTGACAGGTTACTCTCCATGGGGGCTCTTGTTGCGCAGTAGTAGTGTCCTTAAGTTTAAGCCAGAAGGCCTGGTTTTAAGGGCAACCCTGTTTCAGAGGTGTATTATAACACATCTGAAGAGTTTGTTTGAAAAAAAAACTTTTGCGGCGCAGTAATAGTGTGCAAATGTCTGAGCCAGGAGACCCAGGTTAAAGTCCCAAATGCCCTACAGGTGGGTATAACATTTCTGAAAAGGCTGACAACATCCAGAACACTCTCAACTCAGCTAAAAAAAAAACATTTTTTGGGCCATTTTTTTAATAAAGGTCAAAAAAAATGTTTTGAATAGTGAACTAAAGGCTTTTTTTTCCAAGAAAGCATGTGACTGAAATTAATTGACTCAATCAGCTATCTGGGAAAACAATTGCTGAATGCTTACAAAGTTGAGCTTGTATAACATACTGAAAAACAGATGGCCAGATACCACGTATTAGTCAAGTTCAGAAGGAAAAAACTCCAAGCAGAGAAACAGTTGTTTTAAGTTTTAAAGAAATCTCCAGACTGTGAGAGGTTAGTTTGTATAAGTCTCCAGGTTGTGGGAGTTGGTAGAAATCTGCAAGCTGTTAGAATCGGAAAAAAACATCAGAGCCATCAGTGCTAGAAAGAAGTCTTAAATTGCTTCAGCAATCCAAGGAGCAGAGCTGGAAAGAATGATTTGAGTTAAAGAGTTACCATAGAAATGATATTTCAATGGGTTTGCATGACTGTAAAGTATATTGCTGGGAAACAGTTGAATTTTTGTATTTTTGCTGTTTATGTTAAGATTTTTCTAAATTGTCAATATACTTTTTTTTCTTTTTGTATAATAAATATTTTTATTTTGTTAGATGAAAATTGCAGCCTCATGTCAAACAATAACTGATCACCAAGTAGCCAAACTACAAAAGTAAAACTGATGAGCTATCAAGCCAGGTTTCACGCTGAGATCTGGCTTGTCCAGCATTACCATCAGCAGGGATCAAAACATGTTTGATGACTTGATACAGCTAACCAAACATTTGGTCAAAGAGTTGGGTTTAAAGGAATGTCTTAAAGAAGCTAGAAGTGTAAACATGGAAGTCAGAGTGACCAACCATGTGAGATTTTCCTGGACCATCTTATGTTGGAGGCCTATGCTCTAGACTATCCCCTGTCAG
This sequence comes from Chiloscyllium plagiosum, assembly GCF_037043375.1. Classification (NCBI taxonomy): domain Eukaryota; kingdom Metazoa; phylum Chordata; class Chondrichthyes; order Orectolobiformes; family Hemiscylliidae; genus Chiloscyllium; species Chiloscyllium plagiosum. The sequence goes on along the minus strand of NW_028270142.1, from coordinate 30,810,184 downwards.
GGTGCTGATGTCATGTAACTTTGTGATTTAACTTTTTTACAACCTCAATAAGTGGACCATCACAGTGCACATGTGCATGGAAGACTATAACAAGTTCAGCAGAAACACAGAAACATAAAAGTAGGCCGTTCAACCCATTGAATCTGCTCCTCTATTCAATCCCATCAATTTCTCTGACATAATTTTCTTACTAATATAGATTCATTTCAGTTCCTGTGTCTCACTAAATCCTGTGTTCTTCATCATTTCTGGTACATTATTTGTGCCCTCCTTAATGAAGACAGAGGTTAAGCACAAACTTAGTTGGTCAGCCATTTCTTTGCTCCCCATTATAAATTCCCCCATTTCTGACAGTTAAGGACTTACATTAACCCCAACTTTTACAGATTGTGCAGCACAAATAAATTCACACCAGTCAGATGCCCAATGTTTTTAGTTTATTATGCAAGGGTTAGTCATCCTAATGGAGGGGTTTACAGTTAGGATTTGAGAGTTTAAGACTCGGATAATTAATGGCACAACCGGTGATGGCACTAAAAGAAAGTGGGATGCACACAACTCTCTTGTGGGGTTGGATGAGAATTTTAAAATCAAGATACTGCTGGACCAGAAATCAACGCAGACTCTGAGACTGAAATGATGGCTGAAGTAATCAGCAAGCAAGGATTTTAAATGATTCACATAAAGGAAAAATGGTCAATGAGCCAAATATGAACTAAGGGAGTCAGCAGAGACTTGAAGGCAGCATGTATAACAAATATCATGAATATTTTGAGAACCCAACTGAAGTAATAGATAAGGGAGTCTATAGTTATTAGTGTAGATTTCCAGACGTCATTTGATAAGGTTTCACACATTAGATAGTTAACATAAATAAGAGTGGATGGAATTGTGTTCAATTGCTTCGTATTTGATTAGGAGTATGTCTTCTATTAATGTTCATCGTGCTTGATTAGTCAAGCCTGGATGCAGATCCAGAAAATAAACAAAGCTGCTATAAGTTGTCAAAAGCTAGAGCTATAAGCACGGAACAAACATGAAGCTCTGTAAATAAAACCTCTAGCACATGTGGGTGATCGTGTTTTTGTCTCTGCATGGTTCTGAGGCATATAAAATTCAAACATATCTATTCTTGTGGGTAGGGGATTTGGCAGAAGATAGAAAACAGACATGAGGAATAATCGGTACTCACTCAAATTGCAGGATGATGACTTTGGGACGTCCAGTTGAATATTCAATAAATGAGGTACATATTGTGGATTTCTCTGGTGATTGAACTTCAGCAGTACAGAGTGCAAAGGAAAAGAAATATACCGAATTCTGGACCAAGTCTCTTTAAAGCCCAAAGTCCTCTCTGACAGGCTTTGCCAAACTGGACTACAACTCCCAGCGGCCTCAGCGGCAGTCGCCATCGCGCAGGCGCTGTCTGCCGCACTCTCTCAGAGCTGACAGGACGCTGAGAGTCAGGGACACTATGGCGGAAGTCGGTCAGGTAAATATAGGAGGACAAGGGATCTCAGAGTTGATGGTCAGTGTGATCATGCGGTCGCTTCTCAGGGAAGTGGCGAGTAACCGCGAGCAGCAGCTGGGCTGATCGAGAGCCTCTCCCTGTTGCCGGGATGGTTGAGGGCCCTCAGGACACTGTCAGTTTGTGGGAGTTTCCTGTGTCTCTGCTTAAAAATCCCACAGCGTTACAGAAGGACTAGTTTCCTTCAGCTTTCCGCTTCAATCTGTTCACGTTTGTTTCGTGCCTTTTCTAAATCTGTAATGTGCAGTGATTGCTTTCGCTTCAGAACATGCATATTGGAAAGCAAATGTAAATTGCATACTGTTACTGTCGTACCCTTGTCTATCATGGATGATGTAGTGAATATGCTCAGTGTTTAGGTGAAGTTTCATAGGTGTCTAACACAAGTGTCCCTGCTTTATCACTTGTGTCTTTGCGAACACTTTGAGATCATGATGCTCCTCCAATGTTAATCTCTTATTCATGGCCCATTTCACTTGCAGCACTATTGACAGGCTTGCCTTCAGCTACCAAGGCCCTATACTTTGAAATCTCTCCCTTAACCTTCTCAACCTCTTTATGTCTGTTTTCTTGTCAATCAACTTTTGGTCAGCTGTCCTGCTGTCGCTTTAGGTGGCTCTATTATGTTATATTTGATCATGCTACTTTGAAGCGCAAGGGATTATTTTGTGCAACAGGAGTGCTATATAAATGTGAAAGTTGAGATATTGTCTACAAATTTGCCGCTGACAATTGTTTAATGAAGCTGAGGGGACCGTCTTCCTTCTGTCTGAGCTTTGTACAGACTGAGCATTTTCACAATTAAATGAGAAAGAAGCTGTTTTAAAATAATGCTTATATAAATGATTTTTTCAAAGTCACATTGCAGCTTGACTGAGAAACAGTTTTCCAGTAGATTGCTGGTATTCAACAATGTCTAGAAAATTGCTTTCTAACCTAGCAGATATGTTTGAAAGTCTTTGGGATCGGGAGTGAATTCTGAGGTACACTTGCTCTCAAATTTCAATGTGTCTTTTAAAACCAGGTGACCCAGTGGGAACCTTCTGTCAGTAGTTCATGACAATAAGGAGTAAACATGCAACAATCCTTTCTGACTCAAACAATTCTGCTTGTCCTCCTATAGGAATTATATTGTTAAACTATAAAGGGTGCAGGACAGATTTACAAAGATGATGCTGAGACTGCAAGCTTTGAGTTATGAGAGGCTGGAATCTTTTTCCCTGGAGTGTTAGAGGTTAGAGATAACCTTATAGACGTTTATAAAATTATGACTGGACCATAGAATAAGGGGAATAGCTAGGGTCTTTTCCCAAGGGTATTAGATTAGATTAGATTAGATTACAGTGTGGAAACAGGCCCTTCGGCCCAACAAGTCCACACCGACCCGCCGAAGCGAAACCCACCCATACCCCTACATTTACCCCTTACCTAACACTACGGGCAATTTAGTATGGCCAATTCACCTAACCTGCACATCTTTGTGACTGTGGGAGGAAACCGGAGCACCCGGAGGAAACCCACGCAGACACGGGGAGAACGTGCAAACTCCACACAGTCAGTCGCCTGAGTCGGGAATTGAACCCGGGTCTCTGGCGCTGCGAGGCAGCAGTGCTAACCACTGTGCCACCGTGCCGCCCACAAATTTAGGTATGGGAGCCTAAAATTTGCCGGCATAGGTTTAAGGTGAGAGGGGAAAGATTTAAATGGGACCTGAGGTGCACCAGCGGAAGTGGTAGAGGTGAGTATAATCACAATGTTTAAAAGTCATTTGAAGGGGTACATGCATAGGAAAGATTTAGAGGAATATGAACAGAATGCAGACAAATGGGACTAGTTGAGTTTGAGAAACCTGGTCGGCATGGACAAGTTGGATCGAAGGGTCTCTTTCCATGCTGCATAACTCTATGGCTCTATTTACCAGGACAGCAAGCTAAGGAGGCAGAGGATTAAGAACTTCTGAAGGAAATGTATACAGTTGATAGTGAGGTATTTAGTTTGAGGGTAATCAAGTTTCTACAGGCAACTGAGGCCAAGACACTGACCTCCTCTTGAAGAAACTGTGCAAGACTGTGAAGATGATGGAGTTAATATCCGACAGCGATAGGCTGAAATGGATCATAGTGAGAGCTACTTTCTGATTAATGTTTATGGTGCATTAAACAATCTTTTGGGAGCAGGAACCTTTTCAATATGAAAGGTCGTATAAAGGTATTTAATTATTTCTGGCCAAAATTAAATCACAGTGTGTCAACATAAAGATCAGCCATCCAAGCTCATGCCCTAGACTCAAATGGACCAACAACTTTAACTTCTTATGAGAAGTGATACTATGTTCATGGCGTTAAATATATAATTCAGAATTTGGTCCATTATAAACAAAAACAGGAACTGCTAAAAGGGCAGTTTCTAATTTTGTTGCTGATTTCCAGTGTAAACAGTTATTTCGATTTTTATTTGATCCATTGTAAGGTTTGCAAGCAACTTGATGCTGCATTTACTTTATTTCAAGGTGGCATTCAATCATATTTCTTCTTTTAATAGACAAACCAAAAACAAGTGCTCCTCAATTTGGTACAGTCATTGTATTGGTATATAAAATGTGTTTAATTGCAGAAATAGGGTGTTATAGTAAAACATTTTAAAGCTTTCTGTTTCAGTGCTGATACGGTTTATGACAATATCAGTTAACTATTTCAGAACTTTCTAAATTCATTTATCTAACAGGACAGGTGGTATCTATGGACAGAGAATTAGAGTCAATGTTTTTGGTCTTCTGACCTGTCATCAAATTGCAACTGAAATAATAAAATCTTGGGCTGCATAAATAATCCTTGGTAGTATCTGCAATGTGAAGATCTGGCCTAATTTGCCAAATATGTCTACATTTGTAAATTACTAAATTCAGCAAGTTCTACACATAGAACTTTGTTAGTCGCCTAGGAAACTTGTCTCTCAAAACTTCTGTGACAATTCCAGCTCTAGTTTTTGTCATCTGTTGTTGTAAGAATTTGCAAATAATTATGTTATATTTTACAGGCAATTCCTCTTAGTTCAAAATATCTCTTATTTCAGCACAAAATCACCCAAATTGTCCCCACCACCTCATGTTTGTGCCAAATGATTGGTTGTTCAGATGTGATGTGATTTTTTTTATCTGTAGCCTATTATCATGATTGCATCTATTTCCCCTTTGAGGAGTTAAGTCACTTATTTTGATACAAATTGCACTTCTGAATCATACATTTTTCACCAAAATATCTTAGACATTTTGCTTTTATTGTCTGAAGTGGAGTGTTCTGCAATGAATGAATAACTTTTAATGATAGAAAGAGCATCAAACAGAGTCCTTGGATGTTCCAGGGCAAAATTAGACTATTGAGCATTAAATTTGTCATTCTTTTTCTTCACTATGCGCCACTTGGACTAATCTGACTCCCTACTCACAGCTTATTTTCATACTTCCATTGTCAAACAACTACAGAATTCATTTTAAGAGGGAACTTTGCACCAATTTTGAAATGTAACAATGAATTCTGTAGTAGCTTCATTTTGCCTCTCCAAGAGGTGACATGCTGCTCTGTGTGTGTGCATATAAAGTGTTTGGGAGGTGCTGTTGGTGAAAAGTGCTGGATAGGAGAATGGGTTTATTGGAATCTACAGATTGACAGAACAGGTTTTATAAACTTCAATTTTTCTATCCTTTTTGGTTTTGTATGTTTGAACCACTAAACAAAAAGTTGCCATTTTACTTAAATTCCATGTGAGGACCTTAAATTTATGCCCTCTTCCATCCTTTAGCTTACTCTAAAGCGCTGTCAGTACAATAATTTGCATCAGGTCATACATCATCCAATGCCTTGGTTTCCCGATCTAGTCCCTGTCTGCCAAAGCTTTGATTTTAAAATCTCCCTATCCCTATCTCCATTTCCCCATCTTTAAATTCTTCCAGTTCTATAATTTCTGAAATGTTCTTTCTCCAGTTCTAGTCCCAACACCTTCAGACCCTTGTTGGCTCTTCCTTCAACTATTTGGACCCTTAGTTCTGAATTACCCCACTCGCCCTGTCCCAAATGGCTTGGTGTAAGTTTCTGCAAGGTCACCAATGGTCACTCTGCTGAAGTGCCTTGGAATATTTTAGCATGTTAAAAATTGCCACATAATAGTCATTGCAGCATATAATGGGAGGATTTAGCCCACAAAGTTAATGCTGGATTTCTGTAAACCAGTCCAGTTAGTCACACTGACCTGTTTCTCTACAGCCCTACAGGGTATTTACCTGCAGTGACCATCCAATTTTGTTTCGAAATCATTGATTGTTTCGCTTCCACCATCCTTGTTGCCAGAGTTTTGGGTGATACAACATAACATTGCATAACAACTGTTTTTACTTTCACCCTCTGATCACTTGCCCTTACGCTGAAATCAGTATCCCTAGTCCTTGTCCCATAATCACGTAATAGGAACAGCTATTCTTTTTGAACTTTATTTAAATCTATTGGGAACAGTGAGCCCAAAACAGCTCTGAAGACATTGAATCACTTGGTATCCTGAGGGAAAAGGAATCCCCCTCAAACATCACCAGCACCTGATAGCTATAAGGGGTAGCCATGGGCCCCAGCTATGCCTGTCTCTTTGTCGACTACGTAGAACAGTCTATCTTCCATAGTTACACTGGCACCACTCCCCACCTCTTCCTCCGCTACATTGATGACTGCATTGGTACCACATCGTGTTCCCGCGAGGAGGTTGAGCAGTTCATCAACTTCAGCAACACATTCCACGCCGACCTTAAATTCACCTGGACCATCTCTGACACCTCCCTTCGCTTCCTGGACCTCTCCATCTCCATCAATGATGACCGACTTGACACTGACATTTTTTACAACCCCACCAACTCCCACAGCTACCAGGATTACACCTCTTCCCACCCTATCTCCTGCAAAAATGCTATCCCGTATTCCCAATTCCTCCATCACCGCCGTATCTGCTCCTAGGAGGACCAGTTCCACCACAGAACACACCAGATCGCCGCCTCCTTTAAAGACTGCAATTTCCTTCCCACATGGTTAAAGATGCCCTCTAATGCATCTCATCCACATCCTGCACCTCCGCCCTGAAACCCCGCCCCTCCAACCGCAACAAGAACAGAACTCCCCAGTCCTCACCTTCCACCCTACCAACCTTTGCATAAACCGCATCACCCGCCGACATTTCCGCCACCTCCAAACGGACCCCACAACCAGGGATATATTTCCCTCCCCACCCCTTTCCGCTTTCCGCAAAGACCATTCCCTCCGTGACTACCTGGTCAGGTCCACGCCCCCCCCCAACAACCCATCCTCCCCTCCTGGCACCTTCCCCTGCCACTGCAGTAATTGCAAAACCTGCACCCACACCTCCAACCAAGGCCCCAAAGGAGCCTTCCACATCCACCAAAGTTTCACCTGCCCATCCACAAATGTCATTTACTGTATCCGTTGCTCCCGATGCGGTCTCCTCTATATGGGGAGACTGGACGCCTTCTCGCAGAGCACTTTAGGAACATTTCCGGGACACCTGAACCAATCAACATTTCAACTTCCTCTCCCACTCTGCCGAGGACATGCAGGTCCTGGGCCTCCTCCACCGCCGCTCCCTCACCACCCGACGCCTGGAGGAAGAACACCTCATCTTCTGCCTCGGAACACTTCCACCCCAGGGCATCAATATGGACTTCACTAGTTTCCTCATTTCCCCTCCCCCACCTTATCCCAGTTCCAACCTTCCAGCTCAGCACCATCCTCATGACCTGTCCTACCTGCCAATCTTCCTTCCCACCTATCCGCTCCACTCTCCTCTCTGACCTATTGCCTTCATCCCCACCTCCATCCACCTAGTGTACTCTTGGCTACCTCTTCCCCTGCCCCACCCCCATCCCATTTATCTCTCCACCCTGGAGGCTCCCTGCCTTCATTCCTGATGAAGGGCTTTTGCCCGAAGCGCTGATTTATTTTCCTGCTTTTCGGAAGATGCCTGACCTGATGTGCTTTTCCAGAACCACTCTAATCTAGACTCTGACCTCTAGCATCTGCAGTCCTCACTTTTGCCAAGCCAACAGAGCACTCCCACTGAAACAGAATAGTCAGAAAGTCAGTCTTTACTGGACCACACACCCTACCCCAAAGATAACAGTCCTACTCTTGATGATATATCTCCTGGTTAACTGCAAAAGTCACTAAGTGGAACCTGGTAACTGGTTCCAATGAACAGTACTTCACTCAGGTGTGAAAACTGCACAATGCTTCATTGTTAGAAGAATGGAATTGAAAAGTAGGAAAATTCTGCTAAACCTCCATAAAATTTTGATTAGTCCAGACTTGAGTTCTCATGGACGGGTTGGACCGAAGGGTCTGTTTCCATGCTGTACATCTCTGTGACTCTATGACTCTCTATGACCATATTATAAAATGGCTACAGATACAGTGGAGAGGGTACAAAGAAAACTTAAAAGGACAATACCAGAAATGTGTGGGTATAAACATTGGGAATAGATTAGAGACTGAATCTCTTCTCTCCTCGTAGAAAGAAGGCTCGTGAATGACCTAATAGAGGCCTTTAAAATTATGAAAACAGTTGATAAAGAAGCAGTTTCCCTTGTGAAGAAAAGTACCACCAGAATTTGCCAATATAAAATAATCATCAAGAAATCAAGTAGTGCATTCAAAATTAAATTTTTTATGCAAGTAATTGTGAGAATGTGTAACTCATTACAGTAGGAACAAATTGAAGTAAAGAGCTTTCTTGTGGAACTTTGTCAGTAGCATTTTGGGAATTATGAAATGTGACACCACGTGGTTTCCCACAATCCAATGACATTGTTACTTGCTTGCACGAGCTGACATTGATCAGGCTAGATCATGCTTACTGAATCCACTTTCACTTGGCTTATTGTCACAAAGATAGTGTGACAATGAAAGATAATTGATTCTTTCATTTGAAATGGACTGAAAGGAACACTAACATCAGAGGTGTCCCTGTCTGTTTCATTACTCAGTCTGAATGTGAGTTAAATTAGCTTGTTGTCAATCTTCTGACACGTCTCCAAAGGCCGTTGATTCTGATTGTCAGTGTATGAAATCTCTCCCCTGTCTCTCTAGGGAGTCTAAGCTAAATACTATCAGCCTCTGGGGGTTTATTTATTCTGATCCTACTTCGCTTTGCTAAGCACTTCAATCCCATTTATAGTGAAGCAATGGTTTTTACATGGCATATCTTTATTTGGAGAGGGTGTCTTACTTATGTTCTTTCCTCATGAGTACTGAGGAAATAGGTATTCAGAATATTTACAACTCTGGGATCATCAATTTCAAGTTTATGAAATATTCCTTGGAGACCAATGCTGATGAAATTACCAATACAATAACTAACTAGTATTAAACAATAGACTTATAAAGTTACACAGGGCAAAAGTGAGGTCTGCAGATGTTGGAAACCAGAGTTTAGATCAGAGTGGTGCTGGAAAAGCACAGCAGGTCAGGCAGCAGCCGAGGAGCAGGAAAATCAACGTTTCAGACAAAAGTCCTTCATCATAGCCTTGATGAAGGGCTTTTGCCTGAAACGTCGATTTTCGTGCTCCTTGGATGCTGCCTGACCTGCTGTGTTTTTCTAGCACCACTCTGATCTAAACCCCACTTATAAAGTTATACATTGTGAGATTTTACTCAATTAGTTTGCAAAGTAGTGTCAGAAGTTTCTTTTTCAGAATTTTACATAGGATCTTTTAACTATAGCCATCAGGTAAATAGTCATTATTGGAGGTTAATCATTTGCACTATAGAACATCGCTGAAACGTCACTCAGGGCAGTGTCTAGGCTGAACCATCCTTAATTGCCTCATCGAGGAGCACCCTCCATCATAAGTGGGGATGTTTGCTGATAGTTGCACAATATTGAGTACTTTTCATTACTCAGATTCTGAAGCAATCCTTGTCCGTATAGGGCAAGACGTTGACAGCATTCAAACTCAGGTAAGTTGCAATTAGCATGTGTGCTACATTAGGGGTCTTGTGGCACAGTACTAGTGTCCATGCCGCTGTACCAGAAAGTCTGGGTCCAGGAACCAACTCGGGACATAATGGCTACAGAGTTTTTTTATTCGCTCGTAGGATGTGGGTTTTACTGGCTGGCCAACATTTATTGTCCATCCATGGTTGCCTTTGTGAAGGTGGTGGTGAACTGCCTTCTTCAGCTGCTGCAGTCCACATGCTTTGGGTTGACCCAAAATCCCGTGAGGGAGGCATTTCCAGGATATTGACCCAGCGACAGTGAAGGAGCAGTGATATATTTCAGGTCAGGATGGTAAGTGGCTTGGAGGGGGAAGTTACAGGTAGTAGTGTTCCCATGTATCTGCTGCCCTTGTCCTTCTAGATGGAAGTGGTTGTGAATTTGGAAGGTGATGTTTTGGTGAATTTCTGCAATGCATCTTGCAGATAGTACATACTGCTACTAAGCATCAGTGGTGGAGGGAGTGGATGCTTGTGGAAGTAGTACTAATCAAGCTGGCTGCTTTGTCCTAGATGATGTTGAACTTCTTGAATGTTGTTGGTGCTACCCTCATCCAGGCAAATGGGGTGTTTTCCATCACACTCCTGACTTGTGTCTTGTGAATGGTGGACAGTCTCTGGAGAGTCAGGAGTGAATTACTTGCAGTATTCCTAGTGTCTGACCTCCTCTTGTAGCCACTGTGTTTATTTGGTGAGTCCAGTTGAGTTTCTGGTCAATGATAATCCCCAGGATATTGATAGTGATGGATTCAGTGATGGTAACAGCATTGAATGTCAAGGTCCAGTGCTTAGATTGCCTCTTATTCGTGATGATCGTGGCCTGGCATTTGTTTTGCATGAATGTTACTTGCCACTTGTCAGCCCAGCCTGGATATTGTTCAGATATTGTTGCATTTGAACGTGGACTGCTTCAGTGTCTGAGGAATCACGAATGATGTTGAACATTGTAAATAATCAGCAAGCGTCCCCACTTCTGACCTTATGATGGAGGGAAAGACATTGATGAAGCAGCGGAAGATATTTGGACCTGTCATGCAGAGAACTAGTGCAGAGATGTCCTGGAGCTGAAATGATTGACCTCCATGACCATCTTCCTATGTGTCAGGTATGACTCCAACATCTGAGTCGACTTGAGAGTGTGGAGCTGGAAAAGCACAGCAGGTCAGGCAGCATCTGAGGAGCAGGAGAATCAATGTTTCGGGCATAAGCCCTTCATCAAAAGCAGCTACTGTGCTTTTCCAGCACCACACTGTTGACTGATCTCCAGCATCTGCAGTCCTCACCTTCTCCTATTTGAGTCAACTTGCCTGATTGAAAAATTAACAAAGCTTGGCAGTTAACTGTCAATCAGCACTAACAAGTACATCCTCCGTGGCAACTTAACAGTTCAAGTCCACTTGCCAGTCAATCAGCACTCTCCTTTCAAGAAGTATAAATGTTTGTATTCCCCTTGAATATGTATTCTTGCGAGATTTTCTGATGTGTGCAGGCCAAAATGCTTTGATAAAATGTCTTTTGTGCAGCAGTATTAAACGGAAATTAATGTCGTCAAGCAAAATTTATTTGAAATGGTACTCTTGATATGCCAGCAAAGTTATATATCTAATAAAAATGAAGTTTACTGTATTATCATAAACTCCACCAGTTTCTGCCAGTGAGTTTTACCTAAGGAAAAGTTGCACTATTTAAGTGATATCCCCTATATTGCATCTCTGTTTTTACATTGATTATGTGGACTACTTGAAACTTGTACACTTCTGGCCCCATAGGTGCCAGTTAATAAAGCTTTTGCTGCAATTGCTCTAGTATATTTGGATTTTCAAATGACATTGAATAAGGTTTCACATAAAAGGTTGCTATACTAGATGAAAGCTGGTTAGCTTGGGAATGAAATATTAGTATGGAGAGAGAACTAGCTAACAAACAGAGCCAGGATAAATGGGTCATTTTCAAAATGACAAACTGTAACTAGTGGAGTGCCACAGGGATTATTGCTGGGTCCTCCACCATTTATGATCTGTATTAAAGTCTTGGGTGAAAGGACCAATTGTGTTATGGTCATATTTTCTTATTATATAAAGACAGGCAGAAAGCATGTTGTGAGGAACTTGCAGAATCTGAAAAGAGGTATGGATATGTTAACTGAATAAGATAAAATTTGGCGAATAGAGTATTATGTTGGAATATTGAGGTTTTCCACTTGACAGGGAGAATAGAAAGTGAAGTATTGTTGAAATGGAAAGGAAACTAATGGCAGAATGCTTTAGTGCAGAGGGACCTGTTTTTCTGTATGTGTCAAAAACAAACATTAGCATGCACATACAGCAAATGATCAGGGAGTAAAATTGAATGTTAGCCTTTAATGCTGGGGGGATGGAATTTCCATTCTGGAAATCCTGCTGCAACTGTCGGGTGCATTGGTGAAATCGCATGTAGAGTAACATGTGCAGTTTATATCTCATTACTTAAGGTGGGATATAATTGCACTGAAAGTAGTTCAGAGCAGGCTGATTTCTGGGATGAAGAGTTTGTCTTATGAGGTTAAGAGGTTGGGCCTGTATTCATTGGAATTTAAGAACAGGAGGAAGTAATCTTATTGAAACTTGGAAAATTCTGAGAAGACTTCACAAGCTAGACGCTGAGACGATGTTTATTCTATAGAACTATAGGGTATAATTTCACAATAAGCTGTCTCCCATTTATGATGGAGATGAGGAATTTCTACTCTTGGAGTGTTCTTAGTCTTTGGAATTCCCTTTCTAACAAGAAGTTTGGGCTAAATGCAAATTGAAAGAACTGTGGATGCTGTAAATTAGAAACGAAAACTGAAATTACTAGATAAGCTCAGCAGGTCTGGCAGCATCAGTGGAGAGAAATCAGAGTTAGCGTTTTGGGTCGAGTGACCTTTCCGCAGAACTGAAGTTTGGGTTGGTCATTGAATATGTTGAAGATTGATTTGGGGTTTGTTAACGACTGAAGGGTTTTGGGATTGGCAAGAAAGTGCAGGTAAGGTCACAAACAGATCAATCGTGATCTTATGAATGGCAGAGCAGTCTCAAGAGCCTATACCCTCTATTCCTTAATTTTATTGTAATTTTGTTGCCAAAACAAAATTTTGACAGGATGCCTCAAGAAAGTAAAGAAGTGAATTTGGATATACTTATGCTTTAGTCACTCAACATGGTTGAACGTTAATATGCCTGTCACCCAACAAGACATTGAACTGAAGAAGGCAGTTCACCTTTATCGTCCAATTGTCAGATAAATTCTAAATAGCTGTAGATATATAGATTTATTTAATATTAAAAATCTCTCTCAATTAAACCTTATGAGCTGGGAACTAATTTGTAACATTGGAAAAGATTTGGAATTTACAGCAGAAGAGGGAATCTATTTGGCCCATCATGGTAGGCTGTGTATTCCAATCCCATTTTACTTTTTCTCCCTATGTTCAGTTGTATTATTCCTTTTCCAGTAAGAGCCACTTCCATTCTAAGTTATACACTCTAATCCCAACCTGTCTGTCTATTACAGGTGACTCAAAGCTACGAAGGGTCGACAGATGAATCTGAGGTAGGTAAATGTGCTATATTAGTGCAAACACAATTAGCAACCACTACAGCACTGCACTGGCAATCGCGAGCTTATCAGTTCTATATATGCACACCACATTGAATAAGGAGTGAGTTGCAACAATGGATAAGGAGATTTATGATGGAGATGAGGAATTTCTACTTGAGAGTTGAGAAAGTGAAAGCTAGTTTTAAAAATTTGAATGGGTTTGAAAGAATCTTGGAGAACTTGGCTTAAAGCACAAGATGTAGTTGAAACAACAAATATACTTTCTTTCCCTGACCTATCTGAGTCTTTAAACCATTTTCTAAATTGAATTCAACATCTGAGTACAACATTGTTGCTTCACCACCTCCTCAGCAACCTCCAACCACACCCACTTGCTGAGAACAACAGGGATCTTTATTCAATTGCTGGGAAAACATAAGTCCCTTCTGCACTACCTTGTACCCAGTGGTGATTTCAGAAACGCATTATTAAATTTGATACAGCCCTTGCTGTATATCTACAATGTATACTTAATGCTTTCAATTTGTATTAATGCACTGTCTTTATAAATGTAGTCTTTATAAATATAAATTTGCATCAATTTGCATTTCATTCACAATGCAGCTTAGAGATGTGAAATCTGGAAATCTTATTTGGTTCAGCTGAATTAAAGTTGCAGATCCCAATCTCCAATCGATTTCTGGGCTTGACTCACAGAATTCAGTTCCATGCTTGGAACATAAAATGAAAAGTAGGAACAGAAAAAGAATTGATGGATTTTTAAACTGCTCCTCAATCGTGGCTAGTCTTCTGGGTCACCTCCATTTGACCATTCCAAATATCCCTCTATTTCCCAAGACGCCAAAAATCTCTCAACCCTAACTATATGCAATGATGGGACATTCCCAACCTTTTTGGGTGAATAATTCTGAAGATTCTTAACCCTCTGAGTGAAAAATTGCTCCTCTCAGTTCTAAATGACTAATCTCTTATCCTGAGAAGTGTACAATTTAAATTTACCTTTTTTTACAAAGAGGAGTAAAATTTAAGGAGAACTGAATGGATCATTTTAACGGTCTTGATGTTTTGAATTAGCCATTTGCTTATCAATAGCTTTCCTGCCTCTAGTAAAAGGGTAAAGTGTTTGTACATCTAGTGAATGGACAGTATAATGCAGTCTCTAAATATTGTGTTGACATCCAGCAGAATATTTGTTTCTGGACCGAATGACCATTAGCACTGCAGTGGTAGTAATTCCTTCGTTTGAGAGGTTAAGTTTGGGCCTCAGCCAATACACGTCTGGTTGAGCACTGGTTAATGTTTAATATGGGTTACAATGGATGCAGATGATGACTATCTTTCCCACTCTATTCTAAATGCACGTTTAGAAGAAGGTACTTATAAAAATAAAATTGCAAAGAATGCAATGGGAAGCTGCTTCTGTTTCATATTTCATAGTAAGGGTAGTTTGTATCTGTGATTGGTTCTGAGGAACCTGATTAACGTTTTTGAAGAGGTATGCACACCTTTTTCGAAAGGTATGCACAGGGGACTGAACTGAAGTGCCTCTGGAACTCACTTTCCCCCTTTAAAATGCTAAATCTATATATTTGACTCGGCTTTTGGTCATCTGCCCTAACATTGCCTTATGTGTTTTGGTGTCATACCTTGTTCTATAATCCATGGAAGTTTCTTGGAGTGTTTCGGTACATTAAAGGTGCTATATAACTATTGTTGTATTTCTATGGATTTCCAAAAGGCATTGGATGAACTCCCTCTCAATAAAATTAAATGAAGTTGAGGCCCAAGGAATTGAAGATACATTATCAATCTGAAGAAGAAAAAGACTGATTACAAGGTGGAATAATAGGCAGACACTTTAATTATTAGAACGTAGTGAGTGGTAACTTATAAGTATCCTCAATTTGGAATCTCAATTATTGAGTGTATTTATTAAAGACTTGAAATTAATAATTGCTAAGCCAAATATGCCAGTATTGTGAAAAGAGGCAAATTTGCAGATATTTTAATTGACCTGTTCAGGAATATCATGATACACCACTGGGGCAGATGTGACTTGAACCCAGACCATCCGGCCTTGTGGTAGAGGTTATACCACTGTGCCACAAAATCTACAAATCACATTATACGTAGTGTAGATGAAGATTAAAATTATTAAGAGATATTCATGGATAAAATGATTGGACAATATTTATTTTCCTGTAGAAAAATCTGAGGTCATCCATTTTGGGTCTAAAAAGGGTCGACTAGCCAGCTTTCTAAATGGTACAAAACCAGTGAAAAAGCAGAATGGCGTGTTGTTTCCATGGTGCCAGGATCAGGATGTCTCAGGGAGGGTGCAGAATGTTCACACAGGGGAGAGGGGCCAGCAAGAGGTCATTGTCCATATTGGAGCCAACGACATAGGAAGGGAAAAGGTTGAGATTCTGAAGGGAGATTATAGAGAGTTAGGCAGAAATTTAAAAACAAGGTACTCGAGAATGGTAATATCTGGATTACTCCCAGTGCTACGAGCTAGTGAGGGCAAGAATAGGAGGATAGAGCAGATGAATGCATGGCTGAGGAGCTGGTGTATGGGAGAAGGATTCACATTTTTGAATCATTGGAATCTCTTTTGGGGTAGAAATGACCTGTACAAGAAGGACAGATTGCACCTAAATTGGAAGGGGACTAATATACTGGCAGGGAAATTTGCTAGAGCTATTCGGGAGGATTTAAAATAGTAAGGTGGGGAGGTGGGAGATACTGAGGAAAGAGATCAATCTGAGACTGGTACAGTTGAGGACAGAAGCGAGTCAAACAGTCAGGGCAGGCAGGGACAAGGTAGAACTAATAAATTAAACTGCATTTATTTCAATGCAAGGGGCCTAACAGGGAAGGCAGATGAACTCAGGGCATGGTTAGGAATAGAACATAGAACATAGAAGAATACAGCGCAGTACAGGCCCTTCGGCCCTCGATGTTGCGCCGATCCAAGCCCACCTAACCTACACTAGCCCACTATCCTCCATATGCCTATCCAATGCCCGCTTAAATGCCCATAATGAGGGAGAGTCCACCACTGCTACTGGCAGGGCATTCCATGAACTCACGACTCGCTGAGTAAAGAACCTACCCCTAACATCTGTCCTATACCTACCCTCCCTTAATTTAAAGCTATGCCCCCTTGTAATAGCTGACTCCATACGTGGAAAAAGGTTCTCACGGTCAACCCTATCTAAACCTCTAATCATCTTATACACCTCTATCAAGTCACCCTAAACCTTCTTTTCTCCAATGAAAACAACCCCAAGTGCCTCAGCCTTTCCTCATACGATCTTTCTACCATACCAGGCAACATCCTGGTAAACCTCCTCTGCACCCGTTCCAGTGCCTCCACATCCTTCCTATAGTATGGCGACCAAAACTGCACACAATACTCCAGATGTGGCTGCACCAGAGTCTTATACAACTGCAACATGACCTCAGTACTCCGGAACTCAATTCCTCTACCAATAAAAGCTAGTACGCCATATGCCTTCTTCACCGCACTAAAATATGGGACTGGGATATCATAGCAATTACGGAAACATGGCTGAGGGATGGACAGGCCTGGCAGCTTAATGTTCCAGGATACAAATGCTATAGGAAGGATAGAAAGGGAGGCAAGAGAGGAGGGGGAGTGGCATTTTTGATAAGGGATAGCATTACAGCTGTGCTGAGGGAGGATATTCCTGGGAATACATCCAGGGATGTTATTTGGGTGGAAGTGAGAAATAAAAAAGGAATGATAACCTTATTAGGATTGTATTATAGATCCTCCAATAGTCAGAGGAAAATTGAGAAATAAACTTGTAAGGAGATCTCAGCTATCTATAAGAATAATAGGATAGTTATGGTAGGGGATTTTAACTTTCCAAACATAGAATGGGACTGCCATAGTGTTAAGAGTTTAGATGGAGAGGAATTTGTTAAGTGTGTACAAGACAATTTTCTGATTCAGTATGTGGATGTACCTACTAGAGAAGGTGCAAAACTTGACCTACTCTTGGGACGTAAGGTAGGGCAGGTGACTGAGGTGTCAGTGGGGGAGCACTTTGGGACCAGCGACCATAATTCTATTAGATTTAAAATAATGATGGAAAAGGATAGACCAGATCTAAAAGTTGAAGTTCTAAATTGGAGAAAGGCCAGTATTAGACAGTATTAGGCAAGAACTTTTGAAAGCTCATTGAGGGCAGATTTTCGCAGGTAAAGGGACAGCTGGAAAATGGGAAGTCTTCAGAAATGAGATAACGAGAATTCAGAGAAAGTATATTCCTGTTAGGGTGAAAGGAAAGGCTGGTATATATAGGGAGTCATGGTTGACTAAAGAAATTGAGGGTTTGGTTAAGAAAAAGTAGGAAGCATATGTAAGGTACAGACAGGATAGATCGAGTGAATCCTTAGAAGAGTATAAAGGAAGTAGGAGTATACTTAAGAGGAAAATCTGGAGGGCAAAAAGAATTAAAGAGAATCCAAAGAGTTTTTACAAATACATTAAGGACAACAGGGTAACTAGGGAGAGAACAGGGCTCCTCAAAGATCAGCAAGGTGGCCTTTGTGTGAAGCTGCAGAAAATGAGGGAGATAATAAATGAGTATTTTGCATCAGTATTTACTGTGGAAAAGGATATGGAAGATAAAGACTGGAGGGAAATAGATGGTGACATCTTGCAAAATGTCCATATTATAGAGGAGGAAGTGCTGGATGTCTTGAAATGGGTATAGGTGGATAAATCCCCAGGACCTGATCAAGTGTACCTGAGAACTCTGTGGGAAGCTAGAAAAATGATTGCTGGGCCTCTTGTTGAGATATTTGTACCATCGATAGTCACAGGTGAGGTGCCGGAAGACTGGAGGTTGGCTAACGTGGTGCCACTGTTTAAGAAGGGTGGTAAGGACAAGCCAGGGAACTATAGACCAGTGACCCTGACGTCGGTGGTGGGCAAGTTGTTGGAGGGAATCCTGAGGGACAGGATGTACATGTATTTGGAGAGACAAGGATTGATTCGGGATAGTCAGCATGGTTTTGTGCGTGGGAAGTCAAGTCTCACAAACTTGATAGAGTTTTTTGAGGAAGTAACAAAGAGGATTGATGAGGGCAGAATAGTAGATGTGATCTATATGGACTTCAGTAAGGCATTTGACAAGGTTCCCCATGGGAGACTGATTAGCAAGGTAAGATCTCACGGAATACAGGTAGAACTAGCAATTTGGGTACAGAACTGGCTCAAAGGTAGAAGACAGATGGTGGTGGTGGAGGATTGTTTTTCAGACTGGAGGCCTGTGACCAGTGGAGTGCCACAAGGATTGGTGCTGGGTCCTCTACTTTTTGTCATTTACATAAATGATTTGGATGTGAGCATAAGAGGTACAGTTAGTAAGTTTGCAGATGACACCAAAATTGAAGGTGTAGTACACAATGAAGAAGGTTACCTCCGATTACAACGGGATCTTGACCAGATGGGCCAATGGGCTGAGAAGTGGCAGATGGAGTTTAATTCAGATAAATGCAGGGTGTTGCATTTTGGGAAAGCAAATCTTAGCAGGACTTATACACTTAATGGTAAGATCCTAGGGAATGTTGCTGAACAAAGAGACCTTGGAGTGCAGGTTCATATCTCCTTGAAAGTGGAATTGCAGGTAGATAGGATAATGAAGAAGGTATTTGGTATGCTTTCCTTTATTGGTCAGAGTATTGAGTACAGGAGTTGGAAGATCATGTTGTGGCTGTACAGGACATTGGTTAGGCCATTGTTGGAATATTGCGTGCAATTCTGGTCTCCTTCCTATTGGATAGATGTTGTGAAACTTGAAAGAATTCTGGAGGATTTGAGCTATAGGGAGAGGCTGAACAGGCTGGGTCTGTTTTCCCTGGAGCGTCGGAGGTTGAGGGGTGACCTTAGAGAGGGTTACAAAATTATGAGGGGCATGGATAGGGTAAATAGGCAAAGTCTTTTTCCTGGGGTCGGGGAGTCTAGAACTAGAGGGCATAGGTTTAGGATGAGAAGGGAAAGATATAAAAGAGACCTAAGGGGCAACCTTTTCACACAGACAGTGGTACGTGTATGGAATGAGCTGCCAGAGGTAGTGGTGGATGCTGGTACAATTGCAACATTTAAGAGGCATTTGGATGGGTATATAGGAAGGGTTTGGAGGGATATGGGCCGGGTGCTGCCAGGTGGGGCTAGATTGGGTTGGGATATCTGGTCGGCATGGACGGGTTGGACCGAAGGGTCTGTTTCCATGCTGTACATCTCTACGACTCTATAAAACCAGAAACCATGACAGTCCACAGTAACTCCTGATGGGTGCAGGTCCAAACCTTGTTCCATACAATGTCTTATTCGTAGTGCAAGGCAAACTTATTTAAATGCAAAGACCCTTTAAATTTCCTTGTGATAATTTAAATGGACTGATGTGTGTGTGACCTGCATAAGGACATTTGAGTTGCTGCACAGCTAAACGGGAACTTTGTGTCCAAATACATGGATCATTAGAATGTCAGGAACAGATACAGAAGATAACTTGAATAGTTACTGAAGTATTGCTATTTATATTCAGAAGATCAGGACGCAAGTGGTCAAAATCATTCTCCATCCGTACAAAACCTTGGTTAAACAACACTTGGAGTGTAGTGAACAACACTGGGCACCTCACCTCAGGAACAATATAAGGGTGTTAGAATAATTACAATAGTATAATGTATAAATCTAAAGCAAGCCAAATACTTTTTTGTATGCCTGTTGGTAAAAACAATTTTTTTAAAAAAGTTTTCACACACAAAATTGAAATGAGACGGCAGCGTTAGGCATTAAATGAGAATAAGACTAAGTTGGTTCTGTAGTTCAGATTGTGAATTTTCATTCTCAAGTTTCGGGTCCTGCCTGTTGCAGTTTGTGCATCCTGCTTCAGGTATAATTAATAAAGCCTTGTAAATTCTGTGCAATCTTATTGTTTGCCTCTTATTTTCAAAAGACTTAGGGCTTTTCAGACTGAAGGCCAGTAACTAGTGGTGTGCCACTAGGATCCGTGCTGGATCCACTGTTTTTTGTCATTTACATAAATGATTTAGATGTGAACATAGGAGGCATGGTTAGTAAGTTTGAAAGTGACACCAAAATTGGAGGTGTAGTGGACAGCAAAGAAGGTTACCTCAGAGTACACCAAGACCTTGATCAGCTTGGCCATTGTGCCAAGGAGTGGAAGATGGAGATTAATTCAGATAAATGCTCGGTGCTGCATTTTGGGAAAGCAAATCTTAGCAGGAATTATACATTTAATGGTAAGGTCCTGGGGAGTTTTGCTGAACAAAGAGACCTTGGAGTGCAGGTTCATAGCTCCCTGAAAGTGGAATTGTAGGTAGATAGGATAGTGAAGAAGGCGTTTGGTATGCTTTCCTTTATTGGTCAGAGTATGAGTATAGGAGTTGGGAGGTCATATTGTGGCTGCAATGGACATTGGTTAGGCTACTCTTTGGAATACTGTGTATAATTCTGGTCTCCCTGCTTTTGGAAGGATGTTGTGAAACTTGAAAGGGTTCAGAAAAGATTTACAAGGATGTTGCCAGGTTTGGAGGGTTTGAGATATAGGGAGAGGCTGATTAGGCTGCTGCTGTTTTCCCTGGAGCGTCGGAGGCTAAGGAGGCTAACCTTATGGAGGTTTACAAAAGCATGAGGGTCATAGAAAGGGTGAATAGCCAAGCTATTTTCCCTGGGTTGGGGGAGTCTAAAAATAGAGGGCATAGGTTTAAGCTGAGGGGTGGAAAGGTTTAAAAGGAACCTAAGAGGCAGCTTTTTCATGCAGAGGATGGTGTGTTTATGGAATGAGCCACGAGAGGAAGTGGTGGAGGCTGTTGCAATTACAACTTTTAAAAGGCATCTGAATGGGTACATGAACAGAAAGGGTTTAGAGGGATATGGGCCAAATGCTGGCAAAGGTGGTTAGATTAGTTTAGGATACCTGGTTGGCATGGATGAGTTGGACCAAAGGGCCTGTTTCTGTGCTGTACAGCTCTACAGAATTATGACTCCATTAATGATAGGTATTTTGCAATTGTAACAAAAACTGATCACAGATGTGTGGAAATGCCATGAAACTGTCGTCGTTAACAGCTTTGAATGAAGCTACACGAAGAAGAACATTACTGCAATGAAATATGGATAAAATCACCATATCTTCTGATGTTGAAAGATTTTAGAAATGATCCAAAAATGTGAAAACATGCAAAATGCATTATGAAAGATGCAAATACTTAGCATCTACAGTAGGGATTGTATTTACTGGATTCTACGCATTTCATGTGCATGATACAAGATGTGAGACTGTGTGGATATTTAAGAAATGCTGTCTGAAAAGAATACTGAAATTCCATTTGAAACAGCTAAAAAAAACCTCTTTCTTTCGCAAGTACGTGATTTTTCTTTTTGTTCTTTCACACAATGTGGGCATCACATGGCAAGGCCAGCATTTATTGCCCTAAAATATCATCTTCATCTATTCTGAGTGCTTCTAGTAACAGAGTATCTTCCTCCATTGCCACGGACTGGGCAGCATCTCTCTCCTAAGTAAAGACAAATGCAAAGTATTAATTTTATACATCAGCTATGTCCTTGCTCTAATGTTTAGATTCCTTTTATTGTTCCCTGTTATAGAATCCCCACAGTGTGGAAAGAGGCCATTCAACCCATCAAGTTTGCACTGACCCCCTAAAGGGCACTCCACTTTATTCCAACATCCACGCATTTTACTATGATTAACCCACCTAACTTGCACATCTTTAGACTGTGGGAGGAAACCAAAGCACGTGGCAGGAATCCAAGCAGATACGGAGAACAGAAGTAAACCTGGGTCCTGATGCTGTGAGACAGCAGTGCTAATCACTGAGCCACTGTTCCTGTCCTTTTCTCTTTTACTGTTTATGTGCCTTGGAAGACTTTGGAATTTCCTTTTTGTGTTAGTTACCAGTCTTCTATCATAATTCCTTTTCTCTTCTACTAGTTGCTTTATTACCTTCTGCCTGAATAATTTGCACCCAGCCTGGTTTTCAATCATATTTCAACCTGATACCTGTCATTCTTTCTCCTTAATTTCTATCACCTTTTTCACCTGGATTAGTTGCCCTACTTTCCAATTTGAGGGAATATACCTTGACTGTATATAAACTATCTCTTCTTTGAAGGTTGTTCATTGTTCAGCCTCAGTTTTACTAGCCAATCTCTGGCTCCAGTCTATCCCAACTATGTTCTTACCCCAGTGAAGTCGGCTGTTCCCCAGTTAATTCATCTTTCTCTGGAATGTCCAGTATCCTTTTCCGTTATTATCCTACCTTATGATGCAATGACCCCTGATTCCTAAATGTTACTGCATTGACAGTTGATCTGCCTGACCCAATTTGTTCCCAAGACTATCAGTGACTCCTTTCTTGATTGACTTACGTTTTGCAAGTGTTCCTTGTTGCCTTATTTGGCTAAATGATGTCTTGACGGCAAGATGATTACAATAAGGTCAGGAGTTGAGTAGCCCTAGCAGATTCCATCTGAGCATCGGTGATCAGGTTACTCCTGAGCAAGTGCCACTTGATAGCACTATTGGTGATGCAGTCGTCTTATATGAAGAGCAACATAACACTAGGGTAGATATATGTTGATGGTGCTTAGAGGTTTGTGTTTGTCCTTTAGCAAAAAAAACGGAG
Source organism: Chiloscyllium plagiosum (assembly GCF_037043375.1). Classification (NCBI taxonomy): domain Eukaryota; kingdom Metazoa; phylum Chordata; class Chondrichthyes; order Orectolobiformes; family Hemiscylliidae; genus Chiloscyllium; species Chiloscyllium plagiosum. The sequence goes on along the minus strand of NW_028270142.1, from coordinate 30,787,318 downwards.
TTCATTGTCAGTACCAAAATCATTAAACTGGATTTTTTTTAGTCATTCATTGAATGTGAACATTTCCCATTCCCAAGTGTTCTTAAGAAGGTGATGATGCATTGTTATTTTTTAGCTGCTGCAGCCCAAATGATATAAGTATAGGGCCTGAGAGAGGGTGATCTTGGTGGTGCTAATCACTGGGGACATGCCTTCAGGGTGCCCTAGCCCTTGGTTACAGTGGGGTCAGAACTGCCCATCAGAATAGTGATATCCTGTATGTGGGACAGACAGGCTCACTGGTGGAGCAGTAGATAATCACCGACTCTATCAGCAAAAAATGTGGGAGAAGCAGCCGGTGACTGGAGAAGTAACTTGGAAGGTTAGGCATCCTGTCGATGGGTCTGGTTCTTGCAGCTTTCCGAGAGCAGGTCCAGGCGCAGTGCTTGTTGAAGCCAGCAGGCGACAAGGAGAAGGACCGAAGTGAGGAGTTTGCAAGGTTGGAGACAATGGCTGCATTTGCAGGATTAATGATGGGAATTCAGAAGCTGGGAAGGGTTGGATAGAAGGGAAAGGGTGGGAAAGTGCTGGGTGGAGAAGTCGTCTGCAAATCAGAGAGGGCAGTGTTAAACTGATCGACAATTGAATATTGCCCACTGAAAATTTGAAATCACCGAAGTAATGGTAGCAAGTTTTGAGAAGATTTGTAGCTCAGGTTAAATTCTGGATGTAGGTTTGCTCGCTGAGCTAGAAGGTTCATTTTCAGATGTTTCGTCACCATATTATGTAACATCATCAGTGAGCCTTCGGATGATGTTACCGAGTATGGTGACGAAACGTCTGAAAATGAACCTTCTAACTCAGCGAGCAAACCTACATCCAGAATTGAAGTAATAAATTCCTTGAAAATGAATGTGGTATCCCACAACTGAATAAGATCAGTAAGTACGATGTGGAAGAAAATGTAGTGGATTTTAATGTAGTGAAAACTGTCAATTATTAAATTTAAATCGGTGATTGTTTTCTGAGATGCAATAAATAAAGCGCACTAAGTCCCTGGTTAAAATATTCTAACTTTGTACATATGCAGTAGAAATGCATTAACTGTGACTTGCCAGTCTATGGAAGGTTGATGACTCTGTGTAGAATTGCCTGATTGTTACTTTACCAAAAACTTTTATTTGTATTCTATGTTTGTTGTCTTGTACTAATGTAAATACTGCTGTATTTAGGAAATTCAGATTTTGTGCTGTGACTTGAAGTTGACTGGAAAGGTTGATAATTATGGAGGAGATTGAACAATTCTTCTATTTGAGTCCAAAAATCCCATAATTCAATATTTCAATACAGAAAGTATTGTCAATATGAGACTCCATCATGTCATAAGTGAGTTATTGTAAATGAAATAGGAAAATCAAAAATCACCCTGAAAATTATCAAATTGCCCTCAAGAAAATTTCAAGAACCCTTGGAAAACTTTTATATGGATTATAGAGTCAGATTCAAAGAAGCAGAGTTGGTTTCATAATGTGAACAATGAAATTGTGTGTGATTGACTGACAAAGTCATGGTGGTAAAGTGTATCATCCTGAAACCTGAGCTTTAACTGGAATAAGTAGAGGAATAAAGTAGAAAGCTCAAGTTTTACTGAATGATATACAATATTCCAATTTCTTTGTTACTACTGTTTCTAAGTATGGGCACCAGAGTGTACAAAAGGCATTTGTTAAAATGGCTGTCAAGATGAGAATTTGCTGAGAAGCTGATACTACTCTCGTAAGAAGCCATGGATGATTTGATGGCAGTATATAAAGTTATGAAGGAAGTAGATAGAATAAATAGCAATTGTTTCTGATGGCTGAGGGATTGTTAATCAAATTTCTCTTCACTTAAATGCATTGACAAAAGAATCAGAGGTAGCACGAGGAAATCTCTCACTCAAATGTGGTTTGGGTTTGGAATGCATTCCTGATTTTGAAGTGGATACAGATGAAACTAGTGTTCAAAATGGATAGATACTTGGGAAGAACAATAGGAGAGAATGAGTGAGATTGGGGGGCAGTGGTAGGTCTGTTTCTAGAATAGATCAGAGTGGTGCTGGAAAAGTACAGCAGGTCAGGCAGCATCCGAGGAGCAGGAAAATCGACATTTTGGGCAAAAGCCCTTCATCAGGAATCCTGTTTGCCTGTTTCTGGAATAGGCCACTGGGATTGTCAGGACGGCTCTGCCATTTAGTACCATCATAGCTGACAATCTGTTTCATCTACAACTTTCCAAGTTGCAAAATCCTCTGATTTTCTTGTGCTGTATACATTGAATATAATAACTGAGCATTCACAGTTCTCCAGGGAAGAGAAATAGGAGGATTCATAATTCTGAGTGAAGAAATTGTTCTGCATCTCAGTCCGAAATAACTAATCCTTATTCCAAGACCAATATCTCTGATTCTGGACTTCCCAGGCAGGGATCCAACCGCCTAACATCTAAGCTGTGAAGAGGTTTCACAAGATCCTATAGCAGGGAGACCAGAATTACATGCAGTATTCCAAAAAAATGGCCTAACCAGTGTTCTGTCCCCCGCTTACGACAACTTCCACCACAGTTGTTTGACCCTTTTAAATGTTCTGTAATATTTATCTCATCTGTGTTGCTCCTGGCATTGCTTTCAAGAAGGGGATATGTGTTGGCAGCCACCTGGTCAAATGGCAACTTAGGCATTGCCTAAAATATCCTAACAAAAGTAATCTAAGTGTGCAAATAAGCAAATTATGCTTTTGTCTGGTCTCAGATTAGTTAAATCATTGCCATGTAGAACCATCTGAGGGGGTAGGGGTCAGTTTTATTTTCATTGTGAAATGACAAATTTATTGTGCTACTATAAAGTCAAACCTGTGAAAGCTTCATCTCATTTTGGGAAAGTACAGTACCTATTTTGTTTTTTTTAATGTAGGAAACACCACACCAATAAAAAATCAATAATGCTAAATCTTATGAGATGGAACAAATTAAAGTATATTATGGTGTTGAACTTTATTGCACACAATTGATTTTTCTGAAGTTCAGTGATGCCTTGTCCCTCATTGTGTAAGTATGGAATGACTTTCTGTTCATGTCTTTGTCCTGCTACGAGTCAAAGCGTGTTACTGGTTGCAGTACATTTCCATAGAAATACAACTAACTGTCATTTCAACTCTGAACATTAGTGCTTATATTTGTGGGTTTGCAGGATTATTAAAATTTAACAAAATTATTGATTTTCCTTTTATTTTTGCTTCTGAGTTTTCTCAAGGTGGTTGTTTTTGAAGAACAAAGCTCCTTTGCACTATGTTATTTTTTTACGTGAGGCAGTGTTACTGAAATCCTCCCTTTAAATAACTAAGGAGCATTTTTAAGTAAATATGTAATTTACTTTGAAGCAATTTGAGCAAATACTTTGCATATTTTTGAAAATAAATTGTCCGAATGTGTTTTTACGAATATCAGCAACATCATTGTTGGAACTGCTGTTACTTTATTCCATTTAAGTCAGGGATTTTAAGTGTTATAGGTTGTCTGTATTATTATGTTATTTATTCTATTCTTCTATACTTCTATTTCTTTCTTCTTCGTGCATTTGTCGAATTTCCTGTTAACGACTTCCTGACTGTTTGCCTCAACTACTTCAATCGTAGTGGCTCCTATATTTTGACTATTCTTCAGGTCAATCAGTTTCTCTTGATTTCTTTTATTTATTTGTGTCTACCTTGTTTGCATGATCCCTCACAACTGGAAACAACTTCTATCTACTGTATCAAGCCCCTTAATCATTGCAAAAACTTCAATCGCATCATCGTCTTTTCTAGAGAAAATTAGTTTGTCTGGTTCAATTTGTTTTGGTTGTGATGACCTCTCAGTTCTCGTGTCATCTTTTTCAATTTTTTTGCATACTTGCAGTTTTTCTATCGTAATAGATGGAGAAATCCTTCAGAAACCTTCCTGTTGCTTGTTTTGGAGGTCTGAAATATGGAGGAGAGTCATGTAGAAATTGTGATCTGGTTTGGTGTTTGACCTTGCGCCAAATTTGCAGAGCACAATCAAACCCAATTAGTCCACAGTAGTTTGAGATATTTTTCAATCAACCTATTCAGAGATGTTACTGATCTAGGTATAGGAGCTTTAATGCTTGCCACAAGCCCTCTCCCACTTACTGTACTGCCCACACTACCCCTTTCTATCTTTCTATACACTTTTTCTCATGTAACCATCATATGTCACTTTAAACACGTATAGAGCTGATATATTGTAGCTTCTTTACAATTCAGAGGTGATGGATTCAACAGGCTAATTCCAGGATCAGCTCATCTGCCTTTTTGATGACACTTCCTCCTTCAACATCTGACCGCCCTCCAACAGGTGCTTATCCATCCAAACCTTTTGCCACTTTGTGGGGTTACTGAGCTATGTAACAACCATTCACCATTTACCAGACATAGGAAGTAATGCCTTTACAGTATCAGGTTTGAACACTTGGCCTGCTATATACATGTACAGGTACACTCATCCTTGAATTAATTGGTCATTGACTCAAGATCCAATCTATAGATATTATCTATAGATATTATCTATAGATATTATCTATACATAATATCTATAGATATTTGTGGGCGGCATGGTGGCACAGTGGTTAGCACTGCTGCCTCACAGCGCCAGAGACCCGGGTTCAATTCCCGCCTCAGGGGACTGACTGTGTGGAGTTTGCACGTTCTCCCCGTGTCTGTGTGGGTTTCCTCCGGGTGCTCCAGTTTCCTCCCACAGTCCAAAGATGTGCAGGTCAGGTGAATTGGCCATGCTAAATTGCCCGTTGTGTTAGGTAAGGGGTAAACGTAAGGGTATGGGTGGGTTGCGCTTCGGCGGAGCGGTGTGGACTTGTTGGGCCGAAGGGCCTGTTTCCACACTGTAAGTAATCTAATCTAATCTATCCAGCATAACATTAAATGAGTGCTGTACCATCAGAGATTATTTCTTTTGGAGGAGACATAAACTGAACCCCAGGTTGCCTTTCAAAAATAAAAGCACAACACCATTCAAAGATCAGAAGAGTGTTCTCCTGGCCAGATTTTCTCTCTCAGAAATCATTAGTAAACAGATTGCGCAGTCATTTATTTCATTACTGCATATGAGGTCTTGCCTTGCACATATTGCTGTTTTTGTAACATTACAACTGCAAGTCCATGTCAAAACTGTTTCATTGCCTGTAAAGGCATCATGAAAAACATTACACGAGAGTTTTTTTCTTTAATTTCTCAATAAAAGTAAAGAAAGTACAAGTAAAAGGAGTGAAGTGCCATAAATAACAATGGGAGAGTGTATTAAAGAACAAACTTCTGAACCAATGGCTCCTTTAATGATCTTAGAGTATTCCAAAGTGCCTTGCAGCAACTTAAAAACTTGTGTAGTGTACAGTAAAAATATAAAATGCTCCAAGTTCACAGATTTTTCAGTGTCTATAAAGAGAAAACCAGAATTAATGTTTCTGATTGATTACTGTTCATCAGACCAGTTCTGTTATCTGTTATTCTCTCCATAAATGCTGCTTTACCTGCATTTTCATTTTCTTTCCTCGTTCACATTTCCAGAATTGCATTATTTCTTTTATGTTCTTGTGAAATATAGTCACTATTATAGAAAGCACAGTTGATTTAGCTAAAGTTTCAAGAAAGCTTCAAAAGTGAAGAAGTTGGAATGAGAGGCTGCAGCTTCAAACTGCAGAACATAGCAGCCATTTTGGAAGCTGACTATAACTTGCCGCCATCACATACAATTGCTGTTTACCAGCCTGCATGCATGTAATCTCGCCTCCACCCCCAACACACTCTCAGTCTCATTCTCTCTTCCTCTTCAACATTATTGGTCAATTGTAGTTTTTACCATTTCGCTTGAGTGTCCTGAACCTCATCAATGAAAATTAAATAAGTGCACAGTGACAAATAAGAAGGTTGAATAATGGTAGTTATGATTTCAACAGATCTTATTACTGGGCATGTAATAAGTTAAAATAGAATAGTTCAATTTGAAAGATATTGAAATACAAAAAAAGCTACATTTGTGGGATTTGGGTGTCGTTGGCTGGCCAACATTGATAGCTCATTTCCATTTGCCCTTGAGAAGGGAGTGTTGAGCTGTCTTCTTGAATCGCTGCAGTCCACTTGCTGTGGGTTGACCCACAATGCCGTTAGGGAGGGAATTTCAGAATTTTGACTGTGAAGGAATGGCTTGTAGGGGAACTTGCAGGTGGTAGTGTTCCCAAGTACCTGCTGCTTTTGTCCTTCTAGATGGAAGTGGTTGTGGGTTTGGAAGGTGCTGTCTAAGGATCTGTAGTGAATTTCTGCTGGTTGTGGGTTTGGAAGGTGCTGTCTAAGGATCTGTAGTGAATTTCTGCTGGTTGTGGGTTTGGAAGATGCTGTCTAAGGATCTTTGGTGAATTGATAGTATTCAAACATCAGAGAGAATTCACTTCTCAGTCACAGGTTTTGCTCAACTGTTTTTTTCAATTTCTGTTTTGAGAGTTTGACATCCTCTTTCCTGGATTATTCATACATTTGAGCTTAGACTTTCCCAGCTTTGAATAACCCCTTCAAGGTTCTATCCATGCACTTCAAACTAAAATCCTAGCACTGAGATTTTTTTTCCAACTTCTCTGAAATACCTCTTTTTCATAGAAGAAAATATTTCATACATTCAACTTCAGTCAGAATTTCTGCAAGCTGCACTCTCATTCATAATAATTTTATAAAAAGGTTCCAAGTTACTGACAAGTACATCATTAAACTCTTGTGCACTCAAACCAAAGCCTTTGTGCCACATGTTCAAAATCCAAACTTTTATATATATAAGTGTATTATATAATAAAAAGCACACACAAAACTGTGAATAAACACTGAAACCAACTGCTTTCTTGCCTGATTTGCGAAAGGTGTTATTCACTGTATTTGTGCTGAGAGAGGACATTACACACCTTGAAGTTGACACTTACAATTTTTGAGATTACTTTGGCAACTTTGGAGCTTGGTATGGCATAGATAATGTTATACCCTCAGGTAATAAACAAAATGGCCACAACTTTTGGTTCTGCTTTTCTCAATTTGGCAACTACACAAAGAAGGGATTAGTAGGGAGGTGCAGCGTAGAGGGAGACATACCTCACACACCTCCTCGTTCTCATCCCACCTCAAAGAGGATTTGTAGACTGGTTATTTGGAAACTAGAGATTCCCACTTAAAATCTGGCTGATAACACCCATGATGAATCCAACAAGAGAGACTCAGGAGCAATCTAATGAGAACCACAGGGTAAAGCACATTTGTCATTGAGCAATCTGTTACTAGGATGCAATTTGGTTCGTGGACAGATCGCCGTCAATACATACTAGCCAGAGTTTCCAGAATGATTCATGCACTATCTTCTGCACAACATTGCCCAGCTGTATGGTTTGGTTTTCAGGTGGAGCAAAGCACAGAATATAGAACTTCTTCAGATAATTCCAAGGAGGAGGAGCTAGAATATGATGTGCCTAATGTATTACCATTAGCGCACATGATTGCTCTGAGCATCCTTGGCTCACCAAAAATGTGCAAATTGGAATGTGCTGGAAAGGATGAATCAATATGAATCAATAATGTTTCATGAGCGAGACAAATCCAGTGAACATCCTTAGCCTAACTCTTGGAAGTAAGGAACAGGACAAAAGTGTGACAAGTCAAAATACACACGTGCAAGTACTTGTGTATATAAAAATCTTGACTGTTGTTTTCCTGGTATGTCTATTTAGAATAGGAGAAAGTGAGGTCAGCAGATGCTGGAGATCAAAGTTGAAACTTTATTGCTGGAACAGCACAGCAGGTCAGGCAGCATCCAGGGAACAGGAGATTCGACGTTTCGGGCACAGGCCCTTCTTCAGGAATGAGCAGAGAATGTTCAGCAGGAGAAGATAAAAGGTAGGGAGGAGGGACTTGGAGGAGGGGCGTTGGAAATGTGATAGGTGGAAAGAGGTCAAGGTGAGGGTGATAGGTCGGAGTAGGATGGAGGCGGAGAGGTCAAGAAGAAGACTGCAGGTCAGGAAGGCGGTGCCGGGCTGGAGGGATTCGGCTGAGACAAGGTGGGGGGAGGGGGGATGAAGAAACTGGTGAAGTCCAAGTTCATCCCCTGTGGTTGGAGGGTTCCCAGTCGGAAGATAAGACGCTCCTCCTCCCCTGTGGTTTGGCGGTGGATGAGTCCAATGACCTGCATATCCTCGGTGGAGTGGGAGGGGGAGTTGAAATGCTGTGCTACAGGGTGGTTGGGTTGGTTCGTCCGGGTGGCCCAGAGGTGCTCTCTGAATCGCTCCGCAAGTAGGCGGCCTGTCTCCCCAATATAGAGGAGGCCACACCGGCTGCAGCGGATGCAGTAGATGATGTGGGTGGAGGTGCAGGTGAATCTGTGGCGGATATGGAAGTTTCCTTTGGGGCCTTGGAGAGAAGTGAGGGGGGAGGTGTGGGCGCAAGTGTTGCACCTCCTGCGGTTGCAAGGGAAGGTGCCGGGAGTGGAGGTTGGGTCGGTGGGGGGTGTGGATCTGACAAGGGAGTCGCGGAGGGAGTGGTCTCTATGGAAAGCTGATAGGGGAGGGGAGGGAAATATATCCTTGGTGCTGGGGTCTGTTTGGAGGTGGCGGAAGTGACGGCGGATGATGCGCTGTACATGGAGATTGGTGGGGTGGTAGGTGAGGACCAGTGGGGTTCTGTCCTGGTGGCGGTTGGAGGGGCGGGGCTCAAGGGCGGAGGAGCGGGAAGTGGAGGAGATGCGGTGGAGGGCACCGTCGACCACGTCGGGGGGGAAATTGCGGTCCTTGAAGAAGGAGGCCATCTGTGTTGTACGTATTTTGAACTGGTCCTCCTGGGAGCAGATGCGGCGGAGACGAAGGAATTGGGAGAATGGGATGGCGTTTTTACAGGGGGCAGGATGGGAGGAGATGTAGTCCAGGTAACTGTGGGAGTCGGTTGGTTTGTAGTAGATGTCCGTGTTGATTCGGTCGCCTGAGATAGAAACAGAAAGGTCTAGGAAGGGGAGGGAGGAGTCCGAGACTGTCCAGGTGAATTTGAGGTCGGGGTGGAAGGTGTTAGTGTAGTGGATGAACTGTTCAACCTCCTCGTGGGAGCACGAGGTAGCGCCGATACACCTCCCCCCTCACTTCTCTCCAAGGCCCCAAAGGAAACTTCTATATCCGCCACAGATTCACCTGCACCTCCACCCACATCATCTACTGCATCCGCTGCAGCCGGTGTGGCCTCCTCTATATTGGGGAGACGAACCAACCCAACCACCCTGTAGCACAGCATTTCAACTCCCCCTCCCACTCCACCGAGGATATGCAGGTCATTGGACTCATCCACCGCCAAACCACAACAACGCGACGGTCGGAGGAGGAGCGTCTTATCTTCCGACTGGGAACCCTCCAACCACAGGGGATGAACTTGGACTTCACCAGTTTCTTCATCCCCCCTCCCCCCACCTTGTCTCAGCCGAATCCCTCCAGCCCGGCACTGCCTTCCTGACCTGCAGTCTTCTTCTTGACCTCTCCGCCTCCATCCTACTCCGACCTATCACCCTCACCTTGACCTCTTTCCACCTATCACATTTCCAACGCCCCTCCTCCAAGTCCCTCCTCCCTACCTTTTATCTTCTCCTGCTGAACACTCTCTATTTAGAATAACCATGTGAATTCAGCAGAGATAAAGACAGGCTATTCAATTTGTTGGAGTGACTACTGAGATGTTCTAGGCCAAATTTCTCTAGGCTTTGAAACCTGTGAGGACCTGCACCTCTGCGTTGCCAGACTATGTCTCAGGAAATATTGCACTATTGGAATGCTGCTGAAGAAAGGGACAATGGAAAAATGGACATGTTTTGAATTGAGTTGAATCACAACTTTGATATCTACATCCATCAACCCTGAAGTTCTATCTGTACTCTTCAGATTTGGGATGATGAATGGCCAAAGCTAGAATATCATGCATTGTGTGGTATTTCTAGAGTCAAAACCATAGATGAGGCCCACATGCAGTCTTTTGAATGCCAATTTTATTATTCTCTGAACAGAGGCATCACACCGGCCCTGAAATCATGTTTGAGATAGACAATGGCTGAAAATGTGTTGCTAGAAAAGCGCAGCAGGTCAGGCGGCATCCAAGGAGCAGGAGAATCGACGTTTCGGGCATGAGCCCTTCTTCAGGAATCTGAAGATTCCTGAGATAGACTATGAGATAGACTATGCCAATCTCTTGGAAAGTTTGCACAGTCCAGCGAGGAAATCTCCAATAATTGCTTATTCTTTGCTATGGATCCAGGTATATTCTGTTTGCCAACAGCTCACAAAGTATTGCCTGCGGATATATACACAGCATAGACTGTCCTGTGGCCTATGGAATGGACTATGGCTATTCCTATTTTTGTCATCTGCTCTTGCTCATTGTGTGATGAAGAGGTCACCAGGTGAAAACACTCTACTTGCATTCCCAGTTTCACCAAAGTCTGTGTATGTGATGCATGGCATGCATGAGTTACATAACAGTGCATCCTCGTTGTATGTGATTTCCTCTGAATTAATCATTAATCTTCTTGACCATCTCCTCGGGATGATTCAAGCCTTGTAGGATAATAATAACATTGAGTAAAACTGTTAAGGTAAGACTGCTTTAAATGACAATTATTTAAATGATCTTTTTTAATTTGCTGCTGACATAGTGAATGTGTCTTGTCAACCATGTCGGTTTGTTGCACTCTTGCCTCTAGTCCGAATTCTGTAGGTTTAAGTCTTGCTCCAGGATTGTGGATCAAAGCTGATATTAAAGTGCAGTACTGAGGGAGTGTACTGTTGTTGGAGCTCTGGGCCTTTCAGATGAGTAATTAAATGGAGGTCTTGCCTGTTCTCTCAGGTCAAGGCAAAAGGTCTCATTGTTGTACTTCAAAAAACAGCAAGGAATTTATGCAAAATTTATTTCTCAATCAACACAACAAAGATTGTTAGAATTTCACTGCTCAAATCAGCACCTATGTTTCCTACATTTTACAGTGTCTATGCATTGGATAGATCTTAATTGGTTATATAGTCATCTTTGGCGCTTTATAATGCATTTTTTCTCTCTTCCCATGTGTACACTAAATGCACTATATTCCTTATTAAACCTTCATTAAATCTCCCTTAAGCTTACCTGCTTCTGGGAGAAAGAATATTTTCTGGTAGGCATCTTTGGCCCTAATTTAGCTCTGAACTTTTCAACTGGAGTTGTAAATATTATGAAAAGGCATCAGCATAATGGGAATCAGTCCTCACTCCTTAGAATTGAAGTGAGTTGGTTAAGTTGTGAAAAGAGGTGGTTGGGAAGTGGCAGTGGGAATGGGTTAGCTCCCCAGGCTTTCTTCCTTGTCAGTTTTATGGAGAAACAAACATTCCTGTCCCTCACAATCATTCATCACTTTATTCCAGAAAAAGCATAGTACAAAGCAGCAATGCTATAATGTGAATTAGTTATTTTTAGTGAATGAAAATTCATTTAGATCTTGTTAATTGTATTAAAATGATTCAGATTGCATTATTCACTATAGTAGCCATATGGTAGCCAATAAAATATTGTTGTACATGCCTTAAGAGGACACATGAGTTTATTTGGTGGACGTGAGAAATTATAAATAGTTGGCTTGCCACTTTAATTTCCCCTAGGTGGAATCCTGGCAGACAATCAATAATTCATGGTTGTCCTGGGATAACTGGAGTTCCAAAGTAATTGTCTTTGTGGTTTTAATAGAGTAAAACCTGAAAATTATCAGTTTATTCAGCATTTGTTTTTTTTTATTTTCTCTTAAACAGGACGAAGAAAGTGAAGAGGAACCAAAGCTTAAATATGAAAGACTAGCTAATGGAGTGACAGATATTCTGCAAAAAGATGCTGCAAGTTGTATGACTGTGCATGACAAGGTAGTTTCTTTGTTCCAGAAATTTTAAAGTATAATTTTTATAAAAATAATTTGCCTAGCACATTTTAAAGGGCATCAAGGCATGCTACACAAATTATAAAGCTGTTTAAAAACTGTAGTTGAATAATTTAAGATCATCAATGTAACCAATCCATCTCATTACAATTCACATCAAGCCGTGATGGTTATGTTTGGATAAATATATGGCTTTCACACAATTCAATGTTCTGTCTCTATTCAGAAATTTCTTCCCATATTTCTAGAAGCTACTTTCCTTTCATTTTCACAAAGCATCAGTCTTTACTAGATGACTAATCGTCATGGCACCTGGTGCAGTCAAGCAGGCTTGTGCAGTGGAATAGTCATACCTAGTTATGTCTGCACACCTGATGTTTTATTAACCAGTATTGATTTTCTTTACCCGGGGGACTTTCTTCTTCCTGAAAAAAAGCAACCTTGCAGGGGCGAAAGACATTGCCGGCCTGAATTTGTAATGAGCCTCTTCTTCCTTTCTCCTCTTTAATGCAGGTTCATGTTATAAGTGCCTGAATTTAATTTTCAGTTTAGCAATTCCCATCTTGATAAATCCTTTTTAAAACTGAAGTTAATGGAAGGTTATTTTTTAGGTGGTGCTGGTTGACTGACATGCTTGGTAGTGCCTGTAAATATGAGCATTTCATTACAGCCTCCAATCAAGCATGCTCAGATGCACAGACAGACTGTAATTTGAGTTGCCCTAGAATTTGGTTAATGCGTTGAACTTAAATGTATCGATTCTCAGTTTGCTATTCCTTTTCTTTAAGAAAATAGTTGAGAATGCTTAAAACATTGCTTTGTGTTTTTAAAATCTTTGATGTTTGGTTTTGTATTTTTTCCCAATCATTCCCAGAACTTTACATTTATTTTGCACAGCTGTAATTCAGTCCTTGTTAAATAATGCTTCCTTGTTATTGCCGTGCATCTGAGTCTTCCTCCTAGTGTAAAGCTACACTTTTAATTAGCTGCCACAGTTCATCAGAGATTGTGCACAATCTGCCATAATTTGTTGTCAGTATATGAGGCTTCCTTGTGACTCATTTTGACAGGCAACCAGTACTTGCACAATCACAATACCTCGTTTTGTAAAGATGTCACTGACGTGAAGAGAAAATGTTCCTTTTTTTAAAAAAGACAGGTTAACACTGCTTCAGTACTTAGGAAAATAATGCAGTAATTATGCTACATCAGAACTTTTTATTTTTATTCAAATGTTGCGTATAAAGAAAATTATAGTTACTTGCTGGGAGAATACTTCTAGCATTGTGTTTGTAAGGCAGCAAAATTATTCTCTGAAAGTAGCATGAGCCACACACCAAAAAAATTGCTTTGATTTTACTGTGGCATGTGAAGTTCTTCAGCTCGGTACACAAATGTCTCGAAGGTCTTAGAATTTAACAGCAAGCTAAAATGTAAATAGATTTTTTTATTCTGATGATTTGCTTTTAAGTGTACTGCAGGGCAGTGAATTTTCATTCATCATCTGTTTTCTCGTTTTTGTCAGAAATAATTTTGAATATAATAACAAATACCTTCGCTGCTTCAAAGTGCTTTGATCAGTGCTGACTTGAATGTACATGCTGGAATTGAGAGATGATCTCTGCTCCATAATCCAGCTGTTTCTGCAGATGAGTTGAGGATTAGGGACTTTTTATGGATCCTTTTTATTTCATAGAGTCATTTCAGGAAGAAATAGTTCTGCAATGCTCTGGCACTGCCAGTGTGTGAATCTACTGCAACTCTACTATGGCATAAATTTGGCACCACAACAAGGAAAATTATCATACATGCAGGCTTTACACCTACACACGTTCTGAGAAACTGCTGATTGGGTATAACCATAGAATGCAGCAGCAGTTTTACCATGCTTATGTTCAATCGTCAGTGCAAAGTTGGGAGAACCATCATTGGCAGTGTTGTAGTATAAAGAGGATGTCAATATCTCCTTGTTGGAGATAAAACATGTATTGACACTTATGTTCCCCTGACTATATACGTTGCATGACGTGGACGATCGGTTACATGTCATTCTCTTACTACAAAAGAGTGTAGAAGTTTGATTTCTATGTGAATTGTTTTGGAATAGCAGCAAAGGTATCTTTAAGTATTTTGTGTTGAACAAAGTAAATGTTTCCCACCTATTGAGGTGAATAAGTACTGCATGTAGGGTAAATAAATTTTGCATATTGCTGTTTTATTTCAGTTTTTGGCGCTGGGAACACATCATGGTAAAGTCTATTTACTGGACGTGCAGGGAAATGTGACACAGCGATTTGACATTGTAAGTATAATGTGAAATTGTTACATAAACTGTGATTTGATTCACTTCTCCATTTAATTTGAGCTATTACATCAAACAATTAGATCCTTTGTCACCTGACTATTATTCACCCCTCGCCTCACCTAGGTAATTTGACAATCATCCTTGTAAATTTTCTCTGTTCCCTTTCCAGTGTCTCTATATGGCAAACAGAACCACACACGGTCATATAAGCGTGATCTAATCACAGTTCTTTTCAGTGTTATCCACTTAGCAAATCAAGCAAGGCTTTATTTATTTTGTTTTATGACCTTGCTAACCTACAGTATAACTTTTATGAATTGGTACACTTCTGTGCTCTGATTCCTTGCTTTCTCCACCCATCTAAGTTTGTGTTTTTCAAGTAATAATTGTTCTCCCTGTTCTACCTACTACTATGTACTACCTTACATTTAAGTGTGTTGAACTTTATTTATTAATTATTTATCAATTCTGCAAGTTTATTAATATCCTCTTGTGACTTGCTGTATGATGACTCCAGAGTATTGACTACCTTCCCCCAATTTAACGTCATCCACAAATTCAGAAATGGTCTTTGATTCAGAAGTTAAAACGGTTATGCAATTTGTAAACAGTTGTGGTATCAATATTGATCCTTGTGGAACACCACTTCCAATCACTACCACTCTGAATAACTACTTGTAACTTACTGACATCTTTCTATCATGAAGCTTGCTCGCAAGCCATTCTGCTTTTTATCCCTGACATTGCATGAGATGTTATTCGTGAACCAAATGTAGGGTATGTTATTAAAAACCAAAAAAACTACAGATGCTGTAACTCAGAAACAAAAATAGAAATTGCTGGAAAAACTCAGCAGGTCTGGCAGCATCTGTGGAGAGAAATCAGAGTTAATGTTTCAGATCCAGTGATCCTTCCTCAGAATCTGAAGAAGGATCACTAGACCCTAATTTCTCTCCACAGATGCTGCCTGAGCTGCTGAGCTTTTCCAGCAATTTCTGTTTTTGTTTGTGCAGGGCACCTTAGCATGTTTTACACAATGTATTGGTGACAATTGCTTTCTTAGTTCTCTTTCCCAGAACGGTGAAGGTTTTTATATTATATCCTGTTTTACATCAGTGATTCTTTAGAACAGTTCTCGAATAAGGTTTTTATCAGAGAGCATCAGATAAAGTTTTACACTACAACTTGCATTTATATAGATTTTTTAAAGTAATAAACATCCCAAGACACTTTATAGGAGCATAATGACAAAATAATTGATGTTGAGCCACATAAGGAGTTATTTGGCTAGATGACCAAAGAGATTTGGTCGAAGAGGTTTTAACCAGCATGTTTAAAATGAAAGAGATCCAGAAAGATTCAAGTTTATGAAAGAAAAGTCAAAATGTAGACTTTTTAAGCTGAAGGCATGATTGCCCTTGGAGAGTGATTAAAATCAGGTATGACTCTCTGATTAAATTTATGGAGTTAAGGTTCTAGTTGGGATCATAAAGCTGAAGAAGTTGAAACTTGGAAGGGTGAGGCCAAGGACTGATTTGAAAAGATGGATGATAATCTTAAAATTGAACTGTTGCTTGACTGAGAGTCAATGTAGATAAATGAGCGGTTAGCGATTTTTGAAAAGATTTGTAGCTCAGGTTGATGATAAGTATGTAAGTTAGCTCGCTGAGCTTGAAGGTTTGTTTTCAGATGTTTCATCACTATACTAGGTAACATCATCAGTGAAAGTCTCTGGTGAAGCGCTGGTTGTATGTCCCACCTTTCTGTTTTTTGGGCTTGGTTTTTTAAGCTGGGTGATGTTATTTCCAGTTCTTTTTTCAAGGGTAAGTAGATAGGATCTAAATCGATGTGTTTATTGATGGAGTTCTGCTTAGAATGCCATGTGTCTAAGAATTATCGTGCGTGTCTTTGTTTCTCCTGCCCTAGGATATGTGTGTTGTCCCAGTCAAAGTGGTGTCCTCCTTTGTCTAAATGTATAGAAACTACTGATAGTGGGTCATGTCTTTTGGTGGCCAGTTGGTGTTCATTTATCCTGGTGGCAAGTTTCCTGCTAGTTTGTCCGATGTAGTGTTTTTTACAGTTCTTGCATGGTATCTTGTAAATGACGTTAGTTTTGCTGGTGGTGTCTAATGGATCCTTTAGGTCCATTAGTCACTGTTTAAATGTGTTGGTGGGTTTGTGGGCTACCATGATGCCAAAGGGCCTGAGTAGGTCTGGAAGTCATTTCTGATATGCCTTTGATGTAGGGTAATGTGGCTGTAGTTTTTGGTTGCATTGTGTCTGCTGTTTGGATTTGTTTCTGAGAAATCAGCGGATTGTGTTTATTGGGTACCTGCTTTTCTTGAAAACATTGTACAGATTTTTTTTCTGCTTTTTGTAGTTCTTGGGTGTTGCAGTGTGATGTAGCTCGATGAAATAATGTCTTTATCCGGTCCGACACAATGTAACCAAAGACTATAGCCACATTCCCTTACATCAAAGACATATCAGAAATGACTTCCACATACATGAATGGCACAGTGGGAGCGTATTGAGCCTGTAACCCAGGCGCTGATGGATCGAAACCATCCTCTGCGATACGCTGCGTGCTCTGTTGCGGTGTGGTGCTGTTCCCTGGTAACGCTACTCCAATTTGCACTGTGCTTTCTGATCATCTTTCCCAGGGCAGAACGGTAGGTCAGTGGTTAGTACTGCTGCCTCACAGTGCCAGGGACCCGGGTTCGATTCCGGCCTCAGGCGACTTTCTGTGTGGACTCTACACATTCTCCCCGTGTCTGTGTGGGTTTCCTCTGGGTGCTCAGGTTTCCTCCCACAGTCCAAAGATGTGCAGGTTAGGTGAATTGGCCATGTTAAATTGTCCAGAGTGTTCAGGGATGTATACGTTAGGTGCATTAGTCAGGGGAAATGTAAAGTGATAGGGTAGGGGAAAGGGTCTGGGTAGGATACACTTCGGAGGGTCAGTGTGGACATTTTGGGCCAAATGGCCTGTTTCCACACTGTAGAAATTCAATGATTCTATGAATACCGACTAGCCACCAAAGGTCACAACCCACGATCACTAGATTCTATAGGTACAGACAAAGAAGGCTACCACTTTGACTGGGACAACACATCCTAGGACAGACGAAACAAAGACACACACATGATTTCTTAGAGGTGTGGTCTAGATTAGAGTGGTGCTGGAAAAGCACAGCAGGTCAGGCAGCATCCGAGGAGCAGGAAAATCTATGTTACAGGCAAAAGCCCTTCATCAGGAATGAAGGCATGGAGTCTATGGGTTGGAGAGATAAATGGGAGGGGGGGGGGGGGGGCTGGGGAGAAGGTAGCAAAGAGTACAATAGGTGGATGGAGGTAGGGATGAAGGTGATAGGTTAGAGAGGAAGGTGGAGCCGATAGGTGGGAAGGAAGATTGGCAGGTAGGACAGGTCATGAGGATGGTGCTGAGCTGGAAGATTGGAACTGGGGTAAGGTGGGGGGAGGGGAAATGAGGAAACTGGTGAAGTCCACATTGATGCCCTGGGGTTGAAGTGTTCCGAGGCAGAAGATGAGGCGTTCTTCCTCCAGGCGTCGGTTGGTGAGGGAGTGGCGGTGGAGGAGGCCCAGGACTGACATGTCCTCGGCAAGTGGGAGGGAGAGTTGAAATGTTGGGCCACGGGGCAGTGAGGTTGATTGGTTCGGGTGTCCCAGAGATATTCCCTGAAGTGCTTTGCGAGAAGGCGTCCAGTCTCCCCAACGTTGAGGAGACCGCATCAGGAGCAACGGAAACAATAAAAGACGTTGGTGGATGTGCATGTGAAACATTGATGGATGTGGAAGGCTCCTTTGCGGCCTCGGATGGAGGTGAGGGGAGAGATGTGGGCACAGGTTTTGCAATTCCTGCGGTGGCAGGGGAAGGTGCCAGGACGGGAGGGTGGGTTGTAGGGGGGGTGTGGACCTGACCAGGTAGTCACGGAGGGAATGGTCTTTGCGGAAGGTGGAAAGGGGTGGGGAGAGAAATATATCCCTAGTAGTGGGGTCTGTTTGGAGGTGATGGAAATGTTGGCAGATGATGCGGTTTATGCGAAGATTGGTAGGATGGAAGGTGAGGACCAGGGGAGTTCTGTCCTTGTTGCGAGGGGTGGGGTTTGAGGGCGGAGGTGCGGGACGTGGATGAGATACGCAGGAGGGCATCTTCAACCACATAGGAAGGGAAATTGCGGTCTTTAAAAAAGGAATCCATCTGGTGTGTTCTGTGGTGGAACTGGTCCTCCTGGGAGCAGATACGGCGGAGGCGGAGGAATTGGGAATACGGGATGGCATTTTTGCAGGAGTTAGGGTGGGAAGAGGTGTAATCCAGGTAGCTGTGGGAGTCGGTGGGTTTGTAAAAGATGTCAGTGTCAAGTTGGTCATCATTAATGGAGATGGAGAGGTCCAGGAAGGGGAGGGAGGTGTCAGAGATGGTCCAGGTGAATTTAAGGTTGGGATGGAATGTGTTGGTGAACCGCTCAACCTCCTCGTGGGAACACGAGGTGGTGCCGATGCAGTCATCAATGTAGCGGAGGAAGAGGTGGGGAGCGGTGCCAGTGTAACTACGGAAGATCGACTGTTCTACATAGCTGACAAAGAGACAGGCATAACTGGGGTCCATGCGGGTGCCCATGGCTGCCCCTTTGATCTGGAGGAAGTGGGAGGATTCGAAGGAGAAATTGTTATGGGTGAGGACCAGTTCAGCCAAACAAATGAGAGTGTCAGTGGAAGGGTACTGTTGGGGACATCAGGAGAGGAAGAAATGGAAGGCTTGGAGGCCCCGGTCATGGCGGATGGAGGTGTAGAGGGATTGGATATCCATGGTGAAGATGAAACGTTGGGGGCCAGGGAAACAGAAGTCTTGGAGGAGGTGGAGGACGTGGGTGGTGTCTCGAACATATGTGGGGAGTTCCAGGACTGGGGGGGATAGGACAGTATCGAGGTAGGTTCAGATGAGTTCGGTGGGGCAGGAGCAGGTTGAGACAATGGGTTGGCTGGGGTGGTCAGGCTTGTGGAATTTGGGAAGGAGGTAGAATCGGTCGGTGCGGGGTTCCTGGACTATGAGGTTGGAAGCTGTGGGTGGGAGATCTCCTGACGTGATGAGGTTCTGTATGGTCTGGGAGATGATGGTTTGATGATGGGAAGTGGCGTCATGGTCGAGGGGGTGGTAGGAGGAGGTGTCTTTGAGTTGGCGTTTGGCTATCGTGGCTGAACCATTTCTTAGAGGCGTGGCATTCTAACGAGAACTCCATCAATAAACACATCGATTTAGATCCTATCTACCATTCCTTGGGGGAAAATAATGAACCAGAAATGACATCACCCACCTTAAGAAACCAAGACCTATAAATAGAGAGGTGGGACATACCACCAGCACTTCACCAGAGACTCTCACTGATGATATTACTAAGTATCGTAAACATCTGAAAACAAACCTACAAGCTCAGCGAACTAACTTACATACTTATAAACGAGCAGTATTTGGTGCAAGTTAGCTGACATGGGCAGCAAGCATTAGAATGGCCTCAACTTTAGGGTAGAAGGTATCAGCCTAAGTTGGAATGATCAAGTCTAAAGACAACTAAAACATGGGTGAGGGTTACAATGGTAAATAAATTAGAGTCATAGAGATGTACAGTATGGAAACAGACCCTTCCGTCCAACTCGTCCATGCCGACCAGATTTCCCAACCCAATCTAGTCCCACCTGCCAGCAACTGGCCCATATCCCTCCAAACCCTTCCTATTCATATACCCATCAAAATGACTCTTAAATGTTGCAATTGTACCAGCCTCCACCACATCCTCTGGCAGCTCATTCCATACACGTACCAACCTCTGCGTGAAAAAGTTGCCCCGTAGGTCTCTTTTACATCTTTCCCTTCTCACCGTAAATCTCTGCCCTCTAGTTCTGGACTCCCCGACCCCAGGGAAAAGACTTTGTCTGTTTATCCTATCCATGCCCCTCATAATTTTGTAAACCTCTATAAGGTCACCCTTCAGCCTCTGACGCTCCAGGGAAAACAGCCCCAGCCTGTTCAGCCTCTCCCTGTAGCTCTCCACGCTTCAGGTTCTCTGTCGTTATTCCTGATGAAGGGCTTTTGCCCAAAACGTCGATTTTACTGCTCCTTGGATGCTGCCTGCACTGCTGTGCTCTTCCAGCACCACTAATCCAGAATCCATATAGATCACATCTACTGCTCTGCCCTCATCAATCTTCTTTGTTACTTCTTCAAAAAACTCAATCAAGTTTGTAAGACATGATTTGCCACGCACAAAACCATGTTGACTATCCCGAATCAGTCCTTGCCTTTCCAAATACATGTACATCCTGTCCCTCAGGATTCCCTCCAACAACTTGCCCACCACCGAGGTCAGACTCACTGGTCTATAGTTCCCTGGCTTGTCTTTACCGCCTCTCTTGAACAGTGGCACCATGTTTGCCAACCTCCAATCTTCCGGCACCTCACCTGTGACTATCAATGATACAAATATCTCAGCAAGAGGCCCAGCAATCACTTCTCTTGCTTCCCACAGAGTTCTCGGGTACACCTGATCAGGTCCTGGGGATTTATCCACCTTTAACCATTTCAAGACATCCAGCACTTACTCCTCTGTAATCTGGACATTTTGCAAGATGTCACCATCTACTTCCCTACAGTCTATATCTTCCATATCCTCTTCCACAGTAAATACTGATGCAAAATATTCATTTAGTATCTTCCCCATTTTTGTGGCTCACACAAAGGCCACCTTATGATCTTTGAGGGGCCCTATTCTCTCCCTAGTTACCCTTTTGTCCTTAATTTATTTGTAAAAACCCTTTGGATTCTCCTTAATTCTATTTGCCAAAGCTATCTCATGTCCCTGTTTTGCCCTCCTGATTTCCCTCTTAAGTATACTCATACTTTCTTTATACTCTTCTAAGGATTCACTCGATGTATCCTGTCTATACCTGACATATGCTTCCTTCTTTTTCTTAACCAAACCCTCAATTTCTTTAGTCATCCAGCATTCCCTTTCACCCTGACAGGAATATACTTTCTCTGAATTCTTGTTAGCTCAGTTCTGAAGGCGTCCCATTTTCCAGCCATCCCTTTACCTGTGAACATTTGCCTCCAATCAACTTTCGAAAGTTCTTGCCTAATACCGTCAAAATTGGCCAACTCCAATTTAGAACTTCAACTTTTAGATCTGGTCTATCCTTTTCCATCAGTGTTTTAAAATGAATAGAATTATGGTCGCTGACCCCAAAGTGCTCCCCCACTGACACTCAGTCATGCGCCCTGCCTTGTTTCCCAAGAGTAGGTCAAGTTTTGCACCTTCTCTAGTAGGTACATCCACATACTGAATCAGAAAATTGTCTTGTACACACTTAAGAAATTCCTCTCCATCTAAACCTTTAACAATATGGCAGTCCCAGTCGAGGTTTGGAAAGTTAAAATCCCCTACCATAACTACCCTATTATTCTTACAGATAGCTGAGATCTCCTTACAAGTTTGTTTCAAGAACAGTCAGTAATCTTACTGTGTTGGAATTGGCAACCTTCATGTTGGTGCGTATCAATGATGGGATTCCTGTCTTCGGATCAGCCCTGATTGAAAGTCCGAGCAGACTCAATGGGCTGAACGGCCTAATTCTGCCTCCATTCCTTGTAGATTAAAGATTATAAACTGTCTGGTTCAGCCTCAGACAGCTGCTAGGATGAATCAAGGAATGGGTTGCAGCAAATTCCAAAGATAATGATTTAATCTTCAGAATATTTATTTGGAGGTAATTTTTGTTCATCAGGTACTGGATGGTCGAAAAGCAAACTGATAAATTAGAGAAAATTAATGGTCAAGAGAGGCGCAAATGAGGTTTATAATGTATAAAGGAAAACTGGTGCCACGGTTTCAGATGATGCCACCAAAGGATAGTATATAGATATGGTAAAGGGGGGGAATTTCCAGGAATACCAATGAAAGCATTGTGAGAGTAAGAAGAGAAACTATTGCAGATGATTCCCTGGCTTTGATGGGTACAAATTAATCCAGACAAGTGCATTTCCACCAAGCAAATGATAATGGAGTGGGTTGGAAATAGAATTCCATGATCAACCACTTCACACGCTCATACAGCAAGAAGAGGGATAGTTTACCTTAGTCATATTTGATTCGGAAGCAGTTTGGAAATTTAGCAAGTGTTCCTTGTTAATGTAAAACAAAATAAGAAATAAGAGAAATAATTAGTTTTGAAGAATAATTGTGATGATGTGTGATTTTATTATTGAATGGTTACAGCATAAAAGGAGGCCATTCTGCCTGTAGTGCCTGGAACAGTTCTTTGCAAAAGCAATTCAACTAGTCTTGACACCATAAGAGTTTTTTTTCTGTCGTCAAGTTCTAATCCGATTATGATCCTAGACCAGACCATAAATTTATGTTATGATCTGGGTATGGTCCAGTGAGTTTTATTTTTGAAGTAGATGAACTGTGAGATTCAGGGGACTTACAAAAAAAAATGAAGCCACAAGATTTCATGGTTTTGAACAAACAATAAATTTTGCTAGACAACATTAGAACAATAATAAAATCTACAACAAGAGTACAGCTTATTTTCAAAACAAGGGAATTAACAAGGGATAAATATGAGTAATAGACTGTGATCGAGCACCCTACAATATAGACACCAGATACCAAATTCAGTGAAGACTAATCCCATGGATTTCTCAGCAATACAACCCAGATATTAATGACTTCGGTCAGAAAATCTCATTTAAATTCACAGGACCGGCTCGATGATACTAGCTGTTGGAGAAGAGCTAGAGTAATGTTTGTGAGTAAGTACTAAGTGTTGTATTGGACTCTTTCAATTTTACTGTTCTTGCTCCAAATCATTCTCTTAAAAGCCAGTCTGCCATGGATTGCCTCAGTGATTGCTCCCATTCTTATCAATCACAGGCCTTTGCTGGATCTATGCTCCAATGGACTTCAAAGCTGCACTCATTACTCATTCACAGATATAACTACATCTCTACTCCAACAGCTCGCCTCATCAAGCTAGTCCTGCCCCTGGGCCTTTGCGCAAGCTCCAATCTTGCTTCATTTCACCAAGCAAATACTATTTGTGAACTTTTCAAATGCTGCTCTCTTAGCTGCTGTAAAATGCAGGTGCTCACTGACCTCCTTCCAAGTCCTCCAGTTCCACCAATGGGAGCAGTTTCCCCCCATATAATATGTGATCACCCCTCATGATTTCAAATACCTTTATCAAATCTGCTCCTTAAAAAAAAGACCCAGCTGCTCCAATTTATCAATGTAAAAGTACTTTCATCCTTGGAACCATTCTCTTCAATCTTTCTAAGTTCCCTCGAAAACCTTTACATTCTTTCAAAAGTATGGTGTCCAGAATTCGTCACAATACTCCAATTTGAGTCCAACCCAGAGTTTTATAAAAGGCTATCTTAACCTCCTATCTTTTGTACTCCACGGCTCTGCTTGTAAAGCCCAGGATCTTATATGGCTTATCGACCACTTGTTGAACTGTCCTGCCACCTTCAATGATTTATGCACGCCTTTTGTTCCAGCACCTACTTCTGATTTGTACCCTTTTATTTTCAATTCCTCTCTTATAGAGGTTTATAAAATCATCAGGGGCATGGATAGGATAAATACACAAAGTGTTTCCCTGGGGTGGCGGGGTCCAGAACTAGAGGGCATAAGTTTAGGGTGAGAGGGGCAAGATATAAAAGAGACCTAAGGGGCAACTTTTTCATGTAGAGGATGGTACGTGTATGGAATGAGCTGCCAGAGGAAGTAGTGGAGGCTGGTCAATTGCAACATATAAAAGGCATCTGGATTGGTATATGAATAGGAAGGGTTTGGAGGGATATGGGCTGGGTGCTGGCAAGTGGAACTAAATTGGGATGGAATATCTGGTCGGCATGGACGAGTTGGACCGAAGGGTCTGTTTCCGTACAGTACATCTCTATGACTCTCACTGTTCATACCAAACTGTATCACTTCACACTTTTCTGCATTAAAGTTGCTCTGCTATGAGCTTGACAGCCTGAAGTCCATCTCAAGCACTTCACAGTACTTTTAAGTTTGGTGCCATCTGCAAAATTTTGGAATTGTACCCTTTACACCCTAAGGCTATGTCCTTGATATATATGAAGCAAAATAATAGTTCTAGTGTTGAACCTTAGAGAAAGCCACTATATTTCATTCCCTCTCCCAAAAACAAAACAATTGCTTACTGTTACACAACTGCTGTCACCCAGCTAACACTGTTACTGGTCCTTTTATTCCATGAAATTCAACTTTGCTGATGAGCCTGACACATACACGTCATCAAATCGGGCCAGCATAGTTGCTCAGTAGTTACCACTGTTGCCTCATAACGCCAGGGACCTGGGCTCAATTCAATCCTCAGGTACCTGCCTGTGTAGGGTTGGCACATTCTGCTTGTGGTGTGTGGGTTTCTTCTGGGGGCACTGGTTTCCTCCCACAGTTCAAAAATGTGCAGGCTAGATAGATTAGCCATGGGAAATGCAGGGTCAGGATAGGGGGAATGGGTCTTGATGAGATGCTCTTCGGAGGGTTGAATGGCCGGCTTCCACACTGTAAGGATTCTGTGATTTTAAGTGCTTTGGAAGTCCACGCGCACGCATCTACCCTGTCTAAGACCTCATCAAAAAATTTAATTTGGTTCAACATGATCTGCCTTTAATAAATTAATACCAATTTTCCTTAATTAATCCATACTTGTCCAAATGGCTGTAAATTTTGCCCTGAATCTCAAATCTAAAAGATTTCTCCTCACTGGGGTTAACTTGATAGTCTTTAGTTGCTGATTTTATTCTCAGATTATTTTGAACAAGGGTGAATCATTTGTAATTGTCCAGTCCCTGTACTGATGAACAACTGGAAGATTATGGCAGAAGCTCAGTAATTTCCATCCTTATTTTACTTGACATGTTTGGATTTATTTTTTCAACCCTGGTGATTTTTTTTTCAACTGTAAATAGTAACAATAAATTTGCCAGCCTTTCTTAGTTCTTGGCGAAAGTGAGGAGTGCAGATGCTGGAGTTCAGAGTCAAGATTGGAGTGGTGCTGGAAAAGCACAGCAGGTCAGGGAGCATCCAAGGAGCAGGAAAATTGACGTTTCTGGCAAAAGCCCTTCATGAGAAAGACCTTTGCCTGCCTTTCTTAGTTTTTGCCCAATTTTATTTTATGTAGCAACTTAACTAGCTCCTTTCTCATTATGATTTTAGCAACATTGTTTTTGATAAAGATGGATGAAAAGTAGTAATTGAGTGCATCAGCCATGCTGTATACTTCCTTGCATAGGCTGTCATTTTGATTTGTATGTCTCAGTGATAAGGTGAATGCTAATAAAAAAATGAAGGAAGTTAGAAGAGAAAGTAGAGAAAGATCCACATTCAAATTTAGGACATGAGGGGATCCTGAGCGCAAGTTAGGTCTGATAGGTTGGGGAATAGTGTCTCTCATTTAACCAGTTTGTTTCGCAAGCATGTAGTATGAAATGCCTGTCAGTCTTAGAATTTGGCAACTTTTCCATGAATATTGCTAGAAAGAACGAACTTGCACTCATATAGCACCCCTCACAATCTCTCAAAAGTGTTTCACAGCCAATGTTGTATCTTTGCAGCCTAGAAAATTTGGCGACTGATTCATACGCATCAATGTCCTGTCAACAAGTGACATGACTTATCAGATCACATGTATTAACGTTTGGTTGAGGTTATAAATATTGGCCTGGACACTGAGAAAGCTCAATTAATGCTACAAAGGAATATTTTATGTCCATTGGAGTAGGCAAATCTTAGGTTAACATTTAATTTGTCAGAAATACAGTTTTTGAATAAGGATACAAAATTGCCCGAAGGTAAACATTAATATATTATGAAGCTAATTGGTGGGGAGTTCTCACGGTATCAAATGAACTGTTATTCTCTCAACTATAAACACCTAAAACAGATATACGAATCACTTACCCCATTTATAGGAGCTTGCTGTTGGCAGATTCTGTTCTGTTTGTTCTGCAACAGCGATTGCACATCAAAACTATTTCTGGCCGAAAATGCCCTGAGATTCTGAAATAATACCATAGTTTCTATTATTTGCATTTCTTTCATGTTAAAAGTATTCTTAATATCTAGTTAAATAATCTGACAAATGAATTTAAATAGATATAGTTACTTTTTTAAAATCCAATTATATCTCAGTTGCAGCTTTCATATAACAGGGTCATGCATATCTCTTTGAAGGCATTCATCAGGTGGCACCAAAAAACTTGTCAGAAGCTACTGCACTATAAGATGCCACTATTTATTTCTCTGACTTTGTCATTGGGAGTTGAGAGAAGAAATAGAGCATTGTTCATACAGTCATTCATTCGCCTTCCAGTTACTGTATGCTACAAGAAAAAAAAAACACACTTCAAAAGCAGATTTTCCATGGGGATGCAACATTTGCAAAAGAATCAATTACCTATTTGTTAGCAAGGCAGGCTTTACAAATGACCCATTAGCTGATTGATTACTCTGACTTCTGTTGGATATCCATGTGGTGCAAGCTGACGTGATGGATGTTGAGGGAGATAGCTTTGCCAAAAGGTATGATTATAAAAGGCTCTTCTAATAACTAGGAATGTTCCAAATTGAAAAGCTGAGAAAATGTATGCTTTAAGATATTTCTTTTGTATTTTCTTGCTTAGGTTTAGGGGTTTGACTGTCAACTCTACTGTAATGAATTCTGGGCGAGCTATATTTTTTGCAACAACATGATTTGTCTTTTCTCACATCAACTTTATACCAGTGAAAGGGTATTTTGTGTATCTCCTACTGGGAGAAGCAGATATGATGTATATTAAATTTGTATATACTTGTATCCCCATAGCATTGCATGGTACTGTCTTATAAGAGTGGATATATTCTAGGAAGCAAAAGTGATATTGGGTGATTGTGCACATTGTACATCGGCCTCTGGATACCACACTTCATGGGTTTGCAAAAACTGTCGGAAAAGAATCTGCACCAATATTCCACCCGAGAAACTGCCAGTCTTGTAAGCATCGACCCATCTGTCAAGAGCTTTGACTCATTGAGGGCTGGCCAACATTTTTAATAGGATAGCGAAGAGGATTCTAAGAACAAGAGAGAGTATGGAAGTAAACAGGATGGCATGGTGAATGTAAGTAGGAAGGTATGCTGGCAAATACTTAGCGGAACATAAACAATAGAAGGTAGGCATGGCCATTTGGCAGCGAGCTGGACAGCAGTAGGACAACAAGGAGTAAGGCTGGCTTAGATTTTTCATGTGACAAAACTGCAAGATTTTTTCAGGGCTTTGCAGGGATAGTGAGAGAAAACAACTGCACTCAAGATAACTTACTTCTAATTAAATAAAACGTTGTTTACAGCAGAGTTGAAATTTGCATGAAAAGAGAACAGATACATTTGGTGGTACAATAGTGCCACCAAGTGTCCAGAGGCCTGCATTGATTACTTTTAAGAAAGCTGCTTGTATGTAATGTAACTGAGTTCTGAAGAAGAGTTGAACCAGACTCGAAACATTAACTCTCTGTCTCCACAGATATTGCCAGATATTTCTCCTACATTTTATGTTTATTGCATTTCTGAAGCATGTTTCATTCCCAAAGTCAGTAGAACACATCTCAAATGTAGTTGGTGTAGCGTAGGGGAACATTTTAGATCTTAAGATTGTAAGATCGCTCAGGGAGTCAGAGTTGCTGTGGCTACATATATGCTTGTATATGTATGTCTAGGCTGGAGCTATGAATGGTGATGTCAGATGCTGCAGCTTTCTTTTCATCACATGGGTGACAAGGAGTCTGTCCTCCTCTTATCAACTGTCATCGACATGCTTCAGGAGAATTTTTAAACTGTTACCCAACTTGTTGAATTCACCTTCCTTGGCCTCAAATCCTGAAGTGAGACTTAATTGCTATGTTAAATGCATGCATTCATATGGACAACGGACATATCAGAGAGATGGGGTTAGTGCTTAACAGAGAATGAGTGATTAACAGATCAGAACTGAAGCCATGCAGAGACAAAGGAATGTGCGAAGTATAACAGGGTAGCAGAAAATCCTTCATAATAAACTTGAGCAATGAAGTAAGAATATTAAGGTATTTTAATTTCCTGTTTGTTTGAACACTCAAAATTCTTGGACAAAGTAGGCAATGAACCATGTGCAGGCAAGTAATGTCATTTGGTGTTTATTAGTCAGTGTAAACATAGTGGGCAGAAGGGCCTGTTTCTATGCCGTATGATTCTATGACTAACATCTCAATTTCTGTTTAGGTGCTCTACAGCCTTAAGGTTTCAACATTGAATTCAGTAACTTCAAAAACTAACTGCTTACATTCTCTTCACTATTCCTTTGCCCACAACCTTGTCATATTTATGTCTTGTTTACTTTACACTCAGTAGCAAGGACCAATTTTTTCCCTTTCACATGCTTTTATAATTTTTTTCCCTTATTAACAGCCCTTTGTCTTTTGAATTGGATGTCAATACCATCTGCCTTGTTGCTCCTCCTCTGTCTCTGTCAAAAATATAAAGAAAAACCTATTTTCCAACACCTGTCATTTCTGAAGAAATCATATCAGACTTAAAATGTTAGTTCTGTTTCTCTCTCCATGCCTGCTGACACACCTGCTGGGTTTCTCTATGTTTGTTTCAAATTCAGTCACTGTTGGGTGAGCTGCCTTGCATTTTGAAGAAAGTGGGCTTGTGATTTTTTTCAGCATAGTTGGATGACTAGTGGCCCCTCTCAACAAATGTAAAATATAGGCATAGATAGTGTCGATTGCTGCCATTGTAATTATTCTCAAGGTTGTAATCTCCACCCTCCCCTTACTCGAACTGAAATGGTGCTCTTCTGATATTGCTGGTATATCATCTCAGGCAGGTAGTTTTCTTACTTTCCTTTGTGTGGTACTGGATAGATGACCCATTGCAGGAATCCTGTCAGTATCACCTATCCATTAGAAAAGTGCATGAGCAGATCACTGGCAGAACTAGAAATAAATAAGCATGATCTAATCACTATGACAGAAACACTGCTGAAGGATGACATAGATTGAGACCTAAATGTTGAAGGGTACAGGACACTTAGAAAGGATGGTAAATTAGGAAAAGGTAGAGGAATGAAACTGTGAATAAATAATGATACAAATCCAGTAGAGATGGATAAACTAGGTTCAGGAGTTTGGAATATGGAAGAGGTTTTTGTATAGTTGAGAAATTTTCAGGTCAAAGAATTATCTAAGTCTAATATTGTAAACTTAATTAGGGTATTTATGTGGGAATGAAAGTAGAGGTGGCTAAATTGAACTGTGAAACAAGATTAAGGGATTGGGCAATAGAACTGCAGTGACATATTTAAGGGGATATTTCAGAATACACAGATCTTCTTTCAGCTTGTTTGGATGGGTGAGAGAGCTACAGGGTATGTGAGCTAACTAATGTGGTACTTTGGTACAGGAAGCCATTAAAGTGGAGGGAGAGAAAAGGAATATAATGGTATTAGGAGATAATATAGTGAGAAGGATGGATACTGTTTCCTGCAACAAGAACCAAAGTTGAGAAAGTATTTCAACAAAAATGAAAGAATTCAGTTGAGGGCAAAATATCTGTGATTAACCAAAACATATAAAAACATTATCAAACTTAAAGAAGAACATATGCAATTGTTCAAAGATGAATGGAATGTCAGAAGATTGGGCAGTGAAGTGATTAGAATGAGGTGGATCTCATTGAGTATGAGATTGGGGCTGTTAACCTGGGCCAACAGGGAGTCCTGGCTGATGGATATAAACAGCAGTCTCAGTGAGTCTCCTCACTCGAGGGACTGGCTCTAAGCTAGTTGGTCAGATTCTATGTACTGAAGGAACAGGAGAATCGACGTTTCGGGCATAAGCCCTTCTTCAGGAATGAGGAAAGTGTGCCCAGCAGGTTAAGATAAAAGATAGGGAGGAGGGACTTGGGGGAGGGGCGTTGGAAATGCGATAGGTGGAAGGAGGTCAAGGTGAGGGTGATAGGCCGGAGTGGGGTGGGGGCGGAGAGGTCAGGAAGAAGATTGCAGGTTAGGAAGGCGGTGTTGAGTTTGAGGGATTTGACTGAGACAAGGTGGGGGGAGGGGAAATGAGGAAACTGGAGAAATCTGAGTTCATCCCTTGTGGTTGGAGGGTTCATAGGCGGTTCATTGGAGGGTTCATGAGGTGCTCTTCCTCCAACCGTCGTGTTGCTATTGTCTGGTGATGGAGGAGTCCAAGTACCTGCATGTCCTTGGTGGAGTGGGAGGGGGAGTTGAAGTGTTGAGCCACGGGGTGGTTGGGTTGGTTCCGTGGTTTCCTCATTCCTTCTGCCCGAAACGTCGATTCTCCTGTTCCTTGGATGCTGCCTGACCTGCTGCGCTTTTCCAGCAACACATTTTCAGCTCTGATCTCCAGCATCTGCAGTCCTCACTTTCTCCTCTATGTACTGAAGAGTGACTTGATGATGGGATACCGGTGTCTCTGCAGTTATTTTAGGCAGCATATGAAAAGCAGTAAAGAATGACTAAAGGATTAATAAAAAGAGAAAAATTATAGTACAATAGAAAGCTAGCTAGACTTAGAAGAATAGATGGTAAGAGTTTCTATGTATACTTAATACAGAAAGTCATTAACAAAGTGAACATTATTCCTATAGAATGAGAGTCTGGGGAATTAATAAGGAAAATAAAAAGATTTCAGATTAACTGAGCAGATATTTTACAGTGTTCACTATAGATACAAATAATGTTCCAGAAATAGCTTTAAACCAGTAAATGGAAAGAAATAAGGAATTTGATAAAATTGCAGTCACCAGGGAAGCAGTACTGAGCAAATTATTGGAGTTATGGGCTGACAAATACCTGGGTCCTAATAGATTTCTCTCTTGAGTCTTAAAAGACTTGTGAGTGAGTTGATGTATTTGTTTTAATTTTAAAATTTGTGTTGTTTTGCAGATGGTTCAGTTAGATTGGAAGTTCGTTCATGCCAAAAAGGGAGGCAGACAGAAAGCAGGAAACCACAAGGGAGACAGTTTTATATATCTAACAAGGCAATGTTAGAAGCTATTGTTGAAGACGCCATGGCAGGGCACTTAGAAAAGTTTTAAAAAATCAGGGCAGAGTCAACAAGGTTTTTGTGAAAGAGAAATCATGTTTAACCAATTTATTGAAGTCCTTTGAAAAAGAACTTTATCCTGTGGATAATGAAAAACTGTTCAATGTACTCTATCGAGGATTTCCAGAAGGTATTTGATAAAATGTAACAGCAAAGGCTATTGCAAAAATAAAAGCTTATGTTGTTGGGGGTAACATTGGTATAGATACAGAATTGTCAGCTAACAGGAAACGGTGTAGGAGTAATTTGATTATTTTCTGATAAGCAGGATGGAATGTTGCAATGGGGAGGGGGGGGTTGGTTAATAGATGGGGATTTGAAACTTTCACAAGTTAGCTATGATTTTATTGGATAGCAGAGCAGGCTTGAGTGGGCAAATGTCCTACCTTGGCTCCGAATATGTAGGGGCCGAAACGTGTGGTGCTGGAAAAGCACAGCCAGTCAGGTAGCATCCGAGCAGCAGGAGAGTTGACGTTTCAAGCATGAGCTCTTCTTCAGGAATTTGTAGGTCCATGAGAACATCCTTCAAAATAATACTTACTATTTTAGTCTGGGATTGTAATTATTTTGGCAGCATGGTACAAGCAGTGTACATATTGTCTGATATTGGATCCAGTGTCATATGGTGCTGAGCTAGCAATCCAAAGATTGAATTCAAAACCCACCTTAACAAATTGCTACCTGTGTTATTGGTCCTCCACTCAGCAGAGTTGAATTCTGAAATCTATTTGAGTTGGACTTTTTTTCCATCACGTATGTTTTGAACTGTAGTTTTTGAAATGAACCATATGATGACATCACATTC
Source organism: Chiloscyllium plagiosum (assembly GCF_037043375.1). Classification (NCBI taxonomy): domain Eukaryota; kingdom Metazoa; phylum Chordata; class Chondrichthyes; order Orectolobiformes; family Hemiscylliidae; genus Chiloscyllium; species Chiloscyllium plagiosum. Next base: position 30,755,035 of record NW_028270142.1, on the reverse strand, counting down.
CTTCTTGTTACATAATACTGTCTCATGTGAAAGTCATATAATGTAATCCCTTTCTCACTTTTTTTCCTGACGTTTAGGGATTAAGTCATTGTTTTTACTAAAACAGAAAAAAAATAAAGGAATTAAATTGATTGAACAAAATAGATAGAAACAAACTGCTTCTAGTGATTGAGGGATGAGGGGAATAGAATAAATATGATGTTTAAGGGAAAAGCAGGACAGATTTCTTTTATGTAGGGTTGAGAGGCTGATTGTAGCATAATGTCAGCATTCAAGACTTTCTTAGAAAGGGGATTACAAACAAGAGATGATGGAACATGGGATTAGTATTACTGCTCATGTAGAGGATAAAAATCACCATGGACAGATTGGGCTGAACAGGATAAAGTGAGGACTGCAGATGCTGCAGATCAAAGTGTGGTGCTGAAAAAGCACAGCATGACAGGCAGCATCTGAGGAGCAGGAGAGTCGACATTTCGGCCATAAGCCCTTCATCAGGAATGTCATGATGATTGAGCTGAACAGTCTATTTCCATCTTGCAATTTCAATGGGTCTATGCAGCCTACACTTGGGACACAGGTCGTAACAGTCCTTTGGATTGCATTCCAACAACCATTCTTCATGTACAAGCTTAGACAATGTGTTTGTACCCAGATTGATTATGAATAATATTGGAACTGACCCTAAATGTTGTTGCACCTTCTTGATTTTTACCTCAATTTGCAATAAAATTGGGTTCATTCCTTATTTTTATTCAGAATTTAAAATTTCTGCTCAGTTGCTCTGTTTTTTATGGTATAATACACAGGAGAATTGGTGTAACTGGCGCATAAGATTGTGGAAGGACATCTGCATTCAGCAGAAATCAAATGCTGTTTTGCACGAATGTAATTAAAAAATAAGCTGGTCCTGCACACAAAACTGTTTGCTTGCCTAGGCTGGATTAACTACCATTGGAGTTTCCCTAATTTTGCTTATTTTCTGGGCTGTGTGAAGACTCCAAAAATGTAAGCTGGCTCTTTTGTGCAAAGATCCTCATGGAAATGTATTCTTTTAAAAAAAAACAAAGAAACTGATGACTTCAATATGAGTAAAAAATAGTGTTTATCCATTTAGCTATTTACAGTAATTTAAAGCCTGTATTCTTCAGTGCCATTGTGATTTTGTTTGTGAAAATAATTTTCAGTTATGTTCATCAAAATGCACCAGTGGCAAATGAACACTTCTGATATGGCGAGGGATATTTTAAAAGCACTTTTTAAAAATTATGTCTTAAAATGCTGCTCACTTTTATTGCCTTAAAGGTAGGTTTTGTATTTGGTGATATGCAAATTATATTGAGCAGGAATTTGGGGTAAAAAGGATATAGTGTTGGCTGTTAGGTTTCTTGGCCATGTGCAAATTGCTTCAATTTTTTTGTTGGATTATTCGCTGCAAAGCCGAATGAATTTTCTCAATGTACTTTACCAAACTCATCTCATTAACTATCTGCTTATGAATGGTTCTAGCCCCATCCTACCATGCACCAATCTTTCTGATTCAACTCACCACTTTCTGGATATCCCAGCATCCCAGTTGCCCAGGCCGTTTTTAAAAGCCTATTGTGCATCTGGCCAAGTACAGTCCGTCTGGAGCAGCCTTACACAGTTCCTGAAATTTATTCCAGATATGGCAAGCAAGAGGAATTTGCTGCCCCTCTTTGTGGGCAGGAACATGGAGGTCTTCCTGGATCTATGAAACACAGGCAGGACGTCCTCTTCCCCAAAGTAGTGGAAGCCATGAAACCAGTCTCAGCCATCTAGAGGGATACACATCAACTTCTCTCTGAAACTTCACCCTCACTCCATCTCTGCTACTGGACCCACCTCACACCAAGCTCATACTCGACCACACTCACCATTTTCTGCCGAAACTTTCCAACTTGGTTCTAAATCTAGTGAACTTAATCTAACCTATTCTTTAATGTTGACATGATTTGTCCAATGGCTGAATGCATTTCCACAGTCTCACTTATGTTTTTAAAAAATTTCTCCTCTTCTCCTTGATGTCAAGCCACTGTTAATTAAATCATTATAGATTAAATTTTTCTCGCTTAAAACTTTCACACACTTAAATAACAAACTTACCTAGAAATTCTGAATAATATTTGTGTTCAAGATGTGGTTACGAGGGAAAATACTTTCAAGACATGATCTTGAAATCTGCTACTGGAAATGAACACCATGTTTATTTGCACATGCAATCAATTTATTCCGTTGTTTGCAAAATAAGCAGATGTTTATTTCAAGATTTTTGGTGTTTTGTCTATCCTTAGGATGTGGACATAATCAGGAATATTAGCTGTTGACCATCTTTAATATCCAGTGTTTTGATAATACTGAATGGTTTATCAATCCATTTTTGAGGGCAATTAAGAAACATTTATGTTTTGGTGAGACTGGAGTTGCACCAGCCAGATTATGTAAGAATGTCAGGTTTGTCTTACAAAAGTTGAACGGTTGAACAACAAGCTCAGCAGTTTCACAATCTGTTGGTATCAGCATTCTATTTTCAAAAAAAATGAAATTCTTGTTCTCAAACTGCTTTGACAGGACTTGAAGTTTGTCCATCTTACTTAATTTCTAGATGATTAACTATTAAGAGAGAGTATACAATGTCTAGCATTATTTTTGAGTACTGTTTAACTTATTACTATTTGGGAAATGTTCTATTTATCTGATATTTTCTTCTTTCATCTGCTTTTATTATGAATGTCAGAGCAGTTGACTGACAAAACTGCGCCGATGTTGTGTTGCAATGACCAATGTCTTCTTTTCCTTCAATTACTGCATTTCAGAGTTCCGTGAAGGTGAATCAAGTTAGCTTGGATGAAAGTGGAGAACATATTGGAATTTGTTCAGAAGATGGCAAGGTGGGTATTGCAATATCCTATGTTCCTCAGTTTCTTTTAATATCTTTTTTCAATTGCTGTTTATGAATGTTTGTTTTTCCCCTCCTACTTTCTTGTTTTACTATAAGTGCAAACTCATCAATAATTTTTTTGAAATTAAGGAATGTTAATTTCTTTGTATGTTCTAAATTCTATGTACATAGGGATAGTCAACATGGCTTTGTGCATGGGAAATCATGTCTCACAAATTTGATTGAGTTTTTTGAAGAAGTATCAAAGAGGGTTGATGAGGGCAGAGCAGTAGATGTGATCTATATGGACTTCAGTAAGGCTTTTGACAAGGTTCCCCATGGGAGACTGATTAGCAAAGTTAGATCTCATGGAATACAGGCCATTTGGATACAGAACTGGCTCAAAGGTAGAAGACAGAGGATAGTAGTGGAGCGTTGTTTTTCAGACTGGAGGCCTGTGACCAGTGGAATGCCACAAGGATTGGTGCTGGGTCCTCTACTTTTTGTCATTTACATAAATGATTTGGATGCGAGCATAAGAGGTACAGTTAGTAAGTTTGCAGATGATACCAAAATTGGAGGTGTGGACAGCGAAGAGGGTTACCTCAGATTACAACAGGATCTGGACAGGATGGGCCAATGGGCTGAGAAGTGGCAGATGGAGTTTAATTCAGATAAATGCGAGGCGCTGTATTTTGGGAAAGCAAATCTTAGCAGGACTTATTCACTTAATGGTAAGGTCCTAGGGAGTGTTGCTGAATAACGAGACCTTGGAGTACAGGTTCATAACGCCTTGAAAGTGGAGTCGCAGGTAGATAGGATAGTGAAGAAGGCGTTTGGTATGCTTTCCTTTATTGGTCAGAGTATTGAGTACAGGAGTTGGAAGGTCATGTTGCGGCTGTACAGGACATTGGTTAGGCCACTGTTGGAATATTGCATGCAGTTCTGGTCTCCTTCCTATCGGAAAGATGTTGTGAAACATGAAAGGATTCAGAAAAGATTTACAAGGATGTTGCCAGGGTTGGAGAATTTGAGCTATAGGGAGAGGCTGAACAGGCTGGGTCTGTTTTCCCTGGAGCGTCGGAGGCTGAGGGGTGACCTTATAGAGGTTTACAAAATTATGAGGGGCATGGATAGGATAAACAGACAAAGTCTTTTCCCTGGGGTCGGGGTCCAGAACTAGAGGGCAGAGATTTAGGGTGAGAGGGGAAAGATATAAAAGTGACCTAAGGGGCAACTTTTTCACACAGAGGGTGGGTATGTGTATGGAATGAGCTGCCAGAGAACAAGGTGGAGGCTGGTACAATTGCAACATTTAAGAGGCATTTGGATAGGTATATGAATAGGAAGGGTTTGGAGGGATATGGGCCGGGTGCTGGCAGGTGGGACTAGATTGGGTTGGGATATCTGGTTGGCATGGACGGGTTGGATAGAAGGGTCTGTTTCCATGCTGTACATCTCTGACTCGATGTGTGTTCAGGAAAATTATGATCAACAAGCTTGTTATACGGTTCATAGAGTCATAGAGATGTACAGCATGGAAACAGAAACTTCGGTCCAACCCGTCCAAACATTTGGGAGAAATTTACTGTTTCTAAACAACCTCTAACTGGGTATAGTTTAATAGGAAACCATTAACTTTCAACATATGGTGCCAGAATATTTATAATGCAGCATTTTAAATCAAAGCTCAAGAATTGTTCTCAGTAACAACTGTAAGATGCAGCATGGTGATGCAAAAATGCATGATTTAAGGTGCAACAAACTGGAAAGTTTGCATACAATACTTCCATTTGAAAATATAGAAATGTTCCTTTCTGCCACTATTAAAGCAAGCATTTATTTTGGTATTCATATCTCAGACTATTTGCAACTTATCAGTGAATAGCAGATAAGGTAATATATTTAGGCTTATGTATTATAGCAAGTTAATGATGGACAAGTCAAGTGAATTTAAAATGGGAAAATCCAGCAGCCACATCACAAGAACTTCTTTTAACCAATATATTATTTTAGTAGTAAATTTGTTCATCTACGTGAAAATTTTTGAATAAACTGCATGATAAACAGATATATCAGATACATTACAACAAGCATTATTAGAAAAACTCTGAATTTACTACTGGGAAGCTTGATAAATGTTGACATATAACCAATGTAGTTGGATAATTGTTCAGGTATATACTGTGCATAAAAAAAACTAACCAAAGTGATGTAAGTGCTACTTGCTCACCACTAACCGTTAACTGATGTTTACTTTGAGTTCCATGAAGAGCACTGAACTTCAGATTTCTTTCTAGCCTTCATCCAAACATGATGGTACAATTTCTGATAATACTGGATAAGTCAGATTCTCAGGTGAAAACTGACAGATTATAAGTTTTATTTTTACAATTTGGGTCCAGTAGTGATCAGTCACTGAGCTTATTCACACATGGGATTATTGCACAAAAGAAAAGAGCTATGAATCATTTACGAAAGATCTTAGTATAAGCAGCAAAAATAAAGAATTTGCCCAGTGACCTATCATTCCTATCTTCATTTTAAAATTCCTTAGTGAACTGACAAGGTTGCCAGTGTTTCCTTTCAGTGACACACCACTCAATTCCCAAATTAGTTTCTCCACAAGATACAGACAAACCAACCCACTAATATCTCTACGACTTTGAACCTGATAAAAAAAATGCTTAAGCCTTGTTTCCAGCTCTGACAGCCTGAAGACTTCCACAAATAAAATCTGCGCTTCTTTAGAATGAATTTTCTTCTGAACTCCACTTGCTTGTGACCCGTGATGTTTTCAGTGGGTTATTAAAGCTCAAATAAACAATAAGCACCAGTTATCTCACCAAGTAGCTTGTTTGAGTCATTTAGTTCAAGTCACATGATTTCGTAGAAAGATGCCCAGTGGTTCACTGGGTGACAGAGAGGGATATGGGGATTACTTTACAACAGATCACCAGTTAGCTTGAGATGTATTTCTCATCACATTCTCCCCTTCTCTCTCTAACGGAGAGGTGTTTTCTTCTGGAAGGTTCAAGGCAGAATCTCTCTTTATCTCCTTTGGTCAAAACTTTTCTCAGAGGAGGATTCTCAAAACTGTCTTAGAAATTTGGATGCAAGAAGCAAGAGAAGGCCATTCAGTGTCTCTGGCCTCCTCTGCCGTTCAACCTGATCATGGCTAATCCTCTATCTTAATGCCATATTTTCATTTTATCTCCATACCCATGAAGCCTTTAATATTGGCTTTTCTCCAATTTAGAACTCCAATTTTTAGATCTGGTCTATCCTTTTCCATCACTATTTTAAAACTAATAGAATTATGGTTGCTGACCCCAAAGTGCTCCCCCACTGATACCTCAGTCACCTGCCCTGCCTTATGTCCCAAGAGTAAGTCAAGTTTTGCACCTTCTCTCGTAGGTACATCTGCATACTGAATCAGAAAAGTTTTCTTGTACACACTTAACAAATTCCTCTCCATCTAAACCCTTAACACTATGGCAGTCCCAGTCTATGTTTGGAAAGTTAAAATCCCCTACCATAACCACCCTATTATTCTTACAGATAGATGAGGTCTCCTTACAAGTTTATTTCTCGATTTCCCTCTGACTATTATGGGGTCTATAATATAATCCCAATAAGGTGATCATCCCTTTCTTATTTCTCAGTTCTACCCAAATAACTTCCCTGGATACATTTCCAGGAATATCCTCCCTCAGCACATCTGTAATGCTGTCCTTTATCAAAAACGCCACTCCCCCTCCTCTCTTGCCTCCCTTTCTATCCTTCCTGTAGCATTTGTATCCTGGAACATTAAGCTGCCAGTCCTGCCCATCCCTGAACCATGTTTCTGTAATTGCTATGATATCCCAGTCCCATGTTCCTAACTATGCCCTGAGTTCATCTGTCCTTCTTGTACAGGTCACTTCTACTCCAGAAGAGATTCCAATGATCCAAAAATGTGAATCCTTCTCCCATACACCAGCTCCTCAGCCATGCATTCATCTGCTCTATCCTCCTATTCCTGCCCTCACTAGCTCATAGCACTGAGAGTTATCCAGATATTACTACTCTCAAGGCCCTCCTTTTTAAATTCCTGCCTAACTTTCTGTAGTCTCCCTTCAGAATTTCAACCTTTTCCCTTCCTATCTCTGTGATTCCAATGTGGACAATGACCTCCTGCTGGCCTCTCTTCCCCTTGAGAACATTCTGCACCCTCTCTGAGACATCCTTGATCCTGGCACCAGGGAAGCAACATACTGTTCTGATTTTTCACTGCTAGCCACAGAAAAACGTCTGTCTGTATCTCGGACTAGAGAATCCCCTAACACAATTGATCTCTTGAAACCAGGTGTACCCCTCGTTGCATTAGAGCCAGTCTCAATACCAGAATCTTGGCTGTTCGTGCTACATTCCCCTGAGAATCCATCACCCCCTACATTTTCCAAAACCGCATACTTGTTTGAAATCGGTATAGCCACAGAAGACTCCTGCACTAGCTGCCTATCTCTTACCTTTCCTGGAGTTAACCCATCTATATGACTGTATCTGAGACATTCCCCCTTCCTATAACTGCCATCCGTCACATACTGTTGCTGTTGCAAATTCCTCATTGCTTCTAACTGTGTCTCTAACCGATCCATTTGATCTGATAATCCGCAGATAATCTCAGATATAATCCGCAGTTACCCTTAAACTCTCTTTAAACTTCCACATCTGACAAGAAGCACATATCACTCTATTAAAGGCCAATTTTGCTCCGTCACAATCTACAGACCCAGAAAATAACACCATCTTATTCCTCTACAAAACACTGCTCCAGGTTAAATTAATAGTTATGGCTTATATTTTAAGTTTAATCAAGAGACATAGCTCCAAAAACATATCATCAAGAAAGAACCCACTCTACTTACTACTGCAGACTTTCTGTAGGCCACACTTAAAACAATTCACTTATCTGATTCTGTGCTGTGAACTTCGCCCAAACAATTCCTCCAAGATCAGTTGTGAATTTCACTGTTATTTAATTTTCCCAGATGCATTCCCATGTCCAGCGATACATGAATTCAAACAGCACAGGCAGTAACTGTGCAGGTACACTGTGGTGTCAGTTTCTTTCTTTCTTTCTCTCTCTCCTGCACTGACCTCACCATGTGCTTCCTTTGTCTATTCTTCTCTCTTTTAAAACTGCTATTGTTTTGACTTTTTTTTCCAAAGTTCCAAAACAATGCATATAAAACAGTAATTTCTGCTCCTGGAATTCATTGAAATCACCTCCAGCACCTTAAGTACCTCAAAAAAGGAGCAGCTGTTACAGCCAGAAATTTTTCCTCCATCTTAGACCATTGAATGTTTGCCATGTTGTTATGTTCTTATTTTCCTCTCAACTTCCAAGTGTCCTGCTATTCATTGAGTACTTCCTTGGCTTGTTACTTCTTCTAAAATGCATCACTTCACACTTAACAGGGTTAAATTCCATCTGCCACTGATCAGCCAATCTAACTAATTCACCTAAAAAATCCTCTCGTCTAATAATTCCTTTGTCTCTGTCAACTGTCCAGCCAATCTTCATGTCATCCATAAATATTTATCATCTCCACCACCCGCCATTTTCATCTACATCTGTATTAATAAAAATTAGGTTTGCCCCTCATATCTGTCATTGAGATCCCCCATGATTACTGTATTACCATTGTTACACTTGCTTCTAATTTCCTGATCTACACTGTAGTTTAGATTCCACGTGACCAATATTTATCAGTTTTGGGCAAGGGCCAAAAGCAGAGTGGCACAAAGATCCATGACAGCTGTTAATACTATAAGTCAGTTGTTTTGTAGAATGCTTGCATTACCGTACCTGGAATATGTATACCTCACAGGTTTTCAGAAAATGCTGTGTCTTTTTCTTAAAGAAGTCATTTTATGTTGTCTTACTATATTTTGCATGAATTACATAAGTGGAGAATGTGAATGAGCTTTAGAGGACTTCTCTTGATGCATCCTTGGTATAATTGGTGTTTTTTAATTATTAAAACCTGAGACAATGTCTTCACGTGTAGCAAAAGCTAGATATTATTGTGTGCAGTATTGCACTGATTACTCGAGTAATAGTCAAATTTTTTTGACTACTGTTTAAGGTTAAATTTGTGGGATTGACTATTAAATGGACACTACTTTTGAGGGGCTGAAATTCATTCCTGTCAAAATTCATACCATATCATTAGCAGAAGCCCAATTGATCTCGAAATGAATAAAGAAAAATGAACAACAAATTACGGTAATTCTGAAAACCTAGAGTGGAACACAACAGCCAGCGCACTGGAAGACCAGGAACGGAGCAAAGCGGAACGACCGGCAGACTGGAAAGCTGAAGTGGGACGTGACAGCCGGCACACTGACCCATAAATGTTGATCTGTTATCTGTGAAGAACTAGGGTCAACTTTTACATGAGATATGTGGAAAATTCCAGATTATTTGGCCAAAAATAGGGGGCTGACTTTTACATGAGACCGACAATTAATCAAGTGTATACAGTATCTTGGGAAGATTTTGCTTGCCTGTTTATTTTCCTGGAGTAGGTGTTCTGCAGTTGCCTCAGGAATTTGCTTTCTGTTTAAAGACAAAATGAAGGGCTCAGTTAGCACAGTACAAGAGATGTTTGTCATGCATTTGATATCATAGGGTTGATTGCTTTGATTTTGGCAATAATTACCTTGTCATGGAAAAATAAAAGGGCAATCCTAGGGAATAAAGTATTGGTTCTAGCTGAAAGGAAGAAATTAGTATTCTTGAGATGCAGTGGTAGTGTCCCTACCTCTGAGCCATAAGGTCTGATCTATAGATGTGTGATTACAAATATCCAAAGGATGACATTATGGCAATTTTTTAATATATTAGTCATACACTTAAGAATATGTAACAATCTGCAGAAAAGTTTCAAGAATAATTCAAAATTGAAGACCTTTTTCCTAGTTTAAAAAAGTTCTTCATGTCAGTAGTTAGAAATAACAACTACATTGTTCAGCATCCATTTCATTTGATGCAGAAATTTTAACTGGGTAGAAGTAGATAAAGCATGTGTCACCAGGAATTGCTTTGTTCATTGTTGGGGTGTGAGAAACACTGTCGACAGTAATCCCATCCCTCGTTGCCCTAGGGGCTTTAACAAATATAACACACAGAGTGGGATTGGAATGACATGTCAGCCAGACTGGTATGGAAATGGTAAGTTCCCTTTCCTGAAGGAGACTAGTGAATCAGTCAGATTTTATTGACAATCTATTCCTTTCTTTGCTTCTGGCTCACAAATTAACAGATTTATTGCATTCAATTTTGTAAGTTATCACAAGAAGATTTCAGCTCGTGGCCTCTGGCCCACTTATCCAGTATTATCACCACTCGGCCACTCCAGCTAAATAACTGCCTGCAGAAGACTCAGCAGAGATAACCTACACCCTAAATTCCTAAAGAAAATGAGAAAGGAAGTTTATAAAAATGGAGTTAATATTTGTTAGAACTCCTTTAGATACATGGGCCTGGATCTTCCAATGACCAGATAATTGTAATTCAGTGTGTAGATGGGATTTGGGAATGGCAACACTCTGTGATCCTCGTCATAGCAGGGTCTGAAGAATTGCCTGGAAAATTGAAGATTCTGCTGGACAATTCCTCTACACCAGGAATACATTTAAGTCAGAATTCAGAGTCCTGCTGGATTTAAGTAAATAGCTGCACAGGAAAAGTTAAACTCGTAAATAATCCGACTCTTGAGTGACTATTCACCTGATCTCATACGAAGCTCACAAACCCAAATACACCTCTCCGGACCATTTATATCACCCCCACCTTACCTCACTCCAGACTTGGCAGCTCCTCTATCCCTCCAACCTCCCCCACACCCCCAGACCTAGTGTACTACTTCCCTCGCTCTGTACCTAGTAACACCCCTCCCCATTCCTGACATCCCCCTCCCCCACTCTCATAACAGGGTGTCCTTCTCCCTCTTCTCCATACTAGATCTGCCTCTGCCAGTCCCCCACCCTTCACCAGCTCTCGGCGCCCACTCTGCCCTGCCTCACTCCCACACCAAACCCAATATCTCCCTTCTGCACTAACCTCATTCTTGCCTTATGCATTTGAATAATGTAATGTAGTTTGACTTTTTGCTAGGACTGGGTATGATTTCAGTTGTGAGGCTTTACAGAGGGATACAGTTCAGAGAACTGACGGCAAGTGACTGACTGTCTAGATTTTGCGTATTGCTGAAAAAGACACATGCTGTCATTTTCATTTTAGGCATTCAAGAATCACATTACTGTCATTCAGGCTCAAAGTATGCTTCATCGATATGTGCTGTAAAGCACATGTGTTCACATGCAGGGTGCTATTCTTTGCAAACAGAAAGATGATACCCATGCGTTTTGCCCTTGTCAACTGAACAGAAACCAGCTTGGTATATTCTCTATAGCAATGCTTCTACCAATCAGTGTCCACTTCCCAACCAATCAGCACCCTCTTTTTGGGCAGTATAAACCATTGTTCCTTTTGAACTTTGGTATTCTTGAAATTCTGTTTTGATACGTATAGACATAAATTTTGCCTGCATTTTCTTTTCAGTAGTACTCATGTCCTGTACTACTAAGCAACTATTTGCCTGCATTTCAAATTTCCTTGAAAATGAAGGATAAATTAGGATAAACAATTCCATTGTTACTGCCAGCTGGCTTTGATTCTCTGTTTTAACATCTATTGAAGCAGGGCTACCTCAGATAAGATCGGCAACAGTTAGTAATTGAGTTCTCCAACATTTGACTTACATCCTCTGCTATTAGTTCTCTTCAGACACAACATAGAAATCTGTGCATCTCGAATAAATATTTCTGATACCTCAAAATATCAAATGACTAGGAGCAGAAAGATTTATTGCATTCAAATTACTGGATAATTACTCTTAAAAGCTTATAACAATAACAGCACCTAATTTAGAAGTCAGTATCGAATGCAAGAAAATTTTGTCAATTTTGAAATAATTCATTCAATTAGATATTAAACTGAGGCTAGGAATGTCTGTTCAGGAAGACATAAAAGGTCCTGTGGCACAATTTGAAGAAGAGCAAAGAGTCTCTTGCCCTATCAAAGCCATCAAATTCTTAACTGTACACAAATTATTTGGTATTTGCCTACACTGCAGCAGTAACTATAATTGAGAAGTAGTGCATATCCCTCCCTAACCTGGCAAACTCTGTGATCCAGCACCCATAGTGCTTCCGATTTCTGAAGCTAATTTATTTTTTTGCAGTGGAGTTTGCACTTAACTGGAAAAAATATAGTTTGAAGTGCAGCAAGCAGAGTTCCCTTCATTTAATTATTTTAAAGACAATTTTATACATTTAAGAGCTGCAGCCATTCAAGTTCCCTTCATTAAATACCTGTCGCCATTACCAGCATTTAACAATTGGAAGTGGCATCAAAGAGAACAATAAAGTGTAAATCTGTCATAATCAGTAGGCAGAAGCTTAAATTAGACAAAAAAAGACAAAATACGAAGAAAAAGTCCAAAGATGTACAGTTTAGGTGGATTGGCTATGTAAATTGCCCATAGTGTCCAAGGATGTGTAGGTTAGGTGGATTCGTCATGGAAAATGTAGGGCTACAAGGATAGGGTGAGGGGGGGGGGGGGGGTCTGGGTGGGATGTTCTTCAGAGGGTCAGTGTGGATTCGATGGGCCAAACAGCCAGCTTCCGTACTGTAGGCATTCTGTGATTCATGGGCATTTTAGTACAGGCCCTCTATTAGGCTTACCATGTTGGGTCATTCATAGTGTGTGACTTAAAGCCGGAAAAGAATAAAATCTTTAAGCTTTTTGTTTACTGACAAGGAAAGCAAGAAAGTTATAGCAGCCAATAAAACATTAAAGGAAGAAAATAATAGTGATTTAGATAGTGTCCTTTTGGATTGGTTTGGCCTTGTCAGAATGCGGCAATGAGCATTTTAAGTGCATTTAAGTCGTCATTGGACAAGCATATGGACGTACATGGAATAGTGTAGGTTAGATGGGCTTCAGATTGGTATGACTGGCCAGCGCAACATCGAGGACCGAAGGGCCTGTACTGCTCTGTAATGTTATATGTTCTATATTTCTAGTGAGATGGTAATTTTCCAGGTAAAATTATTCTACAAAGAACTCAATTTGGAGCATGAGTATGAATATTTGCAGTGATAGTTGCAGAAGTTTAAGAACAGGCATGGCATTCATCTACACTGTGTGTACAGTGAAGAAAAGAAGTAAAGATACTGAAGCAACTGCCAAGTTTATTGAAAAATTTGCAGTTACTTAACACTGAAAATTTATCCTCAGAGCAGTACACAATGCTGATGAAGATGTTTTGTATTGGCATTGTATGCCTCGTAATTCCAACATGGCAACAGAGGCTGATGAAGTGCCAACTACAGTAAAGGAGCCAAAGGACAGAGTGACTGTTCTTGTTATAATAACAAATAGTAACTGTCAGTTTACTCTTACTATTTGCCTTCTGTTGTTCTCTATTTAGGCTATATTCCCTTTAAAACTACAAGCCTTTATTTTTATGTAAAGTTTTTACATGAACCTTTTAACAAACATCTACTTTCTAACATTACAACATGACCCCACGTATCAAAAGAAGCAAATTAGTTATAAAGCATTTTAGTATATCCTGAAATGTGAAAAACACCAAATAAATACAAGTTCTGTCTTCATCTGCATTGTCATATATCATCTTGTATGCACTCTCTAATATTGCCAAAGAAAAGGAAGTTTATGAATTTCACCTTGTCTTCTGTAAATACATATTGATATGTCTTTCCATGTTCTGTTGTTTACACAAAGCTGGGTCCACTGATATGTTATTCCTTGCTGGACATGGAGTCTGCTGTTTAAAGTAACAATCTGAATGCAACAATCCCTCCTCATTTTTCTTCAAAATTATCTTACCTGAGATATAGGTTAATTATATTGTACCATATTACAGCTTCATTGATATTACAATCCTCTCATAATTACATACAAATTTCTCCTTTAATTGCTTTTGAAACATTTTTTTTTCCCAACTGAGAAATTGGGAGAAATCATCTGACCCAAATGTAATGCTAAAACTAAATCTTTATGTCATTTAAAATAGGCTAATCTCTTAAGAACATGAAAGGCGATGGGGCAAAAGTAGGAGTATGTGATTCTAATTTGGCCCCTGGAATCAACCTACTTTTAGTGCAGAGGAAAAGGTTTTTGTGCACTTAAATCTCTATGCTTCATTGATCAGACTATAAATTGCTCTCAGTATGCTAACTTTACTATTTCTTAAGCTAGGCAAACTTTGAGCACTCCACTAATTAAAAATCATTTATAGCATAATGTTTCTTGAATTTACTCCGTTTTGTCTTCCTGAAGATTTTATAGTGATAAATTTAGTTATACAGTCATAGGGATGTACAGCATGGAAACAGAGCATTCCAAGTCAATCAGACATCAAAGAACAAAGAAAATCACCACACAGGAACAGGCCCTTCAGCCCTCCAAGCGTGCGCCAATCCAGATCCTCTATCTAAACCTGTCACCCATGTTCCAAGGATCTAATCCCTCTGCTCCCTGCCCATTCATGTTACTGTCTAGATACATCTTAAATCGTACTATCGTGCCTGCCTCTACCACCTCTGCTGGCAATACGTTCCAGGTACCCACCACCCTCTGCATAACAAACTTTCCATGCATGTTTCCCTTACACTTTTCCTCTTTCACCTTGACCTCATGACCCCGAGTAATTGAGTCCCCCACTCTGGGGGAAAAAAGCATCTTGCTATTCACCCTGTCTATACCTCTCATTACTTTGTAGACCTCAATCAGGTCTCCCCTCAATCTCCGTCTTTCTAATGAAAATAATCCTAATCTACTCAACCTCTCTTCATAGCTAGCTCCCTCCATGCAAGGCAACATCCTGGTAACCTCCTCTGCACCCTCTCCAAAGCATCCACATTCTTCTGGTAATGTGGCGACCAGAGCTGTAGTATTCCAAATGTGGCCAAACCAAAGTCTTATACAACTGTTACGTGATCTGCCAACTCTTGTACTCAATACTCCGTCCAATGAAGGAAAGCATGCTGTATGTTTTCTTGACCTCTGTACTGACCTGCATTGCCACCTTTAGGGTAGGATGGACCTGAACACCCAGAACTCTCTGTACATCAACTTTCCCCAGGGTTTTTCCATTAACCATATCATTTGCTCTACAATTGTATCTTCCAAAGTGCATCACCTTGCATTTGCCCAATTGAACTCCATCTGCCATTTCTCTGCCCAGCTCTCAATCTATCTGTATTCTGCTGCATTCTCTGACAGTCCCCTTCACTATCTGCTGCTACTCCACCAATCTTCGTGTCATCTGCAAACTTGCCATTCAGACCACCTATAACTTCATCCAAATCATTTATGTATATTCTAAACTAATCTAGTCTCATTTGCCAACATTTTGCCTATATTCCTCTAAACCCTTCCTATTCATGTCCCCATCCAGATGCCTTTTAAATATTGTAATTGTACCAGCCTCAGCCTTTTCTGTGGCAGTTCATTCTATACACACACCACCCTCTACATGAAAACGTTGCCCATAAGACCCTTTTAAATCTTTCCCCTCTCATCTTAAACCTATGCCCTCTACTTTTGGACTCCCCTACCCTGGGGAAAAGACCTTGGCCATTCACCCTATCCATGCCGCTCATGATTTTATAAACTTCTATATGGTCACTCCTCAGTCTCCCAGGGAAAATAGCCCTAACTTATTCAACCTCTCCCTGTAGCTCAAACCCTCCAAACCTGACAGCATCCTTGTAAATCTTTTCTGAACTCTTTCAAGTTTCACAACATCTTTCCCATAGCTGGGAGAATTTAACGCAGTATTCCAAAAGTAGTCGAATCAATATCCTGTACAGCCACAGCATGACCTCCCAACTCCTATACTCAACTCACTGACCAATGAAGGCAATCATGCCAAACACCTTCTTCACTACCCTGTCTACTTGCGACTCCACTTTAAAGGAACAATGAACCTGCATTCCAAGGTCTCTTTGGTTGGCAACACACCCCAGACCTTATTATTAAGTGTGTTTGTCCTGCCCTGATTTCCTGGCCTGTCCTCACATCTAAATTAAACTCCATCTGCTGCTACTCAGCCCGTTGGCTCATCTGATCAAGGTTCTGTACTTTGAGATAACCATTTGGCCATCCACTCTGCCACCAATTTTGGTGTCATCTGCAAACTTACTAACCATACCTCCTTTGTCACATTCAAATCATTCTGGGACTTTACCAACTGATCAAATCTCTGCCAAGGATAGTACATCATTTCTCTCCTTTTTAATTACTGCTTCTGTTTCAGTTAATTTCTCATGCCTTTGTTAGCACATTAACGTACAGTATTGCAGTCTTTATCTATTTAAACTTCACACTATGATTCACACTATGTCCAGGACAAAATAATCTGATTGATCCGACACCCCATAACGTCCTTAAACATTCACTCCCTCCACCACTGTTGCTCAGTGGCAACAATGTACACTATTTACAAGGTACACTGCAGCAACTCATCAAGCCTCTTTTAACACCACCTTTCAGACACATGACCTATGCCTCCCAGAAAGACAAAGGGAGCAGACATTTGGCAACATCAGCCCCTGCGAATTCCCCTCCAAGTCATTCAACATCCTGACTTAGAACTATTTTGCCATTCCTCACCATCACTGGATCAAAATTCTGGATCACTGTAACAGAACTGAATATGTACCTGCACCAAACGGACTGCATCAGTTCAAAGTGGTGCCTTACCACCATCATCTCAAGCATAATTAGAGATGGCCAACAGATGCTGCCCTTGCTAGCAAAGCAGACATCCCATGACTGAATAAAAGGAAATATTTAGACACAAGGTCCAATGAAATGGTTGTGTTGGTTAAAGGGGGAATGTCAGACAGGAGAAACTCCATGGTCATATCAAAAGGTGTCTGAGTGTTAGCTTGTTCACTTGAATTGAAAATGGCCTCAGTCAATAACTAATTAAAAACTGGGACCCTTACTCTTGTCTTTAAAATAAGAAAACATTATGGTCAAGGCTATCTTTTTCTTCGTTGGTGGATAGGATCAAGAAAAACCCTAAGGCTTTCTATAGGTATATCAGGAATAAAAGAATGACTAAGATTAGGGCCACTCAAGGATAGTAGTCGGAGGTTGTGCATGGAATCAGAGGAGATTGGGGAAGTGCTAAATGAATACTTTTTGTCAGTATTCGTACTGAAAAAGGACAATGTTGTCGAGGAGAATACTGAGATACAGGCTACTAAACTAGATGGGATTGAGGTCCACAAGGAGGAGGTGCTAGCAATTCTGGAAAGTGTAAAAATAGTTAGATCCCCTGGGCTGGATGGGATTTACCTTAGGATTCTCTGAGAAGCCAGGGAGGAGATTGCTGAGCCTTTGGCTTTGATCTTTATGTCATCATTGTCTACAGGAATAGTACCAGAAGACTGGAGGATAGCAAATGTTGTTCCCTTGTTCAAGACAGGGAGTAGAGACAACGAGTGAGCCTTACTTCGGTTGTGGGTAAAGTATGGGAAAGGGTTAGAAGAGATAGGTTTATAATAATTTAGAAAGGAATAAGTTGATTAGGGATAGTCAACACGGTTTTGTGAAGGGTAGATCACGCCTCACTAACTTTATTGAGTTCTTTGAGAAGGTGACCAAGTAGGTGGATGAGGGTAAAGCGTTTGATGTGGTGTATATGGATTTCAGTAAGGCGTTTCGTAGAGTCCCCATGGTAGACTATTGCACAAAATATGAAGGTATGGGATTGAGGGAATACAGCAGTTTGGGTCAGAAATTGGGTGGCTGAAAGAAGACAGAGGGTGGTGGTTAATGGGAAATATTCATCCTGGAGTTCAGTTACTAGTGCTGTACTGCACGGGTGTGTTTTGGATCTGATGTTTGTCATTTTTATAAATGACCTGGATGAGGGCATAGAAGGATGAGTTAGTAAATTTGTGGATGATACTAAGGTTGGTAGAGTTGTGGATAGTGATGAAGGATGAAAGCTATAGATACAGAGGGACATCTGTAAGCTGCAGAGCTGGGCTGAGAGGTGGAAAATGGAGTTGAATGCGGAAAAGTGTGAGGTGATTCACTTTGGAAGGAGTAACAGGAATGCAGAATACTGGTCTAATGGTAAGATTCTTGGTACTATAGATGAACAAAGAGATCTTGGTGTCCATGTACATAGATCCTTGCAAGTTGGCACCCAGGTTGATAGGGTTGTTAAGAAGGCATAGTGTGTTAGCTTTTATTGGTAGTGGGATTGAGTTTTGCAACCATGAGGTCATGCTGCAGCTGTACAAAATTCTCGTGCGGCCACACTTGGAGTATTGCATATGGATATGGTCACCGATTAGAGGAAGGATGTGAAAGCTTTGGAAAGGGATCAGAGGAGACTTACTAGGATGTTGCCCGGTATGGAGAGAAGATCTTATGACGAAAGGCTGAGGGACTTAAGGCTATTTTCGTTAGAGAGAAGAAGGTTGAGAGGGGACTTAATTGAGACATAAAAGATAATCAGAGAGTTAGATAGGGTGGACAGTGAGACCTTTTTCCGATGGCTAGCTTTACATTGAGTGGTAATAGATATAGGACAGATGTCAGAGATAGTTTCTTTGGAGAGTAGTAGGGGCATGGAACACACTGACTGCAACAGTAGCATACTCTCCAACTTTAAGGGCGTTTAAATGGTCATTGGATAGGCATATGGACGAGAATAGGATAGTGTAGGTTAAATGGGCTTCAGATTAGTTCCACAGGTCAATGCAACATCAAGGGCCCAAGGGCCTGTACTGCGCTGAAATGTTCTATGTTCTATATTTTAGGGGTTTGGCCAGATCCATAACACCAGATAAGGATGGCAGATTTCCTTTTCAAAAGGCTATTCAGGAACCAGATGGGCATTTATTGTTGTGTAATGTTTCACAGCTGGAATGCAAAATATGTTTGAGAGGCATAGCATGTGACCTGGTGGTATCCAGATGTCAGTTTCAATCTTACTGGCTCTGTTTGCAACATGTTATGCTGAGGAAAGCATGCTGTAATTTCTAACCAAATCGTTCAGTACTAGTTCAGACATAGATGTGCCTGTGATTGTAATATATGTAGTTACAGGTCCAAGTCATAGATGTTTTTTGAATATTTTGGCACCATGTTATTCACTTCTAGTTCTTATGTTGCGTGAGCTAACATATGTATCATCTGATCAGGTACAAATTTCTACAGAAAATAAAAAGTTCATCACTACATCTACAGCAGATTGTAAGGGCACATCAAATCATTTCACATGGTTGTCAATAGATTATCTTTCAATTTCAGATTATTTGTTTAATTCAAATTTCACCATTTACCATGGTGGGGTTTGAACCCATGTCCAACATTAGTCTGTAACTTTAAATTACTACCCAGTGACACGATCTTATGAAATCGTTGAATATGCTCATGTGGGTGAATATCTACTCCTGCTTCCATTTCTCATTTACTAATGACTCTCCCGGGAAGTTGGGTTGATGGAGGTGGAGAGTGTGTGTTGCGTGTGTAAAGAGAGATGTATGTGCTTAGAGAAGGTTTGAGCTTCATTAAGTGAAGATTCAAGTCTTGTATGTATTAGTTTTGTCATGTTCCCCTTAAAGTTTGATCACTTTTAAAAAAAAATTATAATTTCCAGTGACCAACTTGAAGGAATTGCATGACAAGATTTCAAGTTTTAAGACTACTGGTGTATGGAACAGCCTAAAGTCAAAATCAATGAATGATTACTTAATAAAGAATTAATACTGTCACCTACAGGAAAGATAACCATTATTAATGTTTTAACTTGACTAATAACCTATTGCCAGATATTTTATAGCACACTTTTTCAAAACTCACAGTCTATTTGGTTATCAGTTTGAAAGCCCAGCTTCCAATTGGTGCACTTCTCCCTGATCTGCTGTGTGTGTAGCATCCATCAAAACAGACTTCCAAGAAATTCTAAAACCATCTCCAGTAGCACACTCATCCTGATGATTCTTTCCCTTATTCATGCAAGGATGAATCTCTCCAAATTTGCCAGTTTTGTCACCTCAACTAGCGGATTATTTGCCATCACCTTTCCAGCCGGTAACTAAATTGGACCAGCCTTTTCCCTGTTTTTGCAGCCAATGTTGTTTCTTTGTCTGTCTCTCATTTTGTGTCTCCTGGAATTCAATGTCCCTAACTTTTATCTCAGTTTCTGATCAAACTCTCAGAGAGGACGTCTGCTATAACAAAATAATATGTTCCGATTTTTGTTTTAAATGTGTGGCATGCCTGCCTGTCCAGTCATCATGATAACCAACTTGCACAAGCTTGTTGTCAGGCTCACCTCATATCTAACCACATTACTCTGCTCATTATTTAATTTTACTTTGAGTTAAAGATGTGAAACATAACCATGTTTTAACCCTTCCATTTCATAACAATCTTATCACTTGTAGAACTGCTTTCTGGGAAGCCTAGAATTGAACTGATTGGGTTCAGTCATTTGGCAGATATTCTAATGGACCTTGCGGTGAGAACTAATTCTGTAAAGTAATTTGGTGATTTAAATTAAGGGCAGAGAACTCTCGAAATACACATAGCTCCATCAGTAGGTTTAAAGTGAGAATTCTGTGTACGTTCATATAGATCTATCATCAAAACAGTCCTGACAAAGTTTTGCTTCCAAGATAATTAATTGTCTGCTCTCTATGGATTCACCAGCTTTGCATTTTCTACATTTCACATATTTGGTGGTTATGGTTTTTCATTTCTTAGTACTGTCTTGTTAATTCTCTTAATGTTTCTGATTCTGCTTTGTCAAACAGGTACAGGTGGTTGGATTGTATACGAGGGAAGGATTTCATGAAAACTTTGACTGTCCTATCAAAGTAAGTATTTCTTATAAAAGACAGTTTCACTTCTTAAGTCACAGATGCTCTTGTGATGAAACAGAAACAACAAGAAAGATACTGTTCCTATCAATGATATGGAAAGGTTATAAAAATGAACATTGGCTTATATACCTTGAGTGATAACTTCATGCTTTATGATTGGATTTGCTGGAGAACTGAAAACTTGGAAGGGATTTATTTTAAGGGGAAGGTTCCCATGATCGTACCGAGGGTTGACACCTTGCATCCCTTCACAATGGCATATGAAAAATTTGATGTATTTATTTTTAATATGTTAAGACAAGACTTTGGCTGCCAAGTTGCACCTAAGGGGATCAATTTGGCTTTAACCAGACAGAGAATTGTTGATAGAAATCCTGAATTGGCTGCAAGCCTGACTTTGCCTTGTCCAGGAAGTGGGATAGAGGTTGGGGGAAAAAAGGATTCTGCTACTTCAGCATGTAATAAATAATCATACAGGAAAGATGAAGTTTTAATTGTTTGATGGCAAATATTTCCATGGTAATAAATAGCTTAAACAATTGGTGATCCATAGGATCCATATCCTTCTTGTTGAAACTGAGGAATGACAAAAGTGGGAGAACATTTGTCCTATGTTGTTCATTCTTTCTATATTTTTTCTATCACATGTTGTTCATTCTTTTTATATTTTTTTCTATCACAGCCAAAATGGTTCTGGCATTAACGCCTCCATTTTGTCTCTCTGGATACTCTCACGGATACCGATAACTGTTGCAAAAGTTCTTTCTGATGTCAGCCCACTGTTTTGTATCCACGTTCAGTCATAATTAAATTTGAATCAATCCTTCTAATTCTGCATAGAATCTTATTGCATTTTAAGTCCAAGCTTTTCTAACCTCCCTTCATCACTTCATCCTCTGATAATATGAAGCAGCTTAATGGCTGTCCCTCCATGCCACTTCCAGGGCCTCATTGTTTGCCAGTGCATCAATAATGACAATCAGTTATAGTGTTTGAAGCCAAAAGAGAAAATGCTGGAAAATCTCAGCAGGTCTGGCAGCATCTGTAAGGAGAGAAAAGAGCTGACGTTTCGAGTCTAACTGACCCTTTGTCAAAGCTAAAAAAAAGGGAGAAATAGGAAGGTATTTATACTAGGCTGAGAGAAGGTGAGTCATGGCTCCAGAAGCAAAGGTAGCAATAAAGAGGTGATAATGACAGTGCATAGAGAGATTATAGGAAGATTAGGAGCTGTGAATGACCAAGGCTGAAGCCAGTGCTATGTGACAAAATTATGGGGGATGGGGGGGGAATGGGTGAAGCAGAGGCAAAATGGAAAACAGGGGAGCAAAGGGGGAAGAGGAGAGGAAAAAGGTGATGAGAGAGTGGGGAGCAAGAGAAAGAGAGACAATCAAGAAATAAGGGGTACAGAACAGTGAAAAAAAATATTAAAAAATAAATAAAATAAATGGAATAAAATTACAGAACAGAATGAAAACAGAGGGGTCGAGATGGGATAATCATCTGAAGTTGTTGAATTCAATGTTAAGACCGGCAGGCTGTAACGTGCCTCGTCGGGAGATGAGATGCTGTTCCTCCAGTTTGCGTTGAGCTTCACTGGAACATTGCAGCAGGCCAAGGACAGACATGTGGGCATGGGAGCAGGATTGTGTGTTGAAGCGGCAAGCCACGGGAAGGTCCA
This sequence comes from Chiloscyllium plagiosum, assembly GCF_037043375.1. Classification (NCBI taxonomy): domain Eukaryota; kingdom Metazoa; phylum Chordata; class Chondrichthyes; order Orectolobiformes; family Hemiscylliidae; genus Chiloscyllium; species Chiloscyllium plagiosum. The sequence continues at coordinate 30,732,454 of NW_028270142.1, read as the reverse complement.
GGACCTGATTGCGTACAGATGGAAGGTGCTCAGCAAAGCGATCACCCAGTCGGCGTTTTGTTTCTCCGATATAGAGGAGACCACATTGGGAGCAACGAATGCAATAGACCAAGTGAAGTGCTGCTTAATCTGAAATGAGTGTTTGGGGCCTTGGATGGTGAGCATGGAAGAGGTAAAGGGGCAGGTGTTGCATCTTCTGCGATTGCATGGGAAGGTGCTGTGTGTGATGGGAGAGGTGTTAGGTGTGATGGGAGAGGTGTTGTGTGTGATGGGAGAGGTGTTAGGTGTGATGGAGGAGTGGACTAGGTTGTCCCGGAGGGAACGATCTCTGCGGAATGCAGACGGGGGAGGGAAGGGAAGATGTGTTTAGTGGTGGCGTCGTGTTGGAGTTGGCCAAAAGTGGCGGAGGATTATTCTTTGCATGTGAAGGCTGGTGGGGTGAAAGGTGAGATCAAGAGGGACCCTATCCTTGTTCTGGGAGGGGAGGGAAGAGGTGAGGGTCGTGGCGTGGGAGATGGACCGCACGCTGTCGAGAGCCCTGTCAACAACTGTAGGTGGGAAGCCACGGTTGGAGAAGAAGGAGCACATATTAAGAGCACCACTTTGGAAAGTGGTCTCATCATAGTGTTTGAAGTGCAACTCATTCTGATTGTAATGGCACAAAGTTTGCAACATAGTCAGTAACGCAGGAATCATATTAGTTGTTACCTCAATGCCAGCTGTCTTTGATACTTTGGTGGGCTCGAAAGCAAAAACTTGCTTTAATTCAGCATCTGACCCCAGTATGGTATACTCTGAGGAGCATCTGTGAGCAGGGAAAAACAAAAAGTGAGGTGTTTGAATCAAGAGTGAGGATTAGAAAACATTTCAGAAAACAGTTCATGACTCAGAACAAAGATATATTGAAGTGAGGAGAAAGAATTTTAGAAAGGAGAAAAGCCAATCATGGTTAAACAAAACAGTAGAGAAAAACATCAAAGTGAAAGAAAAAATATAAAACGTAGCAAAAATTATTGGTCAACCAGAGGTTTAGGAAAGTTTTAAAAACCAACAAAAGATGCCCAAAAAATAATGAAGAGGGAGAAAATAAACTTTGAGGGTAAACTAACAAGAAATATTGAGACAGACAGTAAGAATTTATTTAAATATATAAAATAAAGAGACCAAAGGAAACATATGTTACTTAGAGAATGAAAGTGGGAATATAATAATAGAAACCGGGAATGGCAGAGGAGTTGAATAAATACATTGCATCGGTCTTCATGGTAGAAGACACTAATAGCTTTCTAAAAATACTGAATAATTAAGGGCCAAAAGTGGGAAAGGAAATAAATCATAAAGTGCTCCAAGAGGCTGGTCATGGCTCACATCAAGTCCAGTCTCCCAGCCTGCCTCGGTCCTCTACAATTTACCTACCGACCTAGCAGGTCCACAGCGGATGCCATTTCCCTAGCCCTGCACTCATCCCTGGACAGCAAGAACATGTACGTCAGACTCCTGCTCACTGACTACAGCTCTGCCTTCAAACCGTAATTCGTCCAGACAGATCTCAAAACTCTGAGACCTAGATCTTGGCCCCATCCTTGCAACTGGATTCTCCGCTTTCTGACCCACAGACCACAATCAGTGACGATAGAAAACTGCACCTCCTCCATGGTAACACTCAACAGTGAAGCCCCACAAGGATGCGATCTCAGGACCCTACTGTACTCCCTGTGCATCCACGACTGTCAAATTCCGAATAAATGCTATCTGCAAGTTTGCTGACGACTCCACCATGATCGGATGATATCAAACAACGACGAGTCAGAATGCTGAAAAGAGATAGAGGACTTGGTGTCATGGTGCAATGATAACAACTTCTCTCTCAACATCTGCAAAACCAAATAACTTATCATTGACTTCAGAAAGAAGGGAGGAGAATACGCCCCAACTACATCAACGGAGCTGAGGTTGAGAGAGTCAAGTTCCTAGGAGTGATGATAACCAACAACTTATCCTGGACTTCCCTCACAGATGTGCTGGTCAAGAAGGCACTACAATGCCTCCTCTTCCTCAGGCAATTTAGGAAATTTGGCATGTCCACAAGGTCCTTCACCAACTTTTATAGGTACACCGTAGAAAGCATAATGGCCTGGGACGGCAACTGCTCTGCCCAGGACCGTAAGAACCTACAGAAGGTTGTGTGCACAGCTCAGACCATCATGGAAGCCAACCTTCCATCCATGGGCTCCATTTACATGGCCTGTTGCCACAGAAAGATTGCCAATATCATCAGAGATCCATCACACCCGGCAATGCTTTCCTGTAATCTCTTCTGATAGGCACAAGACACAGAAGCTTGAATACACACACACACACACCCGCAGGTTCAAGAACAGCTTCTTCCTTGGCATTATTAGACTGCTGACTAGACTTTCTAACTTCAAATCATGCTGATCTTGCTAATATTGATTTTACCTAGCGCATGTCCAGTGCAATGTAACTTGTATGCCTCTGCCGAGTTTTGTTTTCCACCCTATGATCTGTATGTCCTTGCTTACTATGATCTGCCTGTACTGCACATAAACAAAGCTTTTCACTGTACTTGGGTACACGTGACAATAAATCAGTCAAATATCAAACACCATAGCTATTACTGGAGAAGAAGTGGCAGAGGTACTAATGTGGCTGAAGACTGAAAAATCCCCTGAACCTGATATCCTAAGATATTAAAAGAAGTCACTATAGAGGTAGTGAATGAACTGATACTAATCTTCCAAGTATCCTTAGATTCTGAAAACATCCTGGAGGTTTGGAAAGCTGCCAAACCTAATCCAAAAAGGGAGTCAGAAAAAATGTAAGTATAGGCCAGTTAGCTTAATGTCTGTTATTGGATTAATCCTATTAGAAAGGAGGTAATAGCAGAGCAATATAATCAAACAGTCAGCATGAATGAAAAATCATGCATTACAAATTTATTAGAATTCTTTGAGGAGGTAACAAGCAGTAATACATAAAGGTATACCAATAGATGTCAAAAAATTAGATTTCCTAAAGGCATTTGCTAAGATACCAAGTGTAAGGAATTAAGATTTAATAAGAGCCCATAGTGTTGGAATATAGTATATTAGCATGGGTACAAGATCGGCTAACTAATAAAAGACAAAATTAGAATGAGATGGGCATTTTTAGGATGGCAATCTGCGACTAGTTGAGTGTGGTTCACATCAGGTTCACCTGACAAAGGAGCAACGTGATTTTAAATAAACCTGTTGGACTATAATCTGGTGTTGTGTGACTTCTGACTTTGCCCACCCCAGTCCAACACTGGCATCTCCATATCCTACTTGAGTGCCACAGAGATGGTGCCATTGCCACAATCATTTACAGTATATATTAATGACTTGAATGATGGAGATAAGCATACTGTGTAGTAGTATAAAAATAAAGAAGTTCTGCTGAAATTATACAAGGCAACAGTTAGATCAACCTAGAATACTGTGAACAGTTTTAGTTCCTTATCTAAGGAAAGATGTACTTGCATTAGAAGCTGTTCAAAGAAGGTTCATATGGTTGATCCTGGGTTTGGAGAGACTGTCCTTTGAGGAGAGGTTGAGTAGGTTAGGCCTGTAATTATTGGAGTTTAAAAATGAGAGATAAATTAATTGAAACATACAAAATTCTTCGGAACTTGACAAAGTAGGTGTGGAGAGGTTGTTTCCCCTTTGTGAGAGTGTAGGACCAGACGGAATAATTTCAGAGTGAGATGAAGATGAGGAGGAAATCTTCTCTCAGAGGGAAGTGAATCTTTCGAATTCTTTACCATCGAGGGCTGAAGAGGCTGTGTTGCTCAGCATATTTGAGGCTGAGTTTGATAGTTTTTAATAAATAAGGGAATGGGGAAAAGGTAGGAATGTGGAGTTGAGGATTATCAAGTCAGCCCTGATCTCATTCAATAGCAGAACAGACTCATTGGGCCAAATGACCTACTCTGCTCCTACATCTTATGGTCCTTTGGTCTTATTACAGAAAGTCCTGTTTACTCTGTCTCAAAAAATTGCTCTTATGCCCATCTATGAAAATTGTTTTTCACTTCACTGTTATCTTTTGCCTCTACATGCAATAAATGTTTTACTTTTGAACTGAATTGTACCTATAGTTACTTTGAAAACAAAGTGAACAATTGCAAAGCAAATAACACAAACAGAAATGGGATTGAGGACTAAATCATCATATTGGTTGAGGAACAAATATTGGTCTAGATTCTGGAGAAGTCTTACTCTTTCTTTTTAACTTTTTGGAATTTGTTTGTCATGTCTACTGGGCTTAACTTATCCAAGGACTGCCATACCTGACAGCGTGGCACACCGTGTCCTTCTCTCTGCACTGAGACTGATGAAGTCTTAAGAATCTGATGCTGGAACATGATCAGGTTGTGCGTGTCCAACTGAATTCAAACCTAAATTGCTGCTGAAAAGTGTAATAACTATATCATTTGGTCCTTCTAAACAGAAGCTGATAAGTTAATTCTTAATAGTTGTGATGGCATAGCTTTTAAAAAAAGAAGCATAGATCATATGTAATTCACATTGATAAATGCTGTTGGTAAAATGTTCTGTTGATTTTTTAATTGGCTATTTCTTGCTTGCAATTGCTTGAAATATGTACTGTTAATCAGCTCAACTGCATATCATGAGTTGGTTAATTTTTCTCCTTTTGCTTGCTTCCTTGGTAATTTGCACATGGATCAATGGTGATGAAGTCAGGAATTCCCTGTGTAGGGATTTTCCTAAAATGAAACCACACTCTGCCATTCATTGCTGAACCCCTGAGGCTAGTAAGACTTTTATTGATTTGCAATCTTGTGAAAAACTGAAAATCTATTGAAACAGAACTAATTTATAATCGCTGTGTCGAAACAGGAAAAGGTTGTAATTTAGTGATTAATTCCAGAAAATTGTGTAAGTACTAGTCTCCTGCTCATATACATAGTTCATCATGCAGCAGTAATTGGCCACATGAGTGAACTACATTCGTTGCTCTAGCTGCTTGCTTGCTGCATGGATTTAGGAACAATTCCTGCGTACCTTGACGGTACTTGCATCGCCAGAAAAGTATGATAGCTGAAGGAAGTATGTTATGCAGGGGATTACTTAAATTTACATACAGGTTTTCAATCTGTATTCTGCATCACAAATGATCCAAAAATTGCCACGTACATTTTCACTGTTTTGTTTAACCAGGCTCCATTCCAAACTTGTTTTGGTTAAAAAGTGTATATTTACTGCAAGCACGACCAAACAAACCTGCACCTTAAACCTTGGATGTTGGATGGCACAGTGGCTCAATGGTTATCACTGCTGCCTCACAGCACCAGGGTCCCAGATTTGATTCCAGCCTAGGACAACTGTCTGTTTGGAGCATGCATATTCTCCCCTGTCTGCATGGGTTTCCTCCAGTTGCTCTGGTTTCCTCCAAAGATGTGCAGGTTGGGTGGGTTGGCCATGCTAAATTGCTGATCGTGTCCAGAGATGTGCGGGTTAGGTGGGTTAGCTATGGGAAATGCAGGATTACAGGGATAGGGTAGGGGAGTGGAATGCTGTTCAGATGTTCAATGTGGACTTGATGGGCCGAATGGCCTGCTTCAACACTGTAGGGATTCTATGTTATACTATCTATGTTCACGTGGTAGGAATTTCAGATACATAGACCATGATACTCCCAGTTGGATGCAGTGAGGTAAGATAAGGTGTAATTGCGGTGGTTAACTCCGGTGCAAAAGGGATGTACAGGAGGATACCATGGTGAATATTGGAAATATATGTCTAAGGAAATACTAGAGGATTATTGTGAAAAATTGTTGGATGAAGGATGATCCCATTCCTTGTACAACTCCTGAACTCCCTTCCTTAACAGTATTTTGGGTGCACTTGCATTACGTGGACACTGGCGCTCGAGAAGGTGGTTTGCTATCAATTATTTGAACTGTCTATAAAAAGGAAATAAATCTTATCCATCTAATATCCTGAGAGTGAAATAAATATGTGGTGTACAAGTACTGTTAGCCTTTCTCATATTGATTTTGTTTACATTATTTTATTTTAGATAGTGGCCCTTCACCCACAGTTTGGCAGATCCAGTAGTAAGCAATTCATCACAGGGGCAAACAAGGTAAGTGTGTTGACCTGTCTTTCAATTATGCCAAATTTTAAATCATAATCATCATTTCTCTGTCCACTTAATTCAAAAGGTGGTTTTAAAAAGCACCCATTGTTATGTGCTGTGCAACAACAAATGGTATTAAAACAGTTTGCACAAAATAAACATGTAAAATAATATTAGAAAATATGTACTGATGCAGTTAATCTGCTTAGCTGCAAGTATTTCAAAGAAACTAAGTTTGCACAATTACATTTCCCTCTTAGTCAACCAGAAGTGAACTAGCAACACTCAATCTTTATTGTGAATTTAATGGAAACATATCCAAGTTATTTGAAGGAAAAACAGACACTGCACCAAAGAAGGAAAGATTAGGAAAGTTGATCAAAAGGTTGATCAAAGACTGCATTTACAGAGAGTCATGAGCATGATAAGGAAGGTGAAGAGACAGAGGGACATGTGGAGAGAATCAGAGTGTGCAATCAGCTTTGGTGACTGATTTCATTAATCGGGACTGGGCTGCAAAGGATGATGGAGTTGTAAGAATGGAGAGAATAGAATGGTAAAGATGGTGACAGCACAGGGATAAGGCTTTAAATTTGAGGCATTTGAGAGATCAGGAGCCAATTGAGGTCAGGGAACTTGGCACATCGACAGGGGAAATTGACTCCTGGTCACATTAAGACTCATGGCACCAAGTTAAACGTGGACAAGGAAACCTCGGGCAGCAGAATTTTAAATGCTTTATAAATAGAGCCAATAGCCCTAGTATAATGTCCTTATTAGGGGCATTTGGTTTTGGATGAGCTGGGATATCAGTGTGCGTCTCTTCAATCAATCACATTGCAGTTTGCTTCGTGATATACAGCAGTCAAACATATATTAGAATGCTTGATGTAAAGATATGCGCAAAAATCAAAGTAAAGCAGGCTTGGGACAAAGGTAAAGGTTGAAAAAGATTTTACTTCTATATGTTCAGCAGTACATTGTTACTTTGTCAGTAATTAAGACACTTTAAAAATTCATTCATTGGTAAGAGGCCTTGCTGGCTGAGCCAGCATTTTTTGTCCATCCCTAGTTACCCTTGAGAAGGTGGTGGTGAATTGTCCACCTACTGCTGTATGCTATTTGGGGTAGGTAGACCCATAATGCTGTTCAGGAAGGAGTTCCAGGATTTGACCTGGTGATGCTAAAGGAATAGCAACATATTTCAGTGCCTGGGTGGTGGGTGGCTGAGAGGGCAACTCTAGTGGTTTTCTCATGGATCTGCTGCCCTAATCCTTCTAGATGTAAGTGGCCATGGGTTTGGAAGGTGCTGTCTAAAGAGCCTTGGTGAATTTCAGCTGTGCATCTTGTTGACAGTGCACACTGCTGCTACTGAATGTCATTGGGGGAGGGAGTGGGTGTTTGTGAAGGTGCTGCTTTGTCCTGGATGGTGTCAAGCTTCTTGCAAATGAAGTTTACAAATTATGTTGCACGACAACTCTATTGCTGTTGATAGCAATGACACCGAGGTTAATAGATCTATTCAAAGTCTGTCTCATTGAGCACAGTGATAGTGCCACATAACACGATGAAAGGTATTATCAATGTGAAGGCGGAGAGTTTCTCCACAAGAACTGTGCAATGGTCACTCTTACTGATATTATCATGCACAGATGAATCTGCTGCAGGCAAAAGGGGAGGTCAAACATGTTTATTTCATCTTCTTGGTTCTATCGCGACCTACCACAGACTCAGTCCAGCAGTGTATGACTTGACTAGCTCAATGAGTGGTGCTGCTGCAGAGCTGATCTTGGTGACGGACATTGAAATCTCCAAAACAGAGTACATTCTACACCCTTACCACACTTCATGCTTCCATCAAGTGTTGTTCAACATGGAGGAGCACTGATCATCAGCCGAGGGAGAATAATGCATGGTAATCAGCAGGAGGTTTCCTTGCCCAAGTTTGACTTGGTGCCATGAGTCTTCATGTGGCTCAGAGTCAAGGTTGAGGACTCTCAAGACAACTCCTTCCAGACTACATACACTGTACCACCACCTATGATAATTATGTCTTGCTGGTGGAACAGGATTTATCCAGAAATGGCGATGGTGGTGTCTAGGACATTGTTCCTGGCTAATGGTAACCACCGAGGATAAAGTGAGGACTGCAGATGCTGGAGATCAGAGCTGAAAATGTGTTGCTGGAAAAGCGCAGCAGGTCAGGCAGCATCCAAGGAGCAGGAGAATCGACGTTTCTGGCATGAGCACTTCTTCAGGAATGAGGAAAGTGTGTCCAGCAGGCTAAGATAAAAGGTAGGGAGGAGGACCTTGAGGGAGGAGCGTTGGAAATGCGATAGGTGGAAGGAGGTCAAGGTGAGGGTGATAGGCCGGAGTGGGGGTGGGGGCGGAGAGGTCAGGAAGAAGATTGCAGGTTAGGAAGGCGGTGCTGAGTTCGAGGGATTTGACTGAGACAAGGTGGGGGGAGGGGAAATGAGGAAACTGGAGAAATCTGAGTTCATCCCTTGTGGTTGGAGTGTTCCTAGGCAGAAGATGAGACGTTCTTCCTCCAACCGCCGTGTTGCTATGGTCTGGCGATGGAGGAGTCCAAGGACCTGCATGTCCTTGGTGGAGTGGGAGGGGGAGTTGAAGTGTTGAGCCACAGGGTGGTTGGGTTGTTTGGTCCGGGTGTCCCAGAGGTGTTCTCTGAAACGTTCCGCAAGTAGGCGGCCTGTCTCCCCAATATAGAGGAGGCCACATCGGGTGCAGCGGATCAATAAATGATGTGTGTGGAGGTGCAGGTGAATTTGTGGCGGATATGGAAGGATCCCTTGGGGCCTTGGCGGGAAGTAAGGGGGAGGTGTGGGCGCAAGTTTTGCATTTCTTGCGGTTGCAGGGGAAGGTGCCGGGAGTGGAGGTTGGTTGTGGGGGGTGTGGACCTGACGAGGGAGTCACGGAGGGAGTGGTCTTTTTGGAACGCCGATATGTGAGGGGAGGGAAATATATCCCTGGTGGTGGGGTCTGTTTGGAGGTGGCGGAAATGACGGCGGATGATACGCTGTATATGGAGGTTGGTGGGGTGGTAGGTGAGAACCAGTGGGGTTCTGTCCAGGTGGCGGTTGGAGGGGCGGAGCTCAAGGGCAGAGGAGCGGGAACTGGAGGAGATGAGGTGGAGGGCATCGTCGATCACATCTGGGGGGAAATTGCGGTCTGTGAAGAAGGAGGCCATCTGGGTTGTACGGTATTGGAACTGGTCCTCCTGGGAGCAGATGCAGCGGAGACAAAGGAATTGGGAATATAGGATGGCGTTTTTACAGGGGGCAGGGTGGGAGGAGGTGTAGTCCAGGTAGCTGTGGGAGTCGGTCGGTTTATAGTAAATGTGAGTATAGTAAATCGCCCGAGATAGAAATGGAAAGGTCTAGGAGGGGGAGGGAGGAGACTGAGATGGTCCAGGAGAATTTGAGGTCGGGGTGGAAGGTGTTGGTAAAGTGGATGAACTGTTCAACCTTCTCGTGGGAGCACGAGGCAGCGCCGATACAGTCATCGATGTAGCGGAGGAAAAAGTGGGGGGTGGTGCCAGTGTAGCTGCGGAAGATGAACTGTACCACATATCCGACGAAGAGGCAGGCATAGCTGGGGCCCATGCGGGTGCCCATGGCTACTCCTTTGGTTTGGAGGAAGTGGGAGGATTAGAAAGAGAAGTTGTTCAGGGTGAGGACCAGTTCAGTCAGTGGAAGGAGGGTGTCAGTGGAAGGGTACTGGTTGGTACGGTGGGAAAGGAAGAAGCAGAGGGCTTTGAGTTCTTCGTGATGGGGGATGGAGGTGTATAGGGACTGGATGTCCATGGTGAAGATAAGGCGTTGGGGACCAGAGAAGCGAAAATCATGGAGGAGGTGGAGGGCGTGGGTGGTGTCCTGAATGTAGGTGGGGAGTTCTTGGACTAAGGGGGACAGGACCTTGTCGAGGTATGCAGAGATGAGTTTGGTGGGGCAGGAGCAGGATGAGACAATGGGTCGGCCGGGGCAGTCAGGCTTGTGGATTTTGGGCAGGAGGTAGAAACGGGCGGTGCGGGGTTGTGGGACTAAGAGGTTGGAGGCGGTGGATGGGAGATAACTCATGGGAGGCGCGGTAGTAGTTTGGCGCATCGACCTTTACACCGCTGAGGCTAAACGCCAGCTCGCAGACAAGGCAGGCACGGTAGTAGTTTGGTGCACCGACCTTTACACCACTGAGGCTAAACGCCAGCTCGCGGACACCTCCTCCTACTGCCCCCTTGACCATGACCCCACCTCCCACCACCAAACCATCATCTCCCAGACCATCCACAAACCTCATCTCCTCAGGGGATCTCCCATCCACTGCCTCCAACCTCATAGTCCCACAACCCCGCACCCCCATTTCTACCTCCTGCCCAAAATCCACAAACCTGACTGCACCGGCCGACCCATTGTCTCAGCCTGCTCCTGCCCCACCAAACTCATCTCTGCATACCTCGACACAGTCCTGTCCCCCTTAGTCCAAAAACTCCCCACCTACGTTCGGGACACCACCCACGCCCTCCACCTCCTCCATGATTTCCGCTTCCCCGGTCCCCAACGCCTTATCTTCACCATGGACATTCAGTCCCTGTACACCTCCATTCCCCCATCACGAAGGACTCAAAGCCTTCCCCTTCTTCCTTTCCCGCTGTACCAACCAGTACCCTTCCACTGACACCCTCCTTCCACTGACTGAACTGGTCCTCTCCCTGAACAACTTCTCTTTCCAATCCTCCCACTTCCTCCAAACCAAAGGAGTAGCCATGGGCACCTGCATGGGCCCCAGCTATGCCTGCCTCTTCGTAGGATATGTGGAACAGTTCATCTTCCGCAGCTACATTGGCACCACCCCCCACTTTTTCCTCCGCTACATCGATGACTGTATCGGCGCTGCCTCGTGCTCCCACGAGGAGGTTGAACAGTTCATCCACTTTACCAACACCTTCCACCCCGACCTCAAGTTCACCTGGACCATCTCAGACTCCTCCCTCCCCTTCCTAGACTTTTCCATTTCTATCTCGGGCGACCGAATCAACACGGACATTTACTATAAACCGACCGACTCCCACAGCTACCTAGACTACACCTCCTCCCACCCTGCCCCCTGTAAAGACGCCATCCCATATTCCCAATTCCTTCGTCTCTGCCGCATCTGCTCCCAGGAGGACCAGTTCCAATACCGTACAACCCAGATGGCCTCCTTCTTCAAAGACCACAATTTCCCCCCAGACATGATCGATGGTGCCCTCCACCGCATCTCCTCCACTTCCCGCTCCTCCGTCCTTGAGCCCCGCCCCTCCAACCGCCACCAGGACAGAACCCCACTGGTCCTCACCTACCACCCCACCAATCTCCATATATAGCGTATCATCCGCCGTCATTTCCGCCACCTCCAAACGGACCCCACCACCAGGGATATATTTCCCTCCCCTCCCCTATCAGTGTTCCGAAAAGACCACTCCCTCCGTGACTCCCTCGTCAGGTCCACACCCCCCACCAACCCAACCTCCACTCCCGGCACCTTCCCCTGCAACCGCAAGAAATGCAAAACTTGCGCCCACACCTCCCCCTTTACTTCCCGCCAAGGCCCCAAGGGATCCTTCCATATCCGCCACAAATTCACCTGCACTTCCACACACATCATTTATTGCATCCGCTGCACCCGATGTGGCCTCCTCTATATTGGGGAGACAGGCCGCCTACCTGCAGAATGTTTCAGAGAACACCTCTGGGACACCCGGACCAACCAACCCAACCACCCTGTGGCTCAACACTTCAACTCCCCCTCCCACTCCACCAAGGACATGCAGGTCCTTGGACTCCTCCATCGCCGGACCATAGCAACACGGCGGTTGGAGGAAGAATGCCTCATCTTCTGCCTAGGAACCCTCCAACCACAAGGGATGAACTCAGATTTCTCCAGTTTCCTCATTTCCCCTCCCCCCACCTTGTCTCAGTCAAATCCCTCGAACTCAGCACCGCCTTCCTAACCTGCAATCTTCTTCCTGACCTCTCCGCCCCCACCCCACTCTGACCTATCACCCTCACCTTGACCTCCTTCCACCTATTGCACTTCCAACACCCCTCCCCCAAGTCCCTCCTCCCTACCTTTTATCTTAGCCTGCTGGACACACTTTCCTCATTCCTGAAGAAGGGCTCATGCCCGAAACGTCAATTCTCCTGCTCCTTGGATGCTGCCTGACCTGCTGCGCTTTTCCAGCGCCACATTTTCAGTAATGGTAACCACCAGCTACTAAACAAAATAAATTACGCTTGAATGTAGAATTCCTAAGTTTTTGTAGGGGTCTTTAATGGATAAGAGCTGTATATATATGAGTGCAAAGTCGCTTGATGATGTACCACTGTTTTGATATTGGTGGAGTCGCAGGAAAACTCAAACAACAGCTTCTTGGCTTCCATATTTAAGTTGCCATCTAATGTATTCTTTAATAAGTTAGCTCTGAAGTGACCATTATTTTTACTGTATGTGGAATTTATAATGGGGAAAATCTGACATAAGTGTGAGAAAATGTAACAAGGGGAAGTCAAATTGTCCAGTCGCATGTAAATGCAGTCTTAAAAGTTCAATGAGATAAAACATTTAATGGCCGTTGCCCTCTCTCCTTCTCGACAACCTCTACCACTATGGTCAAAATGAAATGAAGGTATCAAATTTAAATGTAGAAGTCAAGAAAAATGTTGTGCAGGATTGGATATAACTGAACTTGAGAATGCAAATGCAATGGTATCCCTATTTAAAGAGCATATGTTGTCCACTTGTTGGTATATTTCATTATTCTGTGGATTTTTAAAAATGATTTTGAACCATCAATAAAAGCTGGCTATACTATATTTATATCTTTCTGCCAGCTGTTACCCTGCCGCATCTCTATTGACAGTGTAATTATAATGTCACAAGTTTAGTAAAGCACTTTACATTACAAATATGATGTACTCAATTTTCTATTGTAAATTCCTAAGTGCGTTTATTTAAAATGCAGAAGAGTTTATCAAACAGAATTGGGGTATATTCTTTGATGTAGAAAACTCTAACTGAGCTAGATTTTTTTCATCCATCAGTTCTTTTGGTTCTATTCAGTATTTTAAGGGGAACAAAAATTTAAACGTAATATGTGACCCACCAAGAGAAAAAGGTTAAATACATGCAGTATTCAAGAATATGTTTTTTGGGAATTATTTAAAATATGTTTTGAGCTACTGTCTTTTTTTAATGGCTCACTAGATAGTTTAATATATGCCATTCCCCATGAATGTACATGTATCTCATGTTGACACTAATTGCTGCTGATAATCTGATTTAGATTTATCTTGTAATGAGGTTTCCCAGCTAATATTTATGTCTCAATCAATGTCACTGAAATAGATCAGTGTTTTCACATTACTGTTTGGGGTATCTTGCCAGGTGCTATGTTTAGTACAGTTGTGACTGTGCTTCAAAAGCTGTAAAGAAAATGAAATTGCTGGAAAAATCTCAGCAGATCTGGCAGCATCTGTGGAGAGAAATGATTGTTAACAGTTTGAGTCCAGTGACTCTTCTTCAGAACTGATAGTCCCTGGCATAAGATGGGTATTTATGCAGAAGATGGGTTGGTGGGCGGGGGGGTTCGTTAGAGTAAACAACAGGTGGAGTGAGAGCCCAAAGAGGGAGTAAAACAGTTGGACAGTCATAGAAGTGGGTAAAGGTCAGCCTGGAAGAATGAATAGTTGCTAATGGGGCTATTATAAGTTGACAGTTGATATGATAGCAGTGTGATGACAAGGACTGGTGTTTGGGGTGTGGATGTTGGGGTGAGGACATGGGAGAAGTTGCTTAAGCCTTAAAATTTTTGAACTCAATATTGAGTCCAGAAAGCAGCAGCATTTGCATGAGGTGTTGTTCTTCCAGCTTGTGCTAGGCTTTATTGGAGCATTGCAGCAAACCTGAGACAGAGATGCCAACTTCGACAATGATGCCAACTTCAGCAAGGGGGGCTCTGTCATCATGGTTGGCCAGGAAACATGGTGATGTGTTGAAGTGGCAGGCAACTGAAAGTTCAGGGTTTTTTTGCAGACAGACCCTAAGTGCTCTGCAAAATGATCACCGAGTCCATGTTTTGTTTCCCCGATGTCGAGGAGAGCACATTGTGAGCAGCGAATACAGTGGACTAGACTGAGTGATATGCAGGTGAAGATCACCTGAAAGGTAAGTTTGGAGCCTTGAATAATGAGGAAGGAGGAAATAAATGAGCAGGTGTTACACTGTCTGCGATTGCAAGGGAAGGCTGTGGAGACGTGTTGGGAGTGAAGGAGGCATGAACCAAGGTATCCCAGAAGGAATAGTCCCTACGGAAGGGAGGGAAAGAGAATATGTGTCTGATGGTGGCATCCTGTTGGAGGTGACAGAAATGGTGGCTAATGATCCTCTGAGTATGGATGTTGGTTAGATAGTAGATGAGGTCAAGGGAAATTCTATCACTGTTGTAGGAGGAAGGAATGGGGGTGAGGGCTGGAGTGCAGGAGATGGACTGGACCCGGCAGAGGGCCCCGTCAACCATGGTGCTGAGGAGTCCTCGGTTGAGAAAGAAGGTGGACATTTCAGAGGCCCCCTTCTCAAAGTTGGTATGATCAGAACAGAAATTAGAATGAGGCCATTCAAAAGTCATAAAACACCTTGGAAAATTGTAAATCTTTTGCTTGAAAGAATACCGGAAACAATTGGAAAACTATTTTTATTTTTGTAAGATTTTGCATTCTTATGTTCGTTTTTATTTATTTGGTATTGAATCATGGGTGATTGCTGAATGTTATAATGGTGACATTGCTGAAAATACTGCTTAAGGACTCAACTAATTTAAGAAGTATTCAGATAGACTGGGAAAAGCGTCTTGTGAGAAAATAAATTGCCTGGCAATATTGCCTGCAAAGTGCACGGAGATGTTGAGACCATGTAAGGTACAATGCAAGTGTAAGTTTTCTTTCTCTTTAATATTAACTTCCTCCAACCTTACCTCACACAATATTGACTGCAAAGGTCCTTTCCTTTGATTTCTCCACCCAACCCCAACCTTCATCAACACACCCTCCTTCAAAAATGTTCTTACATGTTTCCTGAGTTAAGCATTAACTTGTACAGAATATCACTGTTGCTTTCAGTCCCATTTGTATCAGTTGTGGCTTTGTGAGTAACACTTTCACCTCAGTGTCACAGGGTTCTGGATTCAAGTTTTCCTCTAGTTCAGGGCTTGGGTACAACTGTACATCAACACTTGGGAGTGTGATATGAAGTGAGTGTTATCAAGTGCTGTCTGTTGGAAAGCTTATAAACCTCAGAGTTGGTGTTTATGGGGGAGTGTTTCTAATTTAAGGTAAAAGTGAAGGGGGTGATGTGACCTGTTTTGAAGTCTATCTGACACCATGCTTAGATGGTTTGAATATTGGAGAGTAAAGATGTCCCAGATTGTTTAACTGGGTAAGAGTTGCAAGAGGCCTACTTGATGACAGTGGCTGCAGCCTATGCTAACAATGGACAGATTGAGCGTCTCCAAGCATCCAGAAAAGTGTTTGGGAGGTCAGCTAGTAGCCAGTTGTGGTTTAACTTGTTAATTTATTTCCAAAGTAAAAGAGAGTTAAAGTCTCATAGATAACTAATCAGCATTTCTATCTGGATATAAGGCCATGTGATTTACATTGGTAATTTACATTGAGCTTTCAGTTGAGAATTCTACAGCAGAAGTCCTTGCAATATTGGGTTTTGCCTAGCTTGCTGTACAAGGATGATTACCAGAAACAGTCTCACTGTGGTGAACAGTCCTGGGGTTAGAAGTTATTATGTTGTGAAAGGAAAGTAACAGAAATAAATCCTTGGGAGCTAAGAAACATTTTTGTGCTGATTCCAGGAGAATTGAATGTCTATTTAAAAGACAGTGTGACAAGCAACTGCTGGAATGTTTTTTTTCAGTTGTGTTGAAAGTTTTGTACAATAATTTAAAAGTACAAGTTGCTTACTAAATTATGTTTGGTCAATAGTGCTTTTAGAATAAATGTCTTAACATGTAAACCTGTTGTTATATCTATTCAGCATATATCTGGAAGCTCAAATTTCTTTTTTAAAAATTATCCATTGCAGTGGGAACTGTAACACATGCAACATTAAACTGAGATTCTGCCTGCCAACTCGATGAATGCAAAAGATCCCATGGCACTGTTTTGAAGAAGAGCAGAGAAGTTAGTCCTAGTATGTTGGCCAAATAAAACCCTCCAACATCAGAAAAAGGAACTATTTGATGGTTGTCTCATTTCAGTTTGTGCGAGTTTGTTGTGTGCAACATGACTTTGTGTTTCCTTCATTGCAACAGAGATTGTAATTTTAACAGTACCTAATTAGTTCTCATAGAGTTATAATGTCAGTCGTATAGCACAGCATCAGAAACATCAGCCCAACTTGTCCATGTTTCCTAAACTCAACTAGTCTCATTTGCCTACATTTGACCCATATCGCTCTCAACCTTTACTATCCATGTACCTGTCCAAATGTCTTTTAAATGTTACACTTGTACTTGCCTCTACCACTTCTTCTGGCAGCTCGTTCCATATACCTGCCACCCTCGGTGTGAAAAAGTTGTCCCTCAAGTCTGTTTTAAATCTTTCCCTCTCACCTTAAACATATGCCTTCTGGTTTTGGATTCCCCTACCTTGGCTATAAACCTTATCTATGCCCTTCATGATTGTTAGACCTCTGTAAGGTTACCCCTCAGCCTCCAAAGCTCCAGGGAAAAAGTCCCAGCCTATCCAGCCTCTCTTTGTAACTCAAACCTTTCAGTCTCAGTAACATCCTTGTACTCAGTGCTCTGACCGATGAAGGCAAGTGTGCCAAACACCTTCTATCGTACCGTGTCTATGTGATGCCACTTTCAAGGAACTTTACCTGCACCCCTAGGTCTCTCATCAATAACACTCCCCAGGGCCCGACCATTAGCAGTGCAAGTCCTGCCCTGTTTTGTCTTATCAAAATGTAGCACCTCGCATTTATCTAAATTAAACTCTGTCTGCCATTCCTCAGCCCATTGGCCCAGTTGATCAAAATCACATTATACTCTTAGATATCCTTCTTCATTGCCCACTACACAACCAATTTTTGGTGTCATCTGCAAACTTACTGACCATACCTCTTATATTCAGATCCAAACTATTTATATAAATGGTGAAAAACAGTAGACCCAACACTGATCCTTGTGGCACACTGCTGGCCGCAGGCCTCCAGTCTGAACAACAATCCTCGAAGACCACCCTTCTGTCTCCTACCATAAACCCAATTTTATATTCAGTTGTCCCCCTCCCTGTGGATCTCATGTGATCTAACTTTTCTAATCAATCTATCATGCAGAATCTTATCGAAGGCATTGCTAAAGTCCATGTAGACAACATCTACTGCTCTGCCTTCATCTATCTTTTTGGTCATCTCTTCAAAATACTCAATCAAACTTATGAGACCCGATTTCTCATGCACAAAGCCATGCTGATGATCCCTAATCAGTCTTTGTCTTTCCAAATGCATGTAAATCCTGCTTCTCAGAATCCCCTTCAAGCACTTACCCACCACTGATGTCTGGTTCACCACTCTATAGTTCTCTGGGTTTTCCTTGCAGCCTTTCTTAAACAATGACACAACATTAGCCATGCTCCGGTTTTTCAGCAGCTCACCCACAGCAGTCAATGATACAAATATCTCTGCGAGAGGACACATAGTTTCTTCCCTAGGTTCCCGCAATGACATAAGATACATTTGATCAGATCCCAGGGATATATCTACCTTTATGCATTTTAAGATATCAAGCATCTCCTCTTCTATAATATAAACTCTTTTCAAAACATTGCTATTTATTTCCTTGAGTTCTGTAGCTTCCATGTCTTTCTCCATGGTAAATACTGATGAGAAATATTTGTTTAGAATCTCACCCTCTCCTGTTGTTTCACACATTAAATTACCTCATTGATCTTTAAGGGATCCTATTTCTCTCCCTTGTTACTCTTTTGCCCTTAGTATACTTATAGAATCTCTGTGGATTATCTTTCACCCTATCTGTCAAAGCTATCTCAAGTCCCCATTTTTGCCCTCCTGATTTCCCTCTTAAGTGTATTCCTACACTCGCTGTACTCCTCAGGGGATTCACCTGATCCCAGCTGTCTGTATCTGACATATGCCTCCTATTTCTTGACCAGAGCCTCAATATCTCTAGTCATCGAATGTTCCCTACTCCTGCCAGCCTTGCCCTTCATACTAACAGAATAATGCCGGCCCAGAACTCTCATTATCTTTCTTTTGAAAGCCTCCCGCTTGCCAGACATCCCTTTACCTGCAAACAGTCTCCCCCAAGCAACTTTTGAAAATGCCTGTCTAATATCATCAAAATTGGCCATGCCCCAATATTGAAATTTAACTTGCGGACCAAACTTATCCTTTTCCATAATTATTTTAAAACTAATAGAATTATGGTCACTGATTGCCTAAGTGCTCCCCCACTAATACCTCAGTCACTTTTCCTGTCTTATTTCCCAAGAAAAGGTGGAGTTTTACCCATTCTTGAAAAGGGCCATCTCCATATTGATTGAGAACATTTTCCTGAACACACTTTACAAATTCCTCTCTGTCTAAGCCATTAAATGGCAGTGCCAGTTTATGTTTGGAAAGTTAAAATCCCCTACTGTTGCAATCTTAGTATTCTTACAGCTATATGCAATCACTCTACAAATTTGCTTCTCAATTTCTCACTGACTATTGGGGGGCCTATAGCACAAACCCATCAAAGTGACCACCACCTTCTTATTTTTCAGTTATACCCATATAGGTTGAGGAAAAACCTCTTCAAATACTGTGATGATGTTTTCCCTTATCAAAAACACCATGCTCCCTGCTCTCTTGTTGCCCCTTCTATCCCTCCATCTGTACCTTGGAACATTGAGCTGCCATTCTTGTTTCTCCCTTAGTCATGTTTCTATAATAGCTATGATGTCCCCTTCCCATGTTGCCATCAATGCCCTGAGTTTATCTGCCCTACCTGCCAGGCCTCATGCATTGAAATAAATGCATTTTAATTCATCAGTCTTGTCTTGTTCCCTCCTGTGCTGTTGTATGCCTTGTCTATTTATCTTGCTCTCTTTAACTTCCATACTAGCCTCAACCTTCTCTTTTGTCTCACTATTGCTTAGGGTGCCATCCGCCGACCAGATTAGTTTGAACTCACCCAAGTAGCTCTAGCAAATCTTTCTGCCAGGATATTGGTGCCCCTCCAGAGGTGAAAAGCCCTATATAAATGAAGTCTTTCTTTTATTTTACTCAGGCTTACTATCCTGTTCATGGTTACCAATGTTGATTTCCCCACAGAACTCAAAGTTCTATAGCAAATCTCCCTACATCAGGGAACAACTTCAGGATAAGTTTTTCTCTTTTACTTTGCCAAACCTGAATTTTTTTTGGATGCTTGTTTCCTACATTACTCTCAGGCCTGTCTTGGCTCAGTATTCTGCAGCACAGACATTTAAGAGTTTCATCAATAAATAGCTCTACCAGTCTTTGTTTCTCCTCTTTCTTATCTCTCTGAGAAACTTGGTACATTCAGCCCATTAAACTTGGAGTATAACATGACTGTTGTCGTAGCAAAGCTGATAGCATTGGCTGACAGTTGAGGAAGCCTCCCTGTTGCCTTTATGTTCTGCAGGATCTATTGAGGAAGAAGTTATATTGTCCTAAAACACTGGAAAATAAAATTGTACTGCAGTTCTCATGAGGTGTGGAGGGTATTTACTGTAGTGGTTTAATGAAACCATACTTTATGTGAAGGCTGCAGGAATTGACAAGATTGCTTAATCTTATCTTGACATTTCGTTGACATCTACACCTTGCTTATTATTGATTGGCACTGACCTGCTGTTCCTGCAAGCTTGCAAAACCGCTTGTGTTTGCCAAATTTGATGTAATGTTGTTTTGCTGTGATTTCTCTTATTTTTAATCATTTTTACGGTTCATCCTGTACAACGGACAAGGTAGACGCAAGTAAAACAACTGTGCAGGAATACTAATGCAGCTAGAGGACGTAGGGTTCATGTATGTTTTTCCTCTGTTGGGAGGGGTTGAATCTTTTTAGTGCCTGAGACTTTGTTGCTTTTTCTCAACAGTATACCTAATTAATTTAAATTAATATTAAAATCAGCTGTTAAACTTTAATAAGCCTCCAACATATGATTGTAATATGAACAAAATGGCAGCATTTTCTTGTCTTTCATTCTGCACTCTCCTAATTCTCTTCTATGTATCATATTTTTCCTAAATATTTAAACTAAACCGGCTCCAAGTTCTTTTAAGACAGAAATGCCAAAGCTAATGTGATGACGAGAGGAGCTGCAACAGTTCATGAAAGCTTAAAGGGAAATTTAATGAACTGTGTTCAAAATTATGAAAGGTTTTGGTAGAATGGTTAGAAACTGTTTCCAACAGCAGATGTGTCAGTAGCCAGCGCGTGAAGATTTAAGATAATTCTCAATGAGAACAGAGAGGAAATCAGAAAATTATTTTCATGTTGTGAGTTATGATGACCTAGAATATGCTGGCTGAAGGAGTGATGAAAGCAGATTAAATAGTAACTTTCAAAAGGGAATTTGATCCGTACTT
Organism: Chiloscyllium plagiosum; assembly: GCF_037043375.1. NCBI lineage: Eukaryota > Metazoa > Chordata > Chondrichthyes > Orectolobiformes > Hemiscylliidae > Chiloscyllium > Chiloscyllium plagiosum. The sequence continues at coordinate 30,711,625 of NW_028270142.1, read as the reverse complement.
CACAAGAAGAATTTATAGGCATCTTGGGAAAGGGCAAGTAATTGCCTAGTTCTTTGAAGAAGTTGGAAACATCAGCCTGAATGACTTGTTTCTGTACCATGAGATTCTACAAATTTGCAGTTTTAAATTGAAAATTGCATGCAAACTATGAAAGATTTTTTTAAAAAACACATTATTCTCAATTAATATTGATCTGATCTTTGTCAGTCAGTTGTACCTCTTATAAATCTCAACAGTACAGCAGTTGACACACAATCGTTTAATGGGTTAATTTCTAAACAGCAAATAAGTTGGGAAAATAAATAGCTCAGAAAAGGGAAGCTAAACTGACATTTGGAAAGAAAGACAATGAGGACAGAAGGCATAGGAGTAGAAGTAGGCTATTTATCGATAAAGTGTGAAGCTGGGAAAAGCACAGCAGGTCAAGTAGCATCAGATAAGCTGGAGAGTCAACGTTTCAGGTCATGACCTTTCATCAGGGCTGGAAAGGGGGAAAGACCTGAGAAATAAATAGAGGTGGGGGGTGGGGGTAAGTTAGGTACTTTGACTGTAAAATACATGTGACAATAAAGTAATTTATCATTCATTTGTATGTTTAGTTCAGTTTCAATGGTAACTTCTTAGATGTTAACAGTGGTGGATTCTGTAATGGTAACAGCTTTGAATCTCAAGCGACAATGGTTAGTTGCTCTCTTATTGGAGATTGTCACTTGTTTTGGCACTTATCTGATGTGAATGTTATGTGCCACTTGTCAGCCCCAACCTGGATCAGGTCTTGCTTCATTTGGACATGGATTGATTCAGTATATGGGGAGCAGTGAGTGATGCTGAATATTGTGCAATCATCAGTGAATCCTCTCTTCTCAACTTTATGATAGAGGAAAGGTCATTGATGAAGCATCTGAAGATGGTTGAGCTTAGGACACTACCCTGAGGAATTTGTGCTGAGCTGTCCTGGACTGAGAAGACTGACATGCCACAATCACAACCATCTCCTTTGTGCCAGGTGTGACTCCAACCAGCAGAAAGTTGACTCCAGTTTTGCTAGTGTTATGCACTGGGACAGCAAGATGAGCTAAATCTGTCTCACTATCACTGGATTCGCAACGTAGTGAAATTAAATTATTCAATGGCTCTCAAAATTGCCCAATTGTTCTTAATTAGACTTGAGAATAACAAATAACATACAGTTGAGTTCATCACAAACAGCAATTAAGTGTTTATTATTAATACGGCACCTTTAGAAAAGCAAAGCTAAACAACAAGGTAATCTGATTAAGGTGTATGATTTTACCTAAACTTTGTTGATCATAACCCTACTCTCTCACACAAACAGACAGATGCAATTAAGGGATAAATTAAAGGAAAGTAAGAGTTATAATTTGTCAGTTTGCTATACCAGATCTTTAAGAATCCTTGAACAATGTGTTGTATTTCAGGCACTTGGGATTACATCTTGCCTGAATCTGAAGTCACCTATCAATGCAAACAGCTTTCAGCATGCTCCAGGAATATTTCCTAATTTTTATAAACTGGGTTACTTTTCTCAGAACATTGAACAACTCTTTAAACTCTTTAACTCTTTTTAAGTAAAGATCGAGAGAATAAAATTTAAATACAGCTTCCCAGTTCAGCTGCTTCCCAGCAGACAGCCTTCTGCCCAAAAAGCAGGTTAAAACTATTTCAATCTTTGGTTTCTCTTTCTCACCATTCTCTGTGGTTTGGCTGGCCAGCACCAGTTTCCCATTGATTGACCAAAGCAGCATCCAAGCAGCCAGTCCTTGAGCATAATGCATTGCAGTGCTGAAACATCCGAAGTGTTCTTAGAATAATAAGCTCGCAATTACCTTTTCAGGCTAGATCCCATATGCAGACATCATTTATTGTTCTTTTTTTTTTAAAGAAAACAAGCTTCAGTTCAACATTTGATTCTTAACTTCAGCTCAAAGTTCCAAACCAAAAATGAGAAAAATAAAGAAAAAAAGTGGTGGTTTTGACACTAGGGGCTCCTCGATGCCACACCTGATCAAATGCGGCGTTGATGTCATGGGCAGTTACTCTCACCGTACCTCTGAAACTCAGCTCTATTGCCCATGTTTGAACCAAGGATGTAATAAAGTCAGGAGCAGAGTGACCCAGGCCGGGCTCAAAATGAACTTCAGTGAGCATTTTCCAACATCTTCCTGTTCTAAGAAGACTCATACTGGACTCAAAATTGTAACTGTTTCTCTTGCCACAGATGCTGCCAGGCCTGCTGAATTTCTCCAGCCTTCTCAGTGTTTGTTTCAAATTTCCAGTCTTTGATAATTAAAATAACAATACTGTAACGACCAGGTTCGTGCTAAGCAAGGGCTCCTTATTAGCACTGTTGATGACCACATTCTATCCACTTTGTTGATGGTTAAGAGTCGGCTGATAGTGCAGTAATTGGCTAGGTTGAATTTGTCCTACTAGTGTACAGGAAAATTCTGGTCAATGTTCTACATTGTCAGCAAAATGTCGGTGATGTAGCTGTACTGGAACAGGTTGGCTGGAATGTAGCAAGTTTGGAACATGTGTCTTCGATAATACTGTCAATGTAACGTTTTTCCTCTCAGTGCATGTAAGGGCAATTGAATTATATGCCAGTGGTTCATAATTGATAACCTATAGCTCGAGTCTTTAACTTGTTAATAAATTGTCATGGTTATTAAGAACAGAAAAATGGTCCGTGCTTTCTGTTATCCTGGGCCTAAAAGACAAGTGGATAGGGGAATTTTGTGTACTTCTATAAAATCTTTAACTTTTGAGATGACTCTGGGAATAGCAGAGCTTGATTTCCTGCATGCTACCCCGGGGAGGCATAACAGTTGAAAGTAAGAGGTGAAATCAATTGCCCTCGTCTTCTGACTGCAAAAAAAACCTCATTGAATTACAGTGTTTATAGCAAACATTCCACAGTTGGTTCCAATTTCCAATTGATTTGCTTTTCCATTGTACTGAGTGTTGGTTCAAATGGCCATCTCCAGCTACTTCTCTCCATTCTTAGGGAGTTTCCTAAATCTACTGCCAACAGTAAAAATCATTTGAAATATTCTTCCTTCTCCCTGACCAAGACAGGATGAATCCCCCTCACATTTTGGGTGGTTGTGAAATGTATTACTTCCACTAGAGAGTGTTTCACTCTGTCATCTGGCCTTAGTTGCTCACAAAGAACCTACAATCTCTTCTGTCAGCTTGACGCAGCAACTGCTTTCTTCCCTTTTTGTTCTCCCCCTTTTACCCAAAATGCTTGAAGACAGTGTCCATTTATAGTTGACACAGTTGCCATTGCCTTTTGTTGAAGAATTCCTGAAGAAGGGCCTGTGCCCGAAACGTCGAATCTCCTGTTCCCTGGATGCTGCCTGACCTGCTGTGCTGTTCCAGCAATAAAGTTTCAACTTTGATCTCCAGCATCTGCAGACCTCAGTTTCTCCTCCATTGCCTTTTGTTCCCTAGTGTAAGAACTTGCTACCTTGCTTAGCCCGTCACCCAGGTCTTACTGTCAGGCCTTTTTAAAGTAGGTGCATGACCCCTTCATTTTAACATAAGATTAAATTCACATCCTAAATATCACATCTTATAAACCTCATAGTTGTAACAACATTAAATGAGCGAAGCCTTGATACAGCTGATGTTACTTTTCCTACACTTGGATTTAGTTAAGATTTTGTTCTATCTGTTATGGACCAGACCAGACCCTGTCAAAGTATTTTAGTAAGGCAGCCTAGACACTAATGTTTTCTTATTTTAAAGCTAGCTGTGAAATGCCTTGTTCCAGATGCAATGCAACTAGTCAAACTACTTGACATTAAGCAAAACACAGTTTATTTAAACGCTATAGTTAAAATACAAACAAAAAAAGAGGAATTTAGAATAACTTAACAATTGAAAAACTTAACCAAATAACGGATGGAGTACCTATAACTAATTAATTGTTCCAATATAGTAACATTCCATGAACACAACCCTTGGCAAAAAGGCAAATTCAAACATAGATTCTCACATGCAATTCTCCAATCCAGGAGGGAAAAAACATCGAGAAAATTTAGAGGAAGTAGCAGCTAGGAGACTTTTACAGAAGCTTCCAACTCTTTCAAGACTCCAAAGACTTCTGCTTAAAACTAAACATAAAAACAAAAACAATTAAAAAGCTTGGTCTGTGAGAGCTGGCCACACCCAGGCTGCTTCTATTGTTCCAACTTAAAAAGAACCCCACGGCCTCTCAAATTGTTTACTTTCTTAGAGACAGCTCGCTTATCTGCCTTACAACCTCTCTTCTGAAAAAAAAACAGGACAAAATAACCTCTTTAACTGACAGCATCAGCACATATCCTCGCACTTACTTTTTGTTCTTTGGACTGTCAATAAATCGTTCATTCTTTGGTTTGATCTTTCCTTCTTTGCAGTGTTCTGTTCCCTTATGGCTTGTATTTCATTGCTGTTGCCTTGATAGAATGTCAATGATTAAATAGCATATGATTAAATAGATTACAAGTGTCAAAAAAATTACAGAATGACACAGATCCAGCTGAAAAATGTAGCTGAAAAGCTAAAACAAATTGTAATAGGAAGAATAGTCAAGAATACACCTCCAATTTTTCATTTAGATTTTAGAACTCTATATTGCAACTGATAATACTAACTAGAAATCCTTTCATCTTATAAAGTTGTATTTCTGCATTTGATTTAATTTAGCAAAGTTAAATCATGACTGACAAACTTATACAGAAACTATAGGAGTTGCATTTTGACATGGTGTTTTCTGACAGTAATTTTTCTCTTTTTCCTTCTCTTTCCCTGCACCCCTTTCCAATTTTTTTCCTACAAGTTGCTCCTGTATGAACGAAACTGGTTGAACAGGTGGAAAACAACTATATTACATGAAGGAGAAGGCACCATTTCAAACATCAAATGGAGGGGCAATCTGGTCGCATGGTCAAACAGTGTGGTAATGAAATCTATCTCAATACCGGGCATTGCACTTGTAATCCAAAGTTTCTGCCTTGTTAAGCATTTGCCGATGAATGCAAACAACTTGCCATCATTTCCGTTCAAAACCATTTCATTCACAAACATATTTGCCTAACTTTGTTGGCAATATTGAAGAGAATATCTGTGATTCCCTTCAATATTGCCAACAAAATTGGCCAAATATGTTTATGTGAATGATCTTGCTCAGCAAAATTTGCATCTACGTTCAACAACAGAGTTCACCTTGAATAAAGATCTGAACAGCATGGAAGAATGTTTCTGGAATCCCAAGCCAAACCCGCAGAAAAAAATTAGTTCATAATATCTTGGTAACAGGAATGCCAAGGGAACCCTGAAAATGACAGTAACAGCCACATAATGATGTAACATAATGGCGACACAACTCAACCCCAATCTGTCACTGGGTGAAGTTGGACTGATGACTAAGTTTCCAGAGACACCAAAATGAAGATGAGTTAAGCTGGTTCATTAACTGATGCACTCAAACTGTAGATCACCAACATTGGCATTTCAGATATTAGCTGTGGTGTAATCCATAGCTGTGTATTGTGCATGGATATGAACCAGTCACACTCAACTGAACACTGCAATGCAATGTGTCACTGGAACCCCAGAGTCAGCCTCTAGCCACCAAAGCTTTCCCTTTGGGAATTCAGAAAGTTGAGTATCTCCCCCATCCACCAGGACCTCGATAACATCCCTCAACATGTCTTGAAGTGCTGACTCTGCAGGTTTAGCCTTCAACAATACGATTTCAACCTGTGAAACTTGGAAACCTGAATATTGTTCGCAATATGTCATACAGAATCATGTTATGAAATGAGACCTAACAACTGAGGAATAACCCTAAAGTGTATCTGTATCCATCAAATTGGATGTGAATTGTTGGCACAGAAATTGGAAAGGTTCTAGTGTACACAGATCAAACTTCAGTACAATTCAAATATAAAAGTAGTGTAACAGCAAAGGACTGCATTATTGTTGGATTACTCTTTTAACCATCAGAATGTAAAATTAAAATTGTTGCCCTACATCTAAGTCAACCAGAAAAAAAGGAGAGAGATTACAGGTATCTTCTGCTTTTCAAACATTCGCTTTACACACTTCACTTTTACAAAAGGCCTATGTTCGTACCTGTTTTTGCTAAGAGAAAGAAATCTGAAGAGGATTTTCGCTTTTACACGAAAAGATAAAATTTTTCCCATATAAATTAGTGCTTCTTTGCTTTACACTATTTTGGCTTACGAAAGGTTCCATAGGAAAGCTCTACTTTTGGATAGCATAGGCTACCTGTACCCTTATTATCCTTCTGATATTAGAATAGCCAAAAAGGAATCCAATACTCTACTTGTAATCTCAGGAATATGTTATACAAACTCAATAACGCTTAACCTTACTTTAATATTTGATGGCCCATGTATAAAATGTTTGTATGTAGCTTAAAAGAGTGATCCACTAATGAGAGAAACAACATAAAATGTCTAGATTGCTTTTAAAATGCCCTCACCTGATTTTTAATAGTGATATTTCTGTTGAAAAGATAGTTTTTGTGTTGAATCCCTTAATGTGCTGATGATATTGGCAACCAAGAACATATCTAAATACGTTTGAGGTCTCCTTTTTATTGTGTTAGTGACCACGCTGAAGACTGACTCCATGACCACCCTTACTTGAAACATCTGGATGTTACTTCAGTTAGAAAGTGATTGGTTTGAATTCTTCACCAACTGGGATCATTACATGTTTACAGTACAAAAGGCTGTTCCATCCATTGTGTCCATCCCAGTTGTTGAAGAAAAATTAAAAACCCACACCCAAGGGTTTACTTCACAGATTAAATACTGTATGATAAAGTAGTTCACCTTCTCACAAAAACCATCTGGAGTACTGTGACTCATTTTAATGGGAATCTCTCCAGTTTTTAAAAATCTTTCTCTGACCATACTCAAGCTACTTTTCTTTCTTCAGGGAGTCAAGATATATGATGCTTGCTCAAAGCAACGAATCACAAACATATCCCGAGACAACACAAACTTTCGTCCTGATATGTATCTCTGCAGTCTCTGCTGGAAAGACAACATAACACTCATCATTGGCTGGGCAACATCTGTTAAGGTATTTTCTGATTAATATTAAAGGCAGTGTTACAAAAGCTTTAAATTCAAGTTATGAATGTAGATCCGTTAAGATTGATCAGTTAGGGGCAACCGGCCATGTTTCTTAGTTTGCAAGATTTTAAACCTATAGGTTAGTGAGTGAATTACTTTTGAAAGTGATCCCTTTTCCCTTTGCCGTTGTTGAAAATCTCCTTCTGACCATCTGTATTGGCTGAGTCCTGAATAAGACTTGTCTGCTTTCTTGGCTGCTCTCTTTGTGACATGACTAAATTGTAAAGTGGAAAAGAAGAATAAGTTGTGTATCTCGACCGGCAACGATTTTTTTTAACATGCACAATGCATTTTATTATAAATTTCCAAAGCACGGTAATAATTCTAGAAAGACTTATTTTGCCACTGTAAAGCAAACTCCCTAAAAAAAACAATTTAAATAAAAAATGTAGCTTGTAATAAATGTATTTGGAACCTTTAAACAGGCTTTCTCTGGTTGCTCTGAAGTGTTAAATGAAAATAAAACTGAATAGATTACAATCTGTTCAAATAAAAATCTGTTCTGCTGCTTTTCCCTCTGTGCGTGACAGCAAGTGTTACTACATGTGATTTATAGTGCATTTTAAAAATTTGTACAAGTAGAGCTATTGGTTTGCATTGCTTTATATCTAGATCCATGAAGGGATTTATTAGAGTTGCAAATAACATGTATTTTATCATTTTAATTTCTCCATACATACACTTGAAGGGAAAAAGGTTCCAGGATTTTAAAAAAAATTTTCAGTGAAGACAAAATTAAATGTCTCATAAATCTCCTTTTTTAAATTGAAAGCTTTGGTTTCCTTGCCATAGCAAATCTCACTTCAGTTTCAGAGTGCCTCCAAGCTTGCCTCTGCTGCATAAATAAACTCTGCTGAGTTGGATTGGGATTGGGGTTGGGAAGAATGGATTGATGGGTGCAGGTGCAATGAGGTGGCTTGACTTCAGTGGAATATGAGAACCCACCTAATTTGGCAGGCACACACTGATGAGAGCGTGGAAAACAGCTAAGAGTATTTTGTTGAGGTGATGTGGGAACCACAGCTACAGGCTGTGAATGCAGATGGTGATGGAACAAGGGGCCACAGTTACAAGTTGTACATGAAGAATTTGGAAGGATGATTCTATTTTATGTTTTGTTTTGTGGAATAAGAATATAGTGAGCTAAAATGTTGTCTTAAATACCTTCCGTGAAACTACTATTTTTGCACTTACAGTTTTACTCCATAGCAAAGGCCAAAATAAAGAATATTGGGGGATATTTGAAGTCTCTATGATGTACTTTTAACAAGCATACTTCAATGATAACTGTTGGTGCTGATATTAATGTGGGATATACTTTCTTAGAATATGCTGCAATCTCATTCATGTGCGTTTTTAAATGTTTTTAAAGCTGAGTATTAGAAGGTGACTGAACAATTCCTTTGTAACACAGCATCACCTTATAAAATATAAAATTCTGCAGCAGGTGGCAGTCTTACTCAAAGGGACAATTTTTGACTGTTTATAAATAGTCACCGTGATTTTTTTTCAGGTATGTGTGGTGAAGGAGCGTGATCCTACAGACTTAAGGGATTTGCCCACTCGTTATGTTGAAATTGGTAAGAATTTTCTTAAGTTAGGTATGTTTCTTTTTTGACCTGTTTAGCACATGTGAACTGGTAACTCTGTCATGAACTAGTTGAGATACTGTCAGAACTCTGAGCATCGCAATTAGTGTGCACACTCTGTTGCTCTAAAAAAACGTATTTCATATCACAAATATAATGTGATTGTCACCATTGTCAATTTTAATGAGTTTTGTCAGCATTTCTATGCAAATAAAATCTCCTTATTCACCGTTGTTTCCAGTTATCCTAAATGTGAGCTTACCTGTTACTTATCCTCATGCTGATTGAAACCACAGACTTCTATTGAATTTTGTAATTGGTGGTATTTTTTGGACATACACATCAGTGAGCAAAATAACTCTTGCTGAGTTATGTTCACAGTGTGAAACGCTTCTTAAAGGGCTCTTTTTGCATGTATGAAAAATGCACAAGTTTGAATGTTGTGAGAATGTACGTACCCAGTACAATGTTTTGTTTTACTGATGCAGTATTAGGCTATTAAGTTGTAATGTTCCACATTTAAGAATTTATGCCTAATTCTGAGCAGAAAGAAGCCAAGATTGTCAATTAGAGAAATTTCATGTGTTGAGTGTAGGAATGCATTTACTTTTTAAGCCTTTGGCCAGATATGTAGTTTGCCAACATGGAACACGCTGTCATTGCTCATATTGAAGAGGTTACTTTGCTGCTTTGCTGTTTTTCAGTGTTACTGTCAATGTGTTTCTCTTTTTAGTCATAATCTGATCACCACACCAAAGGCTTTCTCACTCTTCAATAAGCATTCATTCATTTAACCTCATCAGTGGCCAAGACCAGTGTTTGAGTTGGTTTTCAAGTATGGTTTGAATGATTACAAATGGCACTTCTGTTTCCTGGCTTGTACCAAGGTGTTAACTGTAAAAAAAAAAATAGGGTATTTATATGGGTCTTTAATAGGCCTAAATTTACACTCTGCCATAAGGTAAAATTGTGCACAGAATGTGATGGCAATTGTGAAGACTGTGCCTAGTGGTCTGGAAAGAGTTGGAGAATCTTGTGTTCCCTTTGGAGTGAAATGTGCAAGTGGTTAGAATGTTAATGTACTTCAATTGTGGATTCCACTAACTTGCTTTCATGATCATTCATTAGGTTTTTTTGGCATGAGAGAGCATTCTAGTTCTTCTGTGTACTGTGCAACATCATTTTAATGAAACTTGTGGTGGAGCTGTTTTTAAACTATGCAATAATGTGCTTTTGTGCATGTCTGAAAATGAGTGCAGTCTCCTCCGTCTAACAACATATTCATCGGCTTAACTGCACATTTCTGATCTGCCTGTAGACCGAATTCATTGAGTATCCTTTAAAGTAATGCAATTCATTGAGTATCCTTTAAAGTAAAAATCTTTTTAAACAGTAAGCTCTGTATTTCTATTTGCTCACATAGCATTGATATTTGACTAATCACACAAGGAGCACATTTGTTCAGAGAACCAGCTAGTGAGTTTTGAGAAGATTTGTAGCTCAGGTTGAGGTTCTGGATGTAGGTTTGCTCGCTGAGCGAAAAAGGTTCATTTCCAGAAGTTTCGTCACCCTGCCAGGTAACATCTTCAGTGGATTAGTGGTGCTGGAAAAGCACAGCAGTTCAGGCAGCATCCGAGGAGCAATAAAATCGACCCACTCTGAACTACATCCTCAGGAGAATTCATACTCTCAACAAACAGTATTTCAACTCCATCTCAAACATCAAAAACTGTAAGTACAACAAACTTTTATCTACCCACCTCTATAACGAGCGCTCCTCAAACATCCCCGTAGATTCCCCTGACCTCTGGAACTACATAGACGCCATTAGCCATGGGGCTGCTGCAACTACCATCCCCACGCTTATTGATGATGTCACTTCCGCCCCATCATGGCCACTCCCACAGCCACTTCCGTCCCTCACAATTTCTCATGCACCACACTTGGCATCACTTCCGCCCCTCACATCATCGCTAATGTCACACACTCAGTGACTTCTGCCCCCGCCACTGCTGTGGTCACCACCACTTCTGCCCTCACCAAAGCCACTCACCTGCATTCTGCTGACACGCCCCCCCACACAGATCCCACTGTCACCATCCCCACCCCCCCAGAACCCTGAGGGGAACACTATCCCTGCTCATGACTCCACCCCCATTCCCCCCACCCACCATACCCACTCCAGTTACAGGCTCCGCCCCACTCCCAGCTCCACACCCACACCAGATCCGAGCTCCCAGCCCTGCCGTGTTTTCACCATCCCTCCAGACCTTCCCCTCACTGAGGGCGAATGATCAGTCCTCAGCAAAGGACTCACCTTCATCCCCCTCTGTCCACGCATCAATGAATTTAATACACGCCGTGATGTTGAACAATTCTTCCGCCACCTCCTCCTCCGAGCTTACTTTTACAATCAGGACTCTCGCCCATCTTCCGAGGACCCCTTCGCCCAACTCCAACACACTGCATCCACCTGGACACCCCGCACTGGTCTATTACCTGCCCTCGACCTCTTCATTTCCAACTGCCGCCGGGACATTAACCGCCGCAACCTGTCTACCCCCCTCCCCCACTCCAACCTCTCACTCTCACAACGCGCAGCCCTCCAGTCCCTCTGCTCCAATCCTGACCTCACCATCAAGCTAGCAGATAAAGGGGGCGTAGTGGTAGTCTGTCGCACTGACCTCTACACCACTGAAGCCAAATGCCAAATTGAGGACACCTCTTCCTACCGCCACCTCGACCATGACCCCACCCCCCATCACCAAACCATCATCTCCCAGACCATACAGAACCTCATCAGCTCAGGAGATCTCCCACCCACAGCTTCCAACCTCATAGTCCGGGAACTCCGCACTGCCCAGTTCTACCTCCTTCCCAAGATCCACAAGCCTGACCACCCTGGCCGACCCATTGTCTCAGCATGCTCCTGCCCCACTGAACTCATCTCTACCTACCTCGACACTGTCCTATCCCCCCTAGTCCAGGAACTCCCCACATACGTTCGAGACACCACCCACGCCCTCCACCTCCTCCAAGACTTCTGTTTCCCCGGCCCCCAATGCCTCATCTTCACCATGGATATCCAATCCCTCTACACCTCCATCCGCCATGACCAGTGCCTCCAAACCCTCCGTTTCTTCCTCTCCCGATGTCCCCTACAGTACCCTTCCACCGACACTCTCATTCGTTTGGCTGAACTGATCCTCACCCTTAACAATTTCTCCTTCGAATCCTCCCACTTCCTCCAGACCAAAGGGGTAGCCATGGGCACCCGTATGGGCCCTAGCTATGCCTGTCTCTTTGTTGGCTACGTAGAACAGTTGATCTTCTGTAATTACACTGGCACCACTCCCCACCTCTTTCTCCGCTACATTGATGACTGCATTGGCGCCACCTCGTGCTCTCGCGAGGAGGTTGAGCAATTCATCAACTTCACCAACACATTCCACCCTGACCTTAAATTTACCTGGACCATCTCTGACACCTCCCTCCTCTTCCTGGACCACTCCATCTCCATTAATGACGACCGACTTGATATCGACATTTTTTACAAACCCACTGACTCCCACAGCTACCTGGATTACACCTTTTCCCACCCTACCTCCTGCAAAAATACTATTCTGTATTCTCAATTCCTCCGCCTCTGCCGTATCTGCTCCCAGGAGGACCAGTTTCACCACAGAACACACCAGATGGCCTCCTTCTTTAGAAATCACAATTTCCCTTCCCACGTGGTTAAAGATGCCCTCCAACGCATCTCATCCACATCCCGCACCTCCGCCCTCAGACCCCACCCCTCCAACCGTAACAAGGACAGAACGCCCCTGGTGCTCACCTTCCACCCTACCAAACTTCGCATAAACCAAATCATCCGCCGACATTTCCGCCACCTTCAAACAGACCCCACCACCAGGGATATATTTCCCTCCCCACCCCTTTCCACATTCCGCAAAGACCGTTCCCTCCGTGACTACCTGATCAGGTCCACACCCCCCTACAACCCACCCTCCCATCCTGGCACCTTCCCCTGCCACCGCAGGAATTGCAAAACCTGCGCCCACACCTCCTCCCTCACCTCCATCCAAGGCCCTAAAGGAGCCTTCCACATCCATCAAAGTTTTACCTGCACATCCACCAATATAATTTATTGTATCCGTTGCTCCCGATGCAACATTGGGGGTCTCCTCTACATTGAGGAGACTGGACGTCTCCTAGCAGAGCGCTTTAGGGAACATCTCCGGGACACCCGCACAAATCAACCAAACCGCCCTGTGGCCCAACATTTGAACTCCCCCTCCCACTCTGCCGAGGACATGGAGGTCCAGGGCCTCCTTCACCGCCGCTCCCTCACCACCAGACGCCTGGAGGAAGTACGCCTCATCTTCCACCTCGGAACACTTCAACCCCAGGGCATCAGTGTGAACTTCAACAGTTTCCTCATTTCCCCTTCCCCCACCTCACCCCAGTTCCAAACTTCCAGCTCAGCACGACTTCCAGTCCCCATGACTTGTCCTGACTTGTCCTACCTGCCTATCTTCTTTTCCACCTATCCACTCCACCCTCCCCCCGCCCTCGACCTATCACCTTCATCCCTTCCCCCACTCACCTATTGTACTCTATGCTACTTTCTCCCCACCCCACCCTCCTCTCACTTATCTCTCCACCATTCAGGCTCTCTGCTTGTATTTCTAATGAAGGTCTTTTGCCCGAAACGTCGATTTTATTGCTCCTCGGATGCTGCCTGAACTGCTGTGCTCTTCCAGCACCACTAATCCAGAATCTCGTTTCCAGCATCTGCAGTCATTGTTTTTATCTAACATCTTCAGTGGGCCTCCGGGCGAAGCACTGTTGATAATTCCTGCTTTCTATTTATATGTTTGGGTTTCTTTGGGTTGGTGATGCCATTTCCTGTGGTGATGTCATTTCCTGTCCTTTTTCTCATGGGGTGGTAGATGAAGTCTAACTCAATGTGTTTGTTGGTAGAGGTCCGATTGGAATGCCATGCTCCTAGAAATTCTCATGCATGTCTCTGTTTAGCTTGTCCTAGAATGGATGTGTTGTCCCAGTCGAAGTGGTATCCTTCCTCCTCTGTATGTGAGGATACTAGTGAGAAAGAGTCATGTTGTTTTGTGGCTTGTTGATGTTCATGTATCCTGGTGGCTAATTTTCTGCCCATTTGTCCAATGTAGTGTTTGTTACAGACCTTGCACGGTATTTTATAAATAACATTAGTTCTGCTTGTTGTCTATATAGGATCCTTCAAGTTCATTAGCTTCTGTTTTAGTGTTTTAGTGTGTTGATGGGTTTGTGGGCTACCATAATGCCAAGGGGTCTGAATAGTCTGGCAGTCATTTCCGAGATGTCTTTGTTGCTGAGAACACAGTCTGCAGATTCCTCAGCAACAAACCCAAACAACCAAACAAAACGCATCCAGAAACCCTAGCCACTCACCCCTACATCAAAGACATCTCGGAAATGCCTGCCAGACTCAGACCCCTTGGTAAACAAACACTACATTGAACAAACAGGCAGAAAACTAGTCACCAGAATACATGAACATCAATTAGCCACAAAATGACATGATCCTCTCTCACTAATATCCTTACATACTGATGAGGAAGGACTCCACTTCGACTGGAATAACACATCCATCCGAGGACAAGCCAAGCACAGACATTCACGAGAATTCCTAGAAGCATGGTATTCCAACCGGAACTCTATCAACAAACACATTGAGTTAGACCCCATCTACCACCTCCTGAGAAAAAGAACAGGAAATGACATCACCACAGGAAATGATGTCACCACAGGAAATGGCATCACCAACCCAAAGAAACCCAAACATATAAATAGAAAGGAGGAATTATCAGCAGTGCTTTGCCCGGAGGCCCACTGAAGATGTTACCTAGTAGGGTGACGAAATGTCTGAAAATGAAGCTTCCAGCTCAACGAGCAAACCTACATCCAGAGCCAGCTAGTACTACTGTAGGAGTAACCGTTCGTGCATTTGTTCAAATGATAATTGTTCCAAGATAACATCCTCCAATACTATCTCTGGTATGAATAATTGATAAATTCCTGTAGTTCAAGGTTGGCAAGAGGCGATAGCGTGCAGTCAAAAACTGCATAAAATGAACTGGAAATCGATCATTTGATATAGGAGCAGAATTAAACCATTTGCCTCATTTAGTCTACTCCACCATTCAATCATGGCTGATATGCCTTCTCCCCGTAGCCCTTGATCCCCTTACCAATCAAGAACCTATATCTCTATCTAAAGTATACCCAATGATTTGGCCTTCACAGCCCTCTGTCGCAATGAGTTCAACAGATTAATCACCCTCTGGCTGAAGACATTCCTCCTCATCTCATTTCTAAAAAGTTGTCACTTCACTCTGAGGCTGTACCTACATGTCCTAGTCTCTCCTGCTAGCGGAAACATATTTTCCACATCCACTCTGTCCAGCCCTTCCAGTTTTCTAAAACTTCCAATCAGGTCTCCTCCTAATCCTTCTAAACTCCGTCGAATACAGACCCAGAGTCCTCAATCGCTCCTCATATGCCAACCCATCATTCCCAGGATCATCCTTGTAAACCTCCTCCTTGATCCCCTCCAACACCAGCACATCCTTCTATAGATACAGGTCTGACCAATGCATTATACAGTCTTAGCAGTGCATCTCTGCTGTTGTATTCTAGCCCTCTTGAAATGAACCATTTCCCTATTTAGAAAGTACTCTATGCCTCCATTATTCCTACCAAAGTGCATAGCTTCACACTTTCCGAAAATATATTCCTTCTGCCACTTCTCCCATTCTCCTACTATGAAAACTGATGCAAAGACTTCTCAATCCTCTGTTTTCCCATTAGTCTTCACCACATTGTATGCTTTTTCTTTGCCTTTTCTTTCACTGTCCCTGACTTCCCTCGTCAGCCGTGGTTAACCTCAACTTGCCCTTACTACATTCCTTCGTCCTTGAAATGAATTTCTACTATGCCTCCCAAATTGCCCCCGGAAACTCATGCCATTGCTGTTCCACCATCTTCCCTGCCTTGTCTTCCAATCGGCTCTGGCCACCTCTTCCCTCATACCTTTGTAGTTTCTTTTACTCAATTGTAATACAATTACATCCGATTCCAGCTTTTGCCTGTCAAAGTGCAGGATGAATTCTGTCATATTATGGTCATTCCCCCTTGGGGTCCCTTCACTGTAATCAGGTCTGGCTCGTGACAAATCACCAAATCCAGAACTGCCTGTTCCCCTCGTATGTTCTCCAAACGCTGCTTCAAAAAAGTATCTCGCAGATCTTTGGATTTTATTCAGGTTTATATGATAATGTTGAAATTTTTCCACTCTGTGCTACAATCCCCTTGAGTATTATAAGAAAATATTGTAGAATCATTTTTTTTCCCTCCATCTGTGGTGAATGGAGGTTGGCCTTTGGTATAAGGAACATGCTTTCAAGCTCTTGCCCAATCAGTTGATGTGGCTCACATTCAAGTACTACCTGCTCCAAAGGTGTATCATGAAATCTCTGAACAGGTTGATTTAAAAAAAGACATCTGACTGAATGCTACATCATTGAGTTGCATTAATAAATGAATCGAGCTTTTCAAAGATAGACCTGCTTGCAACAATGAGCTGTGCGTCTTTTTCAAAAAGACGAGAAACATAGCTGCTTGTGGTCTTCATTCCTGGGTTACAGTTTGTTTGTTTTACCAACCATGCACTACAATAAATCAAAATACCAAATTTCTTTTTAGCAACCTTTTAGTGGTTTTAAAATGAGTAGTCCTCTGCCTCAATGTACCCTGTGCTAGTAGGATCAACTTCACTACTTTGACTTTTAAACAAGAAACACTTCCCATTCGAGTGTGATGGTCAACTTCATAACAACTATTGACGCCTAATGATATTTAATTAGAGACCTGTTATCTGTTCTACTGATAGAGGTAGTTTTCTGAGGAACACTAAATGAAGGGCTTCATTGGTGTTGTCTCAAGCCTTCAAAAAATGTAAACACCACCAAAAACTGTTCTCACTATTGTTTGTCCTTGTGCAATGTTATGTCGAAGGTATACTTTATAAGTAGTGAAACTACAGATTAATAACTCTTTTGAGATAGTAAAACTGCTTTCCCTGTGACTGTAGCCAGCAAAGCCTTTCATTGTGATTCTTTTATTAACTTACAGAATATAGATTTCTGCATTTGCTAATGTCACTTACGTTACATAAATTAACTCAATTTTGGAGGGATATGGATCAGATTGGGATATCTGGTCGGCATGGACAAGTTGGACTGAAGGGTCTGTTTCCGTGCTGTACATCTCTATGACTCTATAGTCCTTCAAGGAGCTCCACAAATCAAACAACATATATATTTAGCTTTACAACAATAGTTCGACTGAAAGGAGCTGGTACAAATGCCCTTTTAGAATTATACGTTTGAAGATTTTCACACAGAGTAACTTCAGTGCTGTCTGCAGGCTATATTTTGTAATAAGTTTGAATTGAACTCAGCAGGTCTGGCAGCATCAATGGAGTGTTAGTGTTTCGGGTCTAATGACCCTTCTTCAGAACTACAGATTTAATGGGTTTTGCTTAACTTTATAATACTGTATATGTTACAGCACTTTTAAGAGATGAGATCTTACTAAGTACGAGATTAGGACCACAACAGAAAATTGTTTTAACAGACAGAACCTCACTGGAGAGTCCATCACTATTATTTTGAACTTGGCTCTCATTCCTGTATACACAATATATCAGTATTCATTATGAAATTAAACATTTTAAGTAAACAAATGGTACTTTCCATTTCTGCAGATTTAAGAAAATAGCTGTAACGTAATGTTTTTCATTGCAGTGTCTGCCTTTGAGTCAGAGTTTCACATTAGCGGACTTGCACCACTTGGCGAGCGTCTAGTTCTCTTAATGTACGTGAATGAGACGTTGGAACAAACGGTAAAGGAATATTTGAATCTATTGGAGGAATATTTTTGTTAAGGAATCTCCTACTATTGTGCATTTTTTAAAGAAGTATTAAAATGAAAGACTTAAAACTAAAGTACTGTGGATGCTGGACATCTGAAATATAAACCAAATGTTGGGAGAACTTAACGGATCTAACAGCATCTGGAGAGAGAAAAACAGAATGAATGCTTTGATTACAAATACTTTATGTTTCCATTATTAAATAATGCATTGCTGGTGCTGAAACATTTTATTTTTGAAATGCAAACTTCCAGCACAGCATTTCTCCCTTCTCTCAGGTCACTTGTGTTGCTCATAACCATGTTTCATATGAGTTCTGGGATTCAGAGTAAAACTTGGAAATGGCTAACAAACAAGCTGAAGAGCAAGGCATGTATACTTGCTTTAGAGACTATGTTGAATGTTGAGAAGATGATGTGCTGAACGGAGTGCTCCAGAATTAGAACTTCTGTTTTTCTTAACTTATATCAAAGACTTGGGTCCAAAAGAATCTCATACAAAGTAGTCATGATTTGGAGATGCTGGTGTTGGACTGGGGTGTACAAAGTTAAAAATCACACAACACCATGTTATAGTCCAACAGGTTTAATTGGAAGCACACTAGCTTTCAGAGCGCCGCTCCTTCATCAGATGTTTAGTTGAGTTGGCTCATAATTACCATAGTAGGAGGACTTAGTTGAGGATATGGCTTGGCAAGTATAAGATTAATTGAATAACAGTAGTTGAAACCTAATGTGGGCACATATTTTGAAAATTAGATGGTTGTTTAATTGATCCAATGGGCAAAGCCAGTGTACCAGCAGGTGACTTAGGTTTATATATTAAGGCCCTTAAAGAATATAAAGTTTAAGTTATAGATGATATCCTGTTATGTCGAATTGTATGTTTCAAATCTTTCTAAAGATCTGAATGGAAAATTATTTTGGTTCTCTTTTGAAAATATCAAAGCTGTACTGCCATCAAAACCTTCAAGTCACCAATTTCAAAAACCTTTCCTCAGTAAAGGGTACAAACGCCTTGTGTGACAAACCAGAAACTATCAGGACATTTCTTTGAGGGTGAGAGATGATACTTCTTGCTGCAGGCTGAAAGTGGCTCAGTATGAAGCCCAATTTCCAATTCAATAGTAATCACCAGTCAATGCTTTTTCTCTTATGAATTAGCCATTAGTATACAAAAGATTACGGCATTATGTTTAGCTAATTAAGAAAGAAAATCTTAAATCTTCTGACGTAGAACTGGAGAGTAATCCTTTATAGTTTATCTTGATGTTTCTTTGCAAAGCTGAAACATCCTCTGTCTTGAAAAACTGTAAGGACAGGAGTAGGCCATTCAGCCCCTCAAACCTACACTGTAATTCAATTAATTCATCTCTGATCAGCACCCTCAACTTCATTTAGACACCTGTTGTCTTCTCAAACAAAATGCTGGAAAGCTGCAATTTTCTAAGCACCTTCAGACTTATGGAGAAAGCTTGTACTTCCAGTATGTTCTGTTTTTCCATTCAAATCTCTCAGTTTTGACTGAAAATATTACCTGGTTTCATTTCTAAATAGTCCAATTCTTATTTTTTTAAGTTATATAACTTTGTTCTTGATTTCCCCACCAGAGAAAATTTTTTTCTGTATGTATCCAGTAAAACCTTGTAATATTTAAATACACGAATCAGTTCACGCATCAAACCTCTACCCTCAAGTGTGGATAAACCACACTTTTTGAATCTCTTCTCATAATTTAACCTTTATTATTCTCCTTTAAACCATTGCCTTTGATTACCTAATGCACACCTTTAAGCACTGCTCAAGTGTCTACTCTCTCCCGACCTAATTAAATGCTCCAAGAAATTTGTCTTTTATTTTGTCCCGCAGAAGCTCATTATTCATTGTGGTTATTTGCAGTTATGTGGTTTGTCCCCTGGAAGCTATTCAATTCATTAACAGAAACTGTCAGTGTTTGAGCTTGTACATCAAAGTGCAAAGTGTCAACTGGTATAGCTACACAGGGTATTGTACTTGTATCAATTTCTTTTTGGAAGATCAAAACTTGAACTTGAAACTGTCTCATATACAATTACCCTTTGATGATAAGGAATCAGATGGTCAGTAATTAAGTTTTGACTTGACCATCGTAAAAGAAATAAATCTTCAGTGATAGACCTACTATTTAATTCCGTTCTTGTTTCTGAACCATGTGTGAAGTTGAGAATTAACATATCTATATGCAATATATAGAGGTAAATATACCTGTACGCATTTACAGGGAAAAAAATTTAATCGCAAGAATTATTTTGTCATGAGGTGGGAAATTTGTTTTAAAGGATTTTGTGTGACACTAAAGGAGTAAAAATGCATTTTACAATATATTCACATCTTACAGATTTAATGATTTGAAATATAATAAAGCATACATACAAACACCATGCTGAAGAAAAGTCATACTGGACTTGAAATATAAGCTGTGTTTCTTTGTGCCCAGATGCTGCCAGACTTTAACTAAAACAAGCACCTGACAAATCGAACATTCTTTGCTTTATAGTTACAAGCTAATAATGAAACATTACATTTTAAGCTGCAAATTGCTGAGAAACTCAGCAAGACTGGCAGCATCAATAGAGAAAGAAACAGAGTTAACATTTCAAGTCCAGTGACCCTTCTTTAGTGTTCTCCAACGATTTCTATTTTTGTGTATTTCAGATCTCTAGCATCCTCAGTTCTTTGTTTTGCTTCTTTGCCGGATAATGTTGGGGTGGTGTTTAATTATGGTTAAAAAGAATTAGTGATGATCATCTGTTAGAGCAGAATTGTGGCATGAGCTCGTGTATACCACAGATAATATGCCAATTTCCGCTGTCATTGGAATCCATTTTCCAGTGGAGGGCATTTTTGTTTCTCTTGGTTAAATGATGAGAAAATGTTTAAAAAATGGACTAAGAGGTTCCATTCTGTATTATAAAAGCACAATGAATCAAACACTGCATAATACTGATGAGAGAGGTGTTGGGAGAAGAAAGTAAGAGATTATGGGGCAGTATTTTTCCTCTGTTTAGAAGAATGCAAAGTTAGATAATCTTTCTTTGTGAAACAGGATAAAGAACACTGTGCAAGACCTCGCCTTGACATAATTCATCACTTGCCTGATTCGTATGAGGAAATATCCTCTGATGCTCTGTCCGTAAGAGGTTTCCAAGAAAATGAATGCAGAGACTACAGCTTAGGTGAGAAATAGGTAATGTTTAACTAGGAAGGTATGTTTTGCTGCAAGATAAATAGGAAAACAAGTTTCAAGGTAGCCTTTAGAAGCTAAGGTTTTTTTCAATCAGCCTTATTGTTCAAATAATGTGTTGAATTGCACATTAATTTGTAAGTGGTCATCAGCTCATAAATCAGTAAGCTTTTTGAAATAATTACCAGCCTTCCATCCTGTTGCCATTCTATTGTCATATGCAAGTTTGAGAACAATCACATAACCAGGTCAAGTGCAAATGAATATATACCTGCCTGTCGCTCAGTGCCTGGTATAACATTGAATCAGATGACCATGAGGTGCAAGGTTTGATTTATTAGTCTAAACACGGGTCCTGTTTGGGAGACTGCAATTGGTATTGTGACCCTAACATCAGCCAGAGTTCTTACTTCTAACTTTGATCTAATGCTCTCCACTGGAAGATATGAATGTGCAGTCCTGAAAGGGGAGATTGTCTAAGAAATTGAATTAGTTTAATTTCTAAAAGCATTGGTGCTCAATGTTATTATATATATTAGTGCTATTGCTTTGTTCTGCTTCCCTTAATCAAACCTTTATGGAGTAACTATGTAAATTTCTGCTTCTGCCTGTGATAAAGAGTGCTTTTCCAGAGTTGGGTACACATTCCCAGCAATTTTCCAGCCAAAGATATGTCAGGGAGCATGAACTCAAATTCCTAATGGACCAGGTTTGATTTGACATATTTATCCCATCTTATTGTTACTCTTAAGAATAAAGTACAATGTCTTTCACGTTATGTATAGAAGTATACACTTACATAAATAATTTTTACACTTCTGTTCAGATTACACCTCAGATTTTGAGTAATGTCAAATTCTTTCTTTCCCCAAAATGTGACTTTGTAAATTTAATTTTATTGTTAGCTGATAAATCTAATCATGCAGATCCAGTAAAAGACAGGGTTCTTATCATCATCATCATCATCATCAACATCAACTGTTCCTCAATTCAAGGTTATGTCTACTCAGGGTCAGGATTTCTGCCAAGTGTCTTTGTGTAACTGGACAGACTGATCCTTAAACATTAAATCTTTGGCACTTGGGACAGGATGCCCTACAAGTCGGCGGGATCCAAAGTGTAGGATTTGCTTCCTTCTGTTTGCTCTCTTCTGTTCCTCTTCCTCATCGTTAAGGCATTTGAACTCAAAGCATGGTGCAGTTTGATGGACAAGTTGTCACCATTATGAACAATTAATAACAGACTCCTTCTTATAATTAATGTCATTTATGCCATGCTTCTTTGTCACTGCCTGGAATTCTAGCCATGTGAGAGTTGTGGAAAACTGGACTTGGTGGGGAAAATACTTTTTAGCCATAAACAAAGTCTCCATCATTGACTTTCTAGGAGTTCTTCCTGAATACTTGTACAGCTGACTTCAAGAAGGGCCTGATAGAGATTATAAGATAATAAGGGGTATAGATACAGTTATTGGCAGTGGTTGGGGGCACATTTATAAGGTGAGAAGAGAGAGATTTTAAAAAAGATGTGAAGGACAATTTTTTTTACACAGACGGTTCGCATGTGGAATGAACTTCCTGAGGAAGTGGTGGATGTGGGTACTATTACAACATTTAAAAGACATTTGGATAAGTTTTGGAAAGAAAACGTTTGGAGGGATATGGACCAGGAGCAGACATATGGGACTAGTTTAGTTTGGGATTATACTCAGCATGGACTGGTTGGACCAAAGAGTCTGTTTCTGTGTTCTATTACTCAATGACGATAGTTCTTACTTGTCGCTGATGCGCAGTCTGGATATCACTGCAATACAGGCATGTGATGACAACACTGTTCTGTACATTGAAAGTTCTGTTGACTTGCGCAAGTCGTTATTGTCATACACTTGCTACCATAATTTGTAGCAGATTGAACTGGTGAAAATGATCAGGTGTTGGATCACCCCGTCAATGGTGGCCTTTTCAGAGAGGTGGCTGCTGATGTTTGGAAAGTGCTCAAAATATTCCAGAGACTGACCTTCAACAAATGCGGAGATGGAATTCTTGACTGAGCAGGTGTCTGCGTTGTTATAATTTTTGTAATGGCAGCATTCAAAAACAGGACATTTCTCTGCCATGCAGAATAAATGGCTTGTGTATATGGTGTAGAGTGGGCACAACACTGCAGTTATTTTTATCAGTCCACAATAATAACAAAAAAAGCTTCTAATTTCAATTCATTTTAATGTAAACTTGGCAAGTGATTCACAGTCTTTCTGCAAGTTTCTCACGTGTAGAGAGAACAAGTTAATATTTGTATATCTCCTTTCACAACCTTTAAAACAATTAAAAAGCCCTTACCATATATTAAATTATTTTGAATTTGGTCACTGTTCTCATGCAGGAAAATTGCACGCGTAAAGCTTTCACACATAACAAACAGTTAATTGACATGATTTATTTTTGTGATCTCAGTTGAGAGATAAATATTAGACAGTTCTAAATTTGCTGTTCTTCAAAATGTGATCTTCTATGTCGAGAGAGGATTTGGACAGAAGAGGATAGACAGACTTTCAGTTTAACATCTCACTCAAGGCAACTTCTGACTGCAGGATCAGCACAGATTGTGGACTCAAGTCTTTGTAATGGAGTTAGAAACTACAATCTGATGAGTCACCACCATTGAACACACAAGATTGTGATACAACAGGATCCATATGGTCTATATTAGAAATCAATTTATAAAGAGTTTTCTGTGAATTAATAAATATCAGTTCTGATACAAGTGTTGTCTTTACTAATATTAGATGCCAGTGATTGAAAAATATTTGGAGAGATTTCAATTATGCTTCTTCGTTGCCTGTTGCTTAATGCAATTATTGCCTGTTTCTTTATCGGGGTAATCTTCCGACTTACTTGTTGCTTATTCATTTGTAGGTTTTCAGTTCTGTTTCAAACAATCACCATCCTTCACTTAGTGATAATTGATTTGATGTATATTTGTCATGCAGATACATTTTGCGAAGATAGTGAGGACACAGGTTTTGAGCATGTCATATTTTCCCCTGTATTGTTGTGTTGGATGCAGGATTATAGAACTTAGAACATTACAGCACAGTACAGCACCCCCTCCCCACCCCACCCCTGATGTTGTAATGACCTGTGAAACCAATCTGAAGCCCATCCACGCTATTCCATTTTCATCCATATGTTTATTCAATTGTTGATCTTTGTTTGGTTTTGCAACGAAATGTCAGTGATTATTTGTCACTTCAAAAATAATATTTGACTTATGAAACCTTTTTCATAAATGTATCTGATTAACTTCAAAGAAAAACACCCTTTCTGTAATGCAGAACACTCTGATGGTGAATCGCTGTTTTATATCATTAGTCCACGAGATATTGTAGTGGCGAAGGAGCGGGATCAAGATGATCACATTGAATGGCTCCTTGGAAAAAAGAAATATGAAGTAAGCTTTCTTTTCCTTTATCCTCTTTCCTTCTGTGTGCACATTATGATAAAGATATTTTCTATTGCTGGATTTGCAGAAAGCTGATAAATTTTTCTTTTCTCATCCCATGTTTTAGGAAGCTATGATGGCAGCTGAAATCAGCCAGAAGAATATAAAAAGACATAATATATTGGTAACTTAAACACATGGCAGTAAATAACAATGACTTGCATTCACACCTTTAAAATAGTGGAACATCCCAAGATACTTTCAAAGCAAAATTTGTCACCAAGCCAAATTAAAAAGATATTGGGCACATCAACAAAATTTTGGTCAAAGAGGTAGTTTTTAAGGAGCGTACATAAGGACGAGCATGAGGTTGGGAGGTTTTTAGGGGGAGTTTCAGAATTTAGGACTTCAGCAGTTAATGTGATGGGCACCAAAATTTGGATGCTCAGGAGGTCAGAATTACAGGAGCATGTAAATCTCAGAAGCTTATAGGGCTGGAAATTTTCAGAGATACAAACGAGCAAGGCTATGCCAGGCTGGTATGAAAGCAGAATGAGAATTTATAGGTCAGTGAGGACAGGAGTAATAAGTAAATAGGACACGATGGAATTTAGGATTTGGACAGTAAAGTTTTCTGTGACCTCAGATTTAAGAAGGATAGAAAGTAGAAGGCCAACATTAGATCATTTCAAGGTAACAAAGGCAAAATGAGGGTTTCAGAATGAGCTAACGCAGGAAGGAATTGTCAAATGTTACGGAAGAGGAAATAGGCGATCTCATTAATGACAGTCAAGACTGTGGTGCTGGAAAAGCACAGCAGGTCAGGCAAAATCCGAGGAACAGGAAAATCGATGTTTGGGCAAAAGCCCTTTATCAGGAATTCCTGATGAAGGGCTTTTGCCCAAAACATCAATTTTCCTGCTCCTCGGATGCTGCCTGACCTGCTGTGCTTTTCCAGCACCACGCTCTTGACTCTAATCTCCAGTATATGCAGTACTCACTTTCGCCTGATGTCATTAATGATGCAGGTATACAGTTGCAAGTTCACCTTGGGGGTCAAATATAAAGTTGCAAACAGTCCAATTCAGACCCTGACCCTAATTTCTAGGATTAGAGGCTGGAGTCGATGATTAACTGTCAAGCAGAGTTTGTAATGGCAATGACTTAGATTTCTTAATATTTAGTTGGGAGGGAATTTTTCTGATCCATTATTATGTTGAACAATACTTAAAGACAGTGTAGGATTGAAAGAGGTAGCGATAAGATGGAGCTCAATGTTTCTAGCAGCTACTGCATTTTAAATATTGCCAAATGACAGCATAGAGATGAGAAGTAGGAGGGAACCAAGGATAGATCGTTGAGGAATACTGGTGATAAAAGTCTGGAAGCTGGGAAACAACAGATATAATAGTATAGAAGTGAGAAGAGAAATCATTATGTGCTACTCTGGCTACAACTGGAAATTGTTCCAGCATTTGAGGGACAAAGTTAAGGTTTATTATTAAGTGAATTGCACATTATGAATGGACATGTTTCAGGTCATTCATGAACGAAAGCAAGAAGCACCTTTTCACACTGGAATTCTCCTTCTCAAGAAGGCCATGGAAGCAATGTCCTTTGAATGTTTCATAGCAGAGGTTGACAGCTGTTGATTAAGAAAGGATGTCAATGGATATGGAACAAAGGCTGAGAAATAGGGCCGAGGACCAAGTAGCTGCATTCTAACTGAACAGTCGAATGGGCTTGTGAGATTAAACATCCTGTTTCTATTCCTATGGAAATGGGAGAGGAGCAAAGAACACAGGTGAATTGACACACTCCCAGTCCCCCACCACCACCCCTCCCTAAACAAATCTCACATTGTGACCACTATAATCCAATAGGCCACAGCTGAAGATTATTTTTCTTAATATTTATTCGTGGGATTTATTGCCATTGACATGAGTGCTTTGCGAGGCCATTTCAGAGGGCAGGTAAAAATCAACCACATTACTGTGAGTTTGAGTCACGCGTAGGTCTGACCAGTAAGGATGGAAGATCTATTTTCCTAAAGGGCATGAGTGTCCTAATTAGTGAACCAAATATTTACTTTATGACACGCAATAATGGTTGCACAGTCTCCATTAGATTACCTTTCATTTCGCATTTTTAAAAATTGTATTCAAACTTCACCATCTGCCAAGGGTCAAACCCATGTCCCCAGAGTATTAGCCTTGTTCTAGATGACTAGATGAGTGACATTACCAATACTGTACTAGCTCCTGGGTTCATAAGATGCAATCATGAAGAGAATTGTGAGAAAGCAGGTCGTGCATTCTTAAATTACAAAAATATTCAAGCAGCTTGTCAACAGCAGGTAGTGGTGAAGATGTTGCATGGAAATGTGTCAGTAAAGAATTAAATATTTGCTTCTTATGGCTTTGTCTTGTAGGATATTGGCAGAGCCTATGTAAACTATCTAGTGGACAAAGGAGACTATCATGGTGCTGCAAGGTAATGCACATTAGTGTATTTTAAAGGTAACTTCAAAGAGAACTTTAGGTGAAATCATTTTTAAATGTTTGCATTCGCCTCCTAGAAAATGCCAGAAGATTCTTGGCAAAAACATGGATCTCTGGGAAAATGAAGTGTACCGATTTAAAAAGATAGGTCAACTAAAAGTAAGTACAGCATGTGTTGGTGTAGTGATTTCTATTAGGATAGTAATGATTCATAGTAACAAAATTCTGTAACCAAGAATGAAGTTTATGAAAAATCCACTTTCCTTAAAATTTTTATTTTTTGTATAATTTGCTTTTTTTGACTTAAAGCCAAAATTTAAAATTGCAACTTGTTGTAGCTGTGAAGTAAAATGAGCATCATAATACAGGTTTAATCCATTGTCCCACTGAGTATTCAGCCTTAAACTGCTTATATATTGATATTCTCCAGTTGGTTCCTGTAGTTTGGATCATCAACAGTAGGCAGCTCAGTTGGATGTAAAATGGTACATTTTTCGGGGGTTGTTTGACCATAAAACTCACTTTTATAAATTGTTTCTGCACTGTTAGTGCTCTCCATGGTGTCTTGGCTGCTGCAACACAGGCAGGTGATGATATCAGCATGTAGTTTTATTGCACCATCACACATGGACATGTTACCACTTGTGGACATCAAGACATGAACTCGCTATTGCACATTTACACACTGACACTAACAGCTCACTCTCTCTGTGCGCCATTTCAATATAAAATCAACTTGGATTGTAAGAAATCTGTGCACAGAGGCCTCCTTCCTTGTGTACAGGCAAAGAAAAAAATAATTAAATGAAACATTTCAAAGATTTTTGTATCAGTATGGGTTCTACTAAAAGCAACACTGGTTATAAGACATTGCCTCACTCTCTGAGAGAGTCTGCAGATGAAACCAGATACTTGAGCAACAAATGTGCAAGTATGTGCAAGTATTAAAAATTAAATACATCTTTGTTATTTTTCAACCACAATGTTCTGATATATTTTTCTTTTTTATTAAATGTCTGAAAGGACACATTCTATGTGTATTATTTAACTGAAAGATGGCAAATGCTGACAATATGTAGCAAGTTTGGCAGCATCTTCAAAAACGTAAGGTTGATCAATATCAACCTTTGGTTCTGCAAATATGAACTTGGACGTAATTGAACTCCTTTGTATAAGCTAAGTATAATTAAGAGGAGATGCAGTAGGACAGAATGCAGTCATGTAGTCGGAAGCACATCTCAGGGACAAATATGATACTGTGGTTAGATGAGATAAAGTTAATGGATATGGAACAAAGCTCATAGCTGGGACTGAAAACCATGATTTTGGTTTTTTCACTGTTTACCTGAAGAAAATATCTGTTCAGGACTGAATCTCAGGCAAAGTAAAGATAGTGGAGGATTTGTGAGAATAGATGATGCAGTAAGGCTAAGTGTTGTCATTGTAAATGTGGACATGGATGTTGTTTTTTTCAAGGAGCATGTAAATGGGAAATGTGGAAGTGCCAAGGTTAAATCTAGACAATGCACCAGAAGTAACAACAGTATTTGCATCAAATCCTTTAATGTCATTGAGAAGGATGCCATCTTGAAGTACTGCAGTCCATCTACTGTGGATACATCTCTGCTTTTAGGGAAGGAGTTCCAGAAATTCATGACTGGAACAACCACAAATGCCATGGCTACAAGAGTAGGTCCAAGGTTGGGAACATTGTTATGAGTAACTCACTTTCTTACTCCCATAGTGATAGAATATAATGTACTGTCAACTTCCACTTGTAGCTCCACTAACACTTGAGAAGCTTGACACCATCCAAGACAAAGCAGCTCCCTTAACTGGCAACCTTGAACATTCACTTTCTTCACCGCTGAGACACAATGGTGGCAGTTGGTACCATCTACAGCAACTCATCAATTCTCCTTTGCAAGCTCATAACTTCTGGAAAAGTGCAGCAGGTCAGGCAGCATCCGAGGAGCAAGAAAATTGCTGTTTTGGGCAAAAGCCCTTCATCAGATTTCCACGTCGATTCTCCTGCTCCTGGAATGCCACCTGACCTGCTGTGCTTTTCCAGCACCGCACTCTCAATTCTGATATCCAGCATCTCCAGTCCTCATTTTCTCCAAGCTCATAACTTCTACTGCTTTGAAGGACAAGTGCAGAAATATGTGGGAATGCCATCATCACCTGCAACATACTTTTAAGCCATAAGTCATCTTGACTTGGAACTGTATTGCTGTCCATTCCCTGTGACTGAATCAACTTCAAAGTACTGTATCCTGGAGATGGACTGCAGCAATTAAAGAAGGTAGCCCACCACCACTTTTTTGAAGCCAATTAGGGATGAACAGCAAATGCTGGCCTTGCCATTGATTCCGCCCTCTATGAAAGAATGAAAAAAATCCTAGGCTATGTACAATTCCCAGATAAAAAATGCATAAAGTGCGGGAAAGAAAGCTGAAGGGAAAACAAATGAACTGTTGCCAAACAAAGTCTTACAATTCTCAAACTTATAAATAATTGAATTAAACAAACAAACCAGTCTCTTGTGTTCAATGGTAACCATCTCTATCTGCATAAACACAGACCAGAATGGACAGTTAGAATTAATTCAACTCAGCGTAGATAGATTAAAGATAAACATGTCATTTTCAATGATTGAAAATATGATCCTGAAAATAAAATTAAATTAAAACTATATTATTGTCCAAAAACAAGGCTGTTTATTGGGAAACACTTCTGCACATTGAGTTCTCTCTCGGCTCTTTGCTATAGTCATCATTGTGTGCCATGTCATAGACAGATAAAAGAATGGGATTTGGAAAGTCAACAGTTTTGAAAAATTCATAACCATGAAGAATAAATGACTAAAATCTGCTCGCTTAATGTTTATGGACAATTTTTTGTGTGAAACGGATTTGAAACTGGTGGTGTAAAAACTAACCAACATCCCTTGAACCTTTTGAGGGTTTCATCTCCATGAAATGAAGACAAATTGCTGCAGGATCTTGAACAAGAACATTATATAGTTTTAGATAGCTCTTTGCAAATATTAAGTTCTTTGACTGCAATCTGTACTGCAAACCTAAGCAGTGCTGAAATGGTAGATGTAAAGATGAAAATGATTTTAAATGAGATCTGTTAAATCCTGTATTGCAAAAATAGAGCCAGCAACTAACAGCAGTTCTTTCATCCAGATCTTAAGGTAGAAGTTGTAAAATTTACAGTCACTACACAACAAGGACTGTCAAGAATGCCAGAAACAAAAAATGATTTTCAGCTTATAGCTTTGGTGCAATCATGTCTACTGGGAGACAAGGGAACTTGATTTCCTCAGATGAAGTGGGCTCTCATCCCAGTCAATTTCATTAAAAAAAGTTCTTGCTCTGATTGGTCTTCATCGCTCAGACTTCTGTAAAATTTGGCTGTGGAACATTTTCTCAAGCACTGGTCTAGCAATTTCTCTTGCATTGGGTGTGAAACACTTTGCAGCAGCCACATGCATTTCATTTTCTCAGATTTAAAGAGCTTTGGTTCAAAATAAAAGAAAGGAATGAATAGTTTGGCATTTTTTGTCAGCTATTGTCAGAATTCGTGCACTATGATCTGTGTATTCATACTGAGTTATTTTGTTCCTTGTAGGCAATTAGTCAGTACTTACCCAGAGGTGACCTACGCCTGAGACCTGCTATATATGAAATGATCTTGTATGAGTTCCTGGAGAGTGATTATGAGGTACTGTGGCTTTTAATTGCTATGATATTGCTGATTCAACAGCTGGAACCGTTGATCATTTAATTGCCAGGTCGTGAAAGGTTATTTTACATCCTAGAGCTAATTCACTCTCAATTGAGTTGGCAAAATATAGTTGCTTAGATGTGATAGTCCAAATAGCAGCTTCTTGCAGCATTCAATATCCCCAAAACAGATATCTGACTACCTGACTCACAAGTGAAAATTCAATTTTTGGTGTGTGTAAAATTGACATGGAACATCCACATCAAATTCAAATATTCTAGATATAGTGGTTAACAGGTGCATTTGTACATATATTTGTATTTCTACAGAGGTCAATTATTTGTATATAATTGACAATGTAAGAATGCTATGAAGAACTGAAACATCTTTTACAATTTCAATATGTTTGCAGTTAATTAAAGACTTTTTAAGTATAATTGCTGCTGCAACAAAAGAAACATAGCAGCAAATTTGCATACTCTTGCTGTGGTGATTATATAGTTGTGGTATCTTTCGTGACCAAGACCCAGGGGAGAGCTCCTCTGCTCTTCAAATAATACTGTGGAATTTTCCTGCTGCCTCAGAGGACAGGTATTTTAATTTATTGTCTTATTTGGACAATGGTACCTCTGACTATGTGGTGCTATCATAGTAAATTTACCAAACTAGATAATTTACCAAATTGCTGGAACAGAACCTGACAAACCTCCACAAACCTTTGATTGTGGATGGAGTGTTTCCACTAAGCCATGAGTGACATATGCCATTTTGGCTGGTGAGCAAACAGGAAACAGAGGGTAAGGAGAAAACATTTCCATTTGATAAAGCTGTATCCAAGAAGTACTGCATGAATCCGAGAATAGGCCTTAACCATTTACAATCCATATCAATGATCTGGATGAAAAGAGTGAATGTATGATAGTTAAATTTGCTGATGACACAAATGTGGATAGCAGTATCACAGAATAGTTACAATGCAGGAGAGGCCATTTGGCCAATTGTATCTGCATCAGCTGTCTGAATGAATAGTTCACTTGGGGCCTTTCTGCTCCTGAAAAACTGCACAATCATCCTTTTCAGATAACTTCTAATTGTTTCAATTGAACCTGCCTCCATCACAATGTCAGGTAGTGTGTTCGCCCTGTGGATAAAAGCTTTTCCAATTTCATTTTGTTTCTCGATCCATTTGTCCTCTCATTCCAAATCCCTTCAGGAACGGGTACAGCTTTTCCCTGTCTAATCTGTACAGATTCCATATGATTTTGAATGCCTCTCTTAAATTCCCTTTTCTGCCTTTCCCAATATAGGTTTATGATCAAAGTTTGTGAGAAGATTTGTAGCTCGGGTGCTCGTTGTTGTGGTTCTGTTTGCCAAGCTGGGAATTTGTGTTGCAGACCTTTCGTCCCCTGTCTAGGTGACATCCTCAGTGCTTGTGAAGCTTCACAGGAGGCTCCCAAGCACTGAGGATGTCACCTAGACAGGGGACAAAAGGTCTGCAACACAAATTCCCAGCTCGGCGAACAGAACCACGACATAGGTTTATGATTTAATTGCCTCACACCTGGAATCATTCTCTAGGATCTTTTCTGAATCCCCCTCCAATGCCTTCACTTCTTTCCTAAAGTGCATTCCATGCTGGCTTTCTCTAATTAATCCACATTATTCCATGTTAATTTTATCCCACGTTAATGAGTTTAGACATTACCAAAACACTGAAATTAAACTGGCTGGCCTATAATTTCTGGACTTGTCTTTTACACCCATTTTTGAACAATTGTGTAACATGTGTAATTCTCCAAGGCTCTGATATCTCTCTCCAGTCTAAAGAAGGCTGAAAAATTATGGCCAGCGCCTCCACATTTCCATTCTCATTCTGCTCCATATCTTTGAATGCATCTCATCTTGTCTTGATGCCTTACAACTTTACAAACTGCTAGCCTGTCTAATATCTCCTCCCTATCAATTTTAAATTCTTAATGTCTGAATTACCTCCTCATTTCATGACAGGGGCTGCATCTTCTTCCTTGGAAGAAACAAAGTATTTGTTTAATACCTTATCAATGCCCTCTGCTTCCATGTGTAAATCCCCATTTTGGCCCCTAAGTGGCTTTACTCTTTCTTCAACATTTTTAAAAAATTATTTATATGTTTAAAAATGGATTCCCTGTTATGCTAGCTGCCACTCTCTTTTAAACCTACCTCTTTGCTTTTTCTCCATCCTCTGAACCATCTCTATTCAGTCTTGCTCTCAATTGTATTTTCTGCCTGATAGTTGCCATAAGCAGATATTTTCTTCTTTACCTTAATTTAGTATGAATGCTTTAGAGAGAGAAACTATCTACCAGAATGGTTCCAGCAATGAGAAACTTCAGCCCTGAGGATAGATTGAAAAAGTTTGAACTGGTCTCCTTTGAGAGGAGATGGTCAAGGAGATTTGAGCAAGGTTTTCTTAATTATGAGTAGGTTGGTTAGAGTCGGTAGGGAGAAATTATTTCCGCTCGTAAAAAGAGCAAGCATGCGAGCTCATAGATTTAAGGTGGAAACGAAGCAAGGGTGATGTGAGAAAACACAGCAAGTAGTTAGTATATGGATTTCACTGCCAGAAAATGTGGCAGAAGCAGGTTCAATTGAGGTATTCAAAAGAGCATTGGATGATCATTTGTACAGAAATAGTGTGCTAGGGTATGCAGGAGAAAAGCAGGAGATGGGCATTAGGTATTCATGATTATTTGAAGAGCTAGTGCTAGCACAATGGACTGAATGACTTACTTCTGCACTGTTACAAGCTGAGATTCTATAGCCAGCCTAAACCTTATGTTACAGGGATCACTGTCATCTAAATGTTCTCTTACTCTCACTTGATCCTTGACTGGGCACAACTCATTTCCAATAACCAGGTCTAACATTGCCTCCGTATTCATTGGACTAGAAAAGTACTATTGGTTTTTTACCTTTTGGTTCTTACATCTCTGCAAGATTATGTAGGCCTTCCTCAACAGCATTAGCAAAATACTCTGCAAGGAATTCAATCCTGTTCTATTTAGGTGTTTAGTTGTGAAGAGGACATAAGGATTCTGCAAAGGGATAAGTGATGATCAAACATTTGGGAGATTGGCTACAACGTGCAAAAATTTGAGGTTGTCCACTTTGTCCCCACCCTCCACCCTCCACCCTCCACCCTCCCCACGCTCCACCCTCAGATTGTTTGCAGCCTTCCCTTTTACCCAATCCTTTGCAGCCTTCTCCCATCCTTTGCAGCCTCTTCCTTTCCTCACCCACCCCCTTACCTACTCTTTTTCTTTGGCCCGTCTCACACTCCCTCTAGTGTAGAAAGCAGCACCCCTAAGTTCTAGACCTGCATCTGGAAACCCTTGAAAGCCAGACCAACAGCAATTCCAGAGATTCATTTGACCCCAGCCATTTATCTTCCAAATTGCTCCTCCCACAATTGGCTGGTTCTCTCCTGTACTTGCTGCTGATAGGCTCACCAGTGAGGGTGGTTATGTGGGTTAAAAACAGTCTGTGATAGGAGAAAAATGAAATGGAGCAAAAGCTCTAGAGATTCTGCTGCCCTCATTTATGGATATTACCTTTTTCTGATTGGTCATAGAGGCAAAGAGCTACCAAAACCTTGGTCTCCCTAGAACATGAGCATTCCACACAACCACCACTCTCTGGGTGAAGAAGTTTTTCCTCATCTCTGTCCTAAATGGTCTACCCGGTATTTTTAAGCTGTGTCCTCTGGTTCGGCACTCACCCATCAGCGGAAACATGTTTCCTGCCACCACAGTGTCCAAACCTTTAATAATCTTATATGTCTCAATCAGATCCCCTCTCAGTCTTCTAAACTCAAGGGTATACAAGCCCAGTCGCTCCAGTCTTTCAGTGTAAGGTAATCCTGCCATTCCAGGAATTGACCTCGTGAATCTACACTGCACTCCCTCAATAGCCAGGATGTCTTTCCTCAAATTTGGAGACCAGAACTGCACACGGTACTCCAGGTGTGGTCTCACCAGAGCCCTGTACAGCTGCAGAAGAACCTCTTTGCTTCTATACTCAATCCCTCTTGTTATGAAGGCC
Organism: Chiloscyllium plagiosum; assembly: GCF_037043375.1. NCBI lineage: Eukaryota > Metazoa > Chordata > Chondrichthyes > Orectolobiformes > Hemiscylliidae > Chiloscyllium > Chiloscyllium plagiosum. The sequence goes on along the minus strand of NW_028270142.1, from coordinate 30,676,878 downwards.
AACATGCTATTAGCTTTCTTCACTACCTGCTGTACCTGCATGCTTACCTTCATTGACTGGTGTACAAGAACACCCAGATCTCTCTGTACTGTCCCTTTACCTAAATTGATTCCATTTAGGTAGTAATCTGCCTTCCTGTTCTTGCCACCAAAATGAATAACCATACATTTATCCACATTAAACTACATCTGCCATGCATCTGACCACTCACCTAACTTGTCCAGGTCACCCTGTAATCTTCTAACATCCTCATCACATTTCACCTTCCACCCAGCTTAGTATCATCTAAGATTCTTAGAACAGCTGGTGCTGGAGCCAACCAGGGAGAAGGCAATTCTGGATCTGGTATTCTGCAACGAACCAGAATTGGTTAGGGACCTCGAAGTGAAGGAGCCATTGGGAAGTAGTGACCATAATACAATAAGCTTCAATCTGCAATTTGAGAGGGAGAGGGTACAATCGGAAGTGACAATATTTCTCTTGAATAAAGGGAACTATGGAGCTATGAGGGAGGAGCTGGCCAAAGTTCAATGGTGCAATACCTTAGCAGGGATGACAGTGGAGGAACAATGACGGATATTTCTGTGTATAATACAGAAGTTGCAGGATCAGTTCATTCCAAAAAGGAAGAAAGATCCTAGGAGGAGGCATGGGTAGCCGTGGCTGACGAGGGAAGTTAAGAAACATATAAAGTTAAAAGAGAAAAAGTATAACATAGCAAAGATAAGTGGGAAAACGGAGGACTGGGAAGCTTTTAAAGAACAACAGAGGATTACTAAGAAGGAAGTACGCAGAGAAAAAATGAGTTACGAAGGTAAACTGGCCAATAATATAAAGGAGGATAGTAACACTTTTTTAGGTAGGTGAAAAGCAAAAAAATGGTGAAGACTAAAATTGGGCCCTTGAAAACAGAAACAGGGGAATATATTACAGGGAACAAAGAAATGGCAGAAGAATTGAATTGGTACTTCAGATCTGTGTTCACTGGGGAAGACACAAGACATCTCCCTGAGGTAACAGTGGCTGAAGGACCTGAACTTAAGGGAATTTATATTTGCCAGGAATTGGTGTTGGAGAGACTGTTAGGTCTGAAGGTTGATAAGTCCCCGGGACTGATGGTCTACATCCCAGGGTACTGAAGAAGGTGGCTCAAGAAATCGTGGATGCGTTGGTGATTATTTTCCAGAGTTCGATAGATTCGGGATCAGTTCCTGCGGATTGGAAGGTGGCTAATGTTATACCACTTTTTAAGAAAGGTGGGAGAGAGAAAGCAGGAAATTATAGACCAGTTAGTCTGACCTCAGTGGTGGGAAAGATGCTGGAGTCTATTATAAAGGATGAAATTACGACACATCTGGATAGTAGTAACAGGATAGGTCAGAGTCAGCATGGATTTATGAAGGGGAAATCATGCTTGACTAATCTTCTAGAATTTTTTGAGGATGTAACTCTGAAGATGGACGAGGGAGATCCAGTAGATGTGGTGTACCTGGACTTTCAGAAAGCTTTTGATAAAGTCCCACATAGGAGGTTAATTAGCAAATTTAGGGCGCATGGTATTGGGGGCAAAGTACTAACTTGGATTGAAAGTTGGTTGGCTGATAGGAAACAAAGAGTAGTGATAAACGGCTCCATTTCGGAATGGCAGGCAGTGATCAGTGGGATACCGCAGGGATCAGTACTAGGACCGCAGCTTTTTACAATATATGTTAATGATATAGAAGATGGTATCAGCAATAACATTAGCAAATTTGCTGATGATACTAAGCTGGGTGGAAGGGTGAAATGTGATGAGGATGTTAGGAGATTACAGGGTGACCTGGACAAGTTAGGTGAGTGGTCAGAGGCATGGCAGATGCTGTTTAATGTGGATAAATGTATGGTTATTCACTTTGGTGGCAAGAACAGGAAGGCAGATTACTACCTAAATGGAATCAATTTAGATAAAGGGGCACTACAGAGAGATCTGGGTGTCCTTGTACACTAGTCAATGAAGGTAAGCATGCAGGTACAGCAGGTAGTGAAGAAGGCTAATAGCATGCTGGCCTTCATAACAAGAGGGATTGAGTATAGAAGCAAAGAGGTTCTTCTGCAGCTGTACAGGGCCCTGGTGAGACCACACCTGGAGTACCGTGTGCAGTTCTGGTCTCCAAATTTGAGGAAAGACATCCTGGCTATTGAGGGAGTGCAGCGTAGATTCACGAGGTCAATTCCTGGAATGGTGGGATTACTTTACACTGAAAGACTGGAGCGACTGGGCTTGTATACCCTTGAGTTTAGAAGACTGAGAGGGGATCTGATTGAGACATATAAGATTATTAAAGGATTGAACACTCTGGCGGCAGGAAACATGTTTCCGCTGATGGGTGAGTGCCGAACCAGAGGACACAGCTTAAAAATACCGGGTAGACCATTTAGGACAGAGATGAGGAGAAACTTCTTCATCCAGAGAGTAGTGGCTGTATGGAATTGCTCTTCCCCAGAGGGCGTGGAGGCCCAGTCTCTGGATTCATTTAAGAAAGAGTTGGATAGAGCTCTCAAGGATAGTGGAATCAAGAGTTATGGAGATAAGGCAGGAACAGGATACTGATTAAGGATGATCAGCCATGATCATATTGAATGGTGGTGCAGGCCCCAAGGGCAGAATGGCCTATTCCTGCACCTATTGTTTTTGTCTATTGTCAACAATTGGAACTTTGTGTTCCAACATGCTCAGACTTTGCTAGAAGCATGTATATAATGTAAAAGTCTTTAATGAGTTCCTGCAGCACCTCAAAACATATCTAGCTAAACGTAATTCTTTCATTATTCAGAATGAAGACCTCAACCAGTTTATGATTGGGTTTTTAGTCCATGTGTACTGCTTCTTTTTCTAGGGGTTTGCATCCTTGATAAGAGAGTGGCCAGGTGACATTTATAACAATATGACTGTAGTCCGCTCTGTGTTGGATCATCTGGATCGGGCTCCAAGTAACAGAACATTGTTGACGACACTAGCAGAATTGTGAGTATTTTTTTTCTGTGCATCTTGCTTTTCTCATCAATGTCTTTCAATCATAAAACGTTTGCAAAATGGAAGGCTTACATCCAGCCTATCAAGTCTGTGCCTGTTCTCTGCAAGGACAATTCAGATTGTCCTAATAGCCCCCAACACGCAAGCACACACACCAACCCCCCCCCCCCCCCCCCCCCCCCCACCAAATTATTTACCCATATCTCTAAACATTATTTCTCTTCACATAATTATCTAATACCCTTTATAAAGCATTAATTGAATTGACCACCACCACATACTCAGCAATATATACCAAATCCTAGATACTTGCTGCATGAAGTGTTTTCTCATATCACCTTTCAATCTTGTGTCAATCATTTTAAGTCTTGTCATCTGTTTCTTGATTCTTTTGCTGAAAAGAACAGTTTCTCTCATTCTGCAAATTCAACATTTCTGTCAGATCTCTGAGGCAATAAACCCAATCTTGACCAATTTATTCTCATATCTGATGTCCCTCATCCTTGGAATTGTTCTCAGAAGTCTATTCTGCACCTTCTTTAAGGTGTAGTGCCTAGAATTGCAAACATTAATTGAGCTGAGGTTGAAGCAGTGTTATTTGATGGTTTATCACAATTACCTTGCTTTTGTACTCTCTATCTTAATTTATAAATGTCAATATTCCATATACTTTTTCAAACACTTCCTCAATCTGCTCTCTACCAGTTTCAGTTATATGTGCATGTATAACTATGGACCTGTGTGTTCTGGAAATCCCATTGAGAATTGTACCTTTTGGTTTATAAGACATGTCTGTTTTCGTTAAATTTAAATTTCCATATGTAAACCCATTCCGACATTCCACATGTCTTGCAAGTTTTGTGTCATCTGCAGGTTTTGAAATTGTCCTCTGGACACTAAAGTCTCAGTAATTTATATATATGTATATATAAAATATATACATAATATAAGAAAAGCAATGGTCTTAGTACTGACACCTGGGAATATCTGTCTTTAACTTCAATATGAACACCAATTGCCTATAACTCTTCTCCATTTTCTATCATTCAGCCAGCTTCATTTTCGTGCCCTCAGTGTCCCTTATATTCCATAGGCCTCAGCTTACAGACAAGCCCATTACGTCGCACTTTATTACTCACAGATATTTGAGATTCATTACAAAGGAAGGCAATTTGCTACAAAACAAATGCAGACAGAGGACGGTTGGAATATTGAATTACCTGCTTTCATTGAATCTGAGTGCATAAATTTCAAAGGTGAATTGTGGTGCTGATTGTGATTAAACAAGGTAAATATTGAGTGATGATGGGAGTGTGATGGTGGTGTGTAACTAAACTGTGGAGCCCTCCACTATTAGTGTGAGAATTCAAAAGGATACAAGTTGGTGGAATGGGTGGACATTTGATGGGAGAAGAATGTGAAGTGATGCATTTTGGTAAAAAGAATAACCAGAGACGATATAAATCAAGGGATGCAATTCTAAAATAGTGCGTAGGAACAGACAAATCCAGAGGTATCAGTGAAGATGATCAGCGTAAGCTTGATGGTCTCTTTTTTAACTCTGATCTTGAGAATGTTAAATTTGATGAGGAAAACTATTTAGTACATCATAATTCAGCTATCATCAAAGATCATCTTCCTCACCATCCATGTCCTTATTATGGCTATTTTGTAAGAATGCCAGGATTTTTGCCTTCACTCCTCTACCTGCGAGATCACTTTGTATTGATCAATTATAATATAAAGAAGAGCCTCCTTTTTAAAAAAAATCCTACCTTAACCTTTTCTATTTGACTTGGTGTCCGTTTGTCCTGCTCTCAATTTAATTCAAAGCAATATTTACTTATATCCATGCCGCTAATTGCTGTGTACTTTAAGTAACTTTGAGATGCAGACTGTTGTTAAACAGATGTCAACCTTGATTTCTGCTGTTTCCAGGTACACTTATGACCAGCGTTACGACAAGGCTCTTGAAATTTACTTAAAATTGCGACATAAAGACGTCTTCCAGCTCATACACAAGCACAATCTCTTCAGCTCCATCAAGGATAAGATTGTTCTACTCATGGAGTTTGATAAGGAGGTATGAAAATCAAATCCATTTGTTGCACTTCATTTTTACTTATTTTTTTAGATTTAAAGCCATAAATGATCTTTTCTTCAGTGGGAGAGATTTTGTGCAATTCTTCTCTCTAATGAGATAACATCCCAGTTTAGGGAGGGACAATGATGTAATAGTACTGTCACTAGACTAGCAACCCAGAGATTCCAGTAATAATCTGTAGTACCCTGGATGCCATCTTGGCACTTAATGGAAATTGATTTCAATTTTTTTTTAAATGATAACTATGAAACCGTTGACAATTGTCTTGTAAACCTATCTGGTTCCCTAATGTCCTTTAGGGAGAAAGATCTGCGTCCTTACCTTGTCTAGCCTAAATGTGTCTCTAGTCCCACACAACAGTGTGGTTGATTCATTCCTGTCAGGTGTATCAAAATAATTAACAAGCCTCATCGGACTGAAAATGGATGAACCAGCAGACGTTGAACTAGGCACCAGAACTGGCAACAGCAAACCTGATAAAGTTATCTTAACCACCATCTACTGATAGATTAGTCAAGCAACAGATTGGTATTATCATAATCACACAATTGTACCTTCTAAGCAATGCCCCAGACAGCATCATCATCCCTGAGTATGTCCTGACCCAGCAGAGGAGGGAGCACAGTGGTATACTGTCGGGAGGGAATTATCCTGTGGCTGTAGTTCATGGTCTCTATGAAGTCTCATGGCATCAGGTTAAGGCCATCACCAGCTGACAAACATTCCTCTAACTCCTTGCTGATGGATCAGTGCTCCTCCAAAATGAGCAGTTATTGCAGGAAGCAGTAAGGTTGGCAGTGGTACAAAATGGATGGATTGGGACTTCGGTGTCCATCATCAGGAATGGCTTGACAGCATCCCTACTGAATGAACAATTCATTTCTAAAATACGTAGTGGCTAGACTGAGTTTGCAGCAAATTTGAGAGAACCAAGAAGACGGAAAAAATCTATTTAACCTTAGCCTCACTAATCTCCCTACTACAGCTGCATTTGTCCATGATGTTAGTAGTTGTGTTTATAGCACAGATCTTGTGGAGATAACATTCTGTTTACACATTGATCTAACAACTCAAGAATAGACTCATGAGGTACAGTGGGTCATCAGCAGCAACAGAACTGTATTCAACCACAATTTGCAACCTCATGACCTGATATATCTTCCTATTCTACTATTGCCAATATGCCAGAGGATCAACCCTGGTTCAGTGAAGAATTCAGAAGAGCTTGGCAGGAACAGTATCACGCTTTCCTAAAAATGAGGGGTCCATCTGCTGAATCTGCAAGACAGGACTACTTGCATAACAAACAGAATAAGTAGAATGTGTTATACAGTTAAATGGCTTGATGTAAGCTGTGCAGTCATAGAGTCACCTGCCACATCCAGTTGTGAACAATGGTAAACAATTAAACAACTCACAGGAGGAGGAGGCACCATAAATATGTTCAGCGTCAATGATGAGGGAACCTAATATATCAATGCAAAAGAATAGACTGAAGCATTTGCAACAATCTTCAGCCAGAAATGCTGAATGGATAATCCACTGCTGTCTCCTCTGAAAGTCCTCAGCAGGTACTCGATTTTGCAAAGGCGATGATACCTGACAAAACTCTAGCGATAGTATTGAAGACTTGTGCCTCAGAACCTGCTCTGCCCTAGACAAGTTGTTCCAGAACAACCAAAAATGGCGTCTACCTGACAATGTGGAAGATTAGACTACTTACAGTTTGGAAACACGCCCTTCGGCCCAACAAGTCCACACCGACCCTCCGAAGAGCAACCCATCCAGACCTATTCCCCTACATTTACCCCTTCACCTAAAACTACGGGCAATTTAGCATGGCCAATTCACCTAACCTGCACATTTTTGGACTGTGGGAGGAAACTCACGCAGACACAGGGAGAATGTGCAAACTCCATACAGACACTTGCCTGAGGTGGAAATTGAACCCGGGTCTCTGGCTGTGAGGCAGCAGTGCTAACCACTGTGCCACCGTGCCGCCCATCAAGATCTTCAGATACATTCTGGAAGATGGTATATACATTCTGGAACACAATAAAATACGAAAAATTCAGCCTGATCAAATACTTTCTCATTAGTAAGGTGATAGAAGTCATCAACAGTGATATCAAGTAGATCTTACTTTGCAATAACCTGGTCACTGATACTCAGTTTGAATTATAATAGGGCTACTTAGCTCTTGATTTCATTGCAGCCTTGGTCCAAACATGGACAAAGAACCGAACTCTAGAGGTCAAATGAAAGTGATTGTCCTTGATATCAAGGATGCATTTGATCATACGTGGCATCAAGGAACCTTCACAAAATTGGAGTCAGTGGAAATCCAAGGGCAAATATTCTGTTGTTTGGAGTCACACCCCACAATAGAAAATAGTTGGAGGTCAATTGCCTCAGCCTTATGACATCACTGTAGGAATTCCTCAGAGTAAACCCCAAGACCCAACCATTATCAGTAGTTTCATCAATAAACTTGCTTGCTTCGTAGGATCACAATGTTATACAATATTCAGCAGCAATTCTGATTCCTTAGGTGCTGTTTTAGCTCATGTCCAAATGCAGCAAGACCTGAACAATATTCAAGCTTGGGTTAAAAACTCTGCGCAGTCATGCCTGACACATCAGAAGATGGTTGTTGGAAGTCAGTCTCAGCTCCAGGACATCTGTGCAGGAATCTCTCAGGGTAGTGTCTTTGACCCAACCATCTACAGTTGCTTCATCAATAGCCTTCCCTCAGTATAAGGTCAGAAGCAGGGATGTTCACTGATTGTGCAATATTGAGCACCATTCAAAACTCTCCAGTTATTGAGACAGTCCATGTTCAAATGCTGCTACTAAGTGTCATGGTGAGGTGACTGAATGTGGATGTGGTGCCAACTGAGCAGGCTGCTTTAGAACATAGAAGAATACAGCGCAGTACAGGCCCTTTGGCCCTCGATGTTGCGCCGATCCAAGCCCACCTAACCTATACTAACCCACTATCCTCCATATACCTATCCAATGCCCGCTTAAATGCCCATAAAGAGGGAGAGTCCACCACTGCTACTGGCAGGGCATTCCATGAACTTACGACTCGCTGAGTGAAGAACCTACCCCTAACTTCAGTCCTATATCTACCCCCCCTTAATTTAAAGCTATGCCCCCTTGTAATACCCGACTCCATACGCGGGAAAAGGTTCACACTGTCAACTCTATCTAACCCCCTAATCATCTTGTATACCTCAATCAAGTCACCCCTAAACCTTCTTTTCTCTAATGAAAACAGCCCCAACTGTCTCAGTCTTTCCTCATACGATCTTCCTTCCATACCAGGCAACATCCTGGTAAACCTCCTCTGCACCCGTTCCAGTGCCTCCACATCCTTCCTATAGTATGGCGACCAAAACTGCACACAATATTCCAGATGCGGCCGCACCAGAGTCTTATACAACTGCATCATGACCTCAGGACTCCGGAACTCAATTCCTCTACCAATAAAAGCCAGTATGCCATATGCCTTCCTCACCGCACTATTTACCGCACTTTGTCCTTGATTGTGTCAAGCTTCCTGATTGTTGGAGCTGCACTGATCCAGGCAAGTGGGGAGTATTCCATCACGCTTTTGACTTTTGCTTGTAGACGATGGACAAGCTTTATGGGGTTAAAATGCAAGTTATTCACTGTGGTACTCTTAGTCTTTGAACTGCTATTGAAGCCACCCTATTTATATGGCCAGTTCACTTTCTGTTCATTGGCAACCCCAGGATGCTGATAATGAGACTTTCAGTGATGGTGACACCATTGAGTGTCAAGAGGCAATGGTTAGAATATCTTTTATCAGAAATGGTTATGACAGTCACACTGGAAATGTTAACTCTGATTTCTCTCCAAAAATGCTGCCAGACCTGCTGAGCTTTTCCAGCAATTTCTGTTTTGTTTCTGATTTACAGCATCTGCAGTTCTTTTCATTTTTATCTAAAATTTTGCTGCTCTCTTGTGATTGTGAATTCCTGTATTTGCTAGACTGTTTATTGTAGGAACCAGCTAGATGACATTTTATGTTTATAACTGTTGCACTCATTGCCTCCAGTTGTTTTAAACCTGTATTCTGTATTTCATCTGCAGCAAGCAGTCAATATGCTCTTGGACAATGAAGATAAAATTTCAGTAAGTAGCAACTCCTTTTAGTTACAAGTAGGCCTTTCTTTGAACACACAAACTTGAAAATTAAACTACAGAAAAGAAAATTACTTGCATTTGTACAGTGCCTTCCACAATCTCAGGAGATTCAAAGCACTTCACAGCCAATGACATGCTTCTGGAAGTATAATCATTGTTGCAATGTAAGAAAATGAGCAATGCAATTGAGAAATACTTTGGAACAGCATTTAATGAACAAGAATTGACAGAGATCGTAGGTGGACATCTTCCTTATTAGATTGTTATTACTTTTGATTAATTTTCATTTTGCTTTTCTGTTGAAGATTGACAAAGTTGTGGAGGAACTGAAGGATCAACTAGAACTACAGCATGTGGTTAGTCTTTCTCCTGTGCATCATATAAATATTTTAAAAATCTCTGTTCAAAGTCAGTAGTTTTGATGGTTTTGAATTGTATTTGTAGATAAAATAGAATAATTTTTATGGAGTTGCTGCTGCAAATTTATGATCTTGTCTATGCCATCAACAGTGAAACAGAAAGTGGAATGTTGTTTTTGCAAAACTAATGGTAAAGCAATGCACTTCAGAAAGAAACATTTGGATATTCATATTTAGGAAATTCCTGGGCTATTTGCGCCTCAATGATTCCGAGTGACATTAGCCTCAGTATTGTTAGTTTGGCAGCATAATTTGGTCCATCTGGTGTTATAGCAAACAGACCATATGAAATAAATGAAGTGAAAGTTGCCCTTGGTCCCAGAAAATCATAGGGTGAGAGATGAGTTGGTGATGAGTTTACCTGAGAGTTTCAGGCTAGGGCAAGGTTGAGAAGGCAGAGCCTTCATGGTGACTTCAGCTGGTATAGAAATTGAACTCGCACTGTTGGATCACTCTGCTTCATTAACCAGCCTTACAGCCAGTTGAACTAACCATCCCTGCAAACCAAATGAATAACAAACCAAACTTCATAAACAATCTGACAGTAAGAAAACATCCTTCAACCAGAGACCATGACATAAGAATTTGACATTAAATGTGAAGAGAGGAATCTCACAGGAAAACATGGCTTAAACTCACATAAGTCTGACCTTAAATTAATAAGATACATGCTGAACGTGCAAAAGTGGATGTTATTTAAAGTATTATTTTGCACAATACAAGGCCAACATATGTCCTTAAAGAAATCACATTCCACTAGTACAATCAAGTAACCATGTCAGACCCAGTGCAAAACTAAAGTGTCCTAAAGAAGTAGCAGGAGAAGTGGTTATCCAGCAAATGCAGAGAAACATTGAAATTATAAAGGGACTCTTGAAGACAATGAAATCTGTAAAAATAAAATAACAACTTTGCAATTAATATAAAGACTGATAGTAGAACTGTGTGTTAATGTATTATGACTGGTCAAGTTTGGCAGAATTTTAAAATTTGCATTTTTAAAATCTGTCTTCTAATGAAAATGGAGGATAAAATACCAGTGAGAGAAAGGATACAAAATGAATCAAGGTGGAAGAATTGATTAGATCCATTAGGTTTTAGAAGAAAACATAATTAATAAAATAATAAGAGGTAAATTGATCTCTCGGGTTGAATGAATTCTACCCCAAGATGTTGATTTGGGAATTCTGCCATTAGATTGGAAATTTGTCATTCCATTATTTACAAGGATGGAAGAAAGAACCCAAGCAAATATAAGCAGTTCCATTTTAACATCACTTATGGAAGCTGCTAGAATCTGTTAACAATGTAGAGTGCCTGAGTATTTGAAAAAATTGAGAGTTGGTCTTGAGAAGCTATGGTATTGTTAAGAGCAAATCATAACTAGCTAATCTAGTTAAATCTTTTAAAAGACCACTAATAGGGCAGATAAAGCAATGTATACAGTATTATGTGCGTGGACTGCAAGAGGCATTTTAATAAAATTACACATGAGCAATAATAAGAGAACACATAATTGGAAGTAGCCCTCTGACTTTGATTTGGAATTATTTGGGAAGTAAGAATTACTAGGGATAAAAGGTACATACTATGCTTGGTAAAATGTGACAAACGATGTCCATTAGGAATCTCTTATGGGGCATCAACTTTTCTCCATACTTATTAATGGCTGAGATGAAATTATAGGCAATTGTATATTCCAATTTGTAAATTAGAAGAATCATGCATTACAGATGTTGGAACCGGAAGTTGCAAAGGGACATAGCAGAGTTAAATAGTAGTCTGAAGTACAGCAGATGGAGCTAAATATGGGCAAACATGTATTTATGACTTCTCAATCAAGAATAATAATTAAAGTAAAAAGACTGGGAATTGTGAAGAAGCAAAGAGACTTGCAAGTTAAAATATAGAGATCATTAATAGCCAATAGGTAGTGTCACAGATAATGGGGGTGAATTTTATTTCTCATTGCTTTTCTCCTTTGAAGCCCGAAATGGCTAGGTACTGTTCAACTTACTCCTTTCCATTTTACTCCTATTGCTGAGACAGGTTGAAGGGTGTTCCTCAAACTCTCATTTTAACAAAACATTTAAACTGCAGCAGGATTAATTTGCTATTTCATTCATGCAGAAACATTCAGGAAATTAAAGATGATAGGACTGTTGATTTGATTTTTTTATTGTCACATGTACCTCAGTACAGTGAAAGGTTTTGTCTTGCATGCAGTATAGGCAGATTATACCATACAGACTTCATAGGATAATAGAACAGAGCGAAAAATACAGTATGTTACGGCTGCAAAGAAAATGCACAGAGTATAAGATCAACATTAAATTTAAAATTTGAGAAGTCCATTCAGAAGTCCAATAATAACAGGGAAGTAGCTGTTCTTGAATCTATTTGTGCTTGTATACAAACTTTTATATCTTCTACCCAACGGAAGAGAGTGGAGAGCATATAACAGGGTGGGAGGGTCTGCGATTGTATTGATTGCTTTCCCAAGGCAGCAGGAAGTATAGATTGAATCCATGGGTGGAGACAAAAAAATTGCAGATGCTGGAATTCAAGGTAGGCAAGCAGGAAGCTGGAAAGCTGGTTTGCATGATGGACTGGGCTGTGTTCATGACTCTCTGTAATTTCTTGTGGTCTTGAGAAGAACAGTTGCCAAACCATGCTGTGATGCATCCAGATAGAATGTTTTTTATGGTGCATCTATAAAGATTGGTAAGAGTCCTTGTAGACATGCTGAATTTCCTTAGACTCCTACGGAAGTAGAGACATTGTTGTGCTTTCTTGACCGTCACATTGACATGAGTGGATCTGGACAGATTGTTGGTGATCGTCACTCCCAGGAACCTGATGCTCTTGACCATCTCCACCTCAGCACCATTGATGTAGGCAGGAGCATGCCCTCCACTCTGCTTCCTGAAGTCAATGACCAGCTTCTTTGTTTTGTTGACTTTGATGGAGAGATTATTATTTTTACACCATGCCATTAAGTACTCAGTCTCTCTCTTGTGCTTTGTCTGTTCATTGTTTGAGATCTGCCCCACAATGATGGTGTCATCAGCAAACTTGTAAATGGAGTCGGGGTGGAATTTGACCACACCGTCGTGAGTAGGGGGCTGAGTACACAGCCTTGCGGGTGTTGAGGATTATGGTGGAAGAGGTTTTGTCACTTTTCTAAATGTTTACCATCTGTGGGTCAAAGTCGAGGATCTAGTTATAGAGGCAGGAGCCAAGACTTGGGTCTCGGAGTTTAGAGATGAGTTTGTTCGGAATTATGTTGTTGAAGGCAGAACTGTAGTCAATAAGGAGGAGTCCAACTAGGTTTCGTTGTTATCCAGGTGTTCCAAGGAAGAGTATAGGGCTATGAAAGAAGGCATCTGCTGTGGACCTCTTTTGCCGGTAGGCGAATTGCAAAGGGTCAAAACAATTTGGTAAGCTAAAAACAGGAGAGGAGATCAGTAATAAATTACAAGTCTTGGTAAATCCAAAACATTTTTATTTAAAAATCACTTCACATGTGCGACGACTTCCTAGAGGTCGTGGCTAGTAATGGTTTCAGCTGTGTGCTGGACCCAGTTGTTTGCCTTCTTGCAGACAAAGGTGGGCATTTTCCAGCCAGTAACTTGTCTGAGATGGAGAGTCTGAGGCATGCTGCTGATTCAACCTCCTGATTTTCTTCTGAAGGTCAAGCAGCAACTGACTTAGAAGCCCAGAATTATAAATGTAAGTGATTCAAACGGCTTCCATTTCAGTCATATGATGACTGCAGGCATTTTGCATGCTGATGATCCATCTTGTTGAGCTAATTATAAAGTCATTACGCTAAGTGTCATTTTACCCTCTCATTCAGGGGGGCAGGCACAATGGCTCATCGGTTAGAGCTGCTGCCTCACAGTGCCAGAGACCTATATTTGATTCCACCCTCAGTGTGGTGATTGCACATTCTCCCTATGTCTATGAGGGTTTCCTTTGGATGATCTGGTTTCTTCCCACAGTCCAAAGATGTACAGATATTTACCATGGATTGGCCATGGTAAATTGCACAGAGTGTCCAGGGATATACAGGTAGGTGGATTAACCATGGGAAATGCAGGGCTACATAGATAGGGTAGGGGAATTGGTTTGGATGGGATGCTCTTCAGAGGGTTGGTATGGACTCAATGGGCCAAATGGTCTGCTTCCACACTGTAGGGAGTCTACGATTAGAATTTCCATTGTGAAGTGATGAGGTGACTAAATGCATTAGCTCTTACTTTAGCATAATATGTCTTGATGTTTACCTTTGTCCAGAGCTTACTAGAGCAGACAGTTCATCTCCAGTCCCTTTGTGTTAGTTTTAGATGGCATTTCAATACAATGTTGGGGGTTTAGAAGCTTTTGAAGATGTGGTCAGCCTCAACCATTTTATGAGACCGGCAATGTTGGTCCATGTTTTTTAGAAAAAGAGAACTTCAACACAAAAATAAAGAGAATGCAGTTATCTTTGGGATTTATTTTGCAGTGAGGATAGATTGACCTTGAAGATATGTAGTGCAATTCACCAAGATGATATCAATGGGTTTACATTGTGAGGGCAGGTAGCAGAAAAATTGCCATGTATTCCTGCGATTTTAAGAGTTTGATGCTCATCACATCCGGGTAACTAAAATATTAAAAGGATTTTGTAGGATGAACAAAAAGATACAATTTATTTTGTTGGAAGAACAAGGAAACATGATCTTACAATTGAAGCAAGGTCACACAGTAGGAAGCACTTTGTTACGACGCGAAGACAGACTCCTGAAGCAAATTATTTTTTCTACTTCTATATTTGCAACGCAATGAAATTAAAATCTTCAAAGGCCCTCAAACTTGACCCGAATGGTGCACAGCATAAGGTCTTTTCCAGACTTGCTGGAACCAATTCTGAGGTGTTGACTTTGTTAATAGCCAACTTCTGCTATCTATTTCAAAATAATGCTCTTCCCTGGTGATGAAGCATCTGCAGCACCTTTCAGGAACCAACCTGTATTTAATTTCCACGCTTGGTTTCATGAATAAACAAAGGTTTGTTTGGTCTGTTTTTGTTTTAACACAGGAATTCGAAAGTCACCTTTAGGTCACTATTCACTGTTCACAGCTCCAACCAAAAAAAGATAAAATACAAATAATGACAAATTAGCAAAGGCACTCACAACTTTTACACAACTCCCTTTCCCCAAAGGCTGTGTATATTATATGTAAAAATGATTTGGAGGAGTATCAGGGATATTAAACCAAACCAAGCAATGTAAGCCATGATCTGATTGAATTTGAGGGAAACCTGAGGGGCTAAATGACCTATTCCTGTTCCTATAATTCCAATGAGATTTGTGTCACCTAAATCCCATTCTACTGAACCAGTCACATATCATGATGTGTTGAGCTCTGGCTATAATACAGAGCAACTGTCCAGCCTTGTGCAGCATACTGGTTGGTCTAATTGGTTTTACTGTGATTTGCAAACCTAGAATTTGTCATCAGATGATTAGTTGCGTAATGATAGCAGCTTGTGTCTCAATGATTAAAAACTTGTAACAAAAGAATTTATTTTACTATTGCATGTTTCAGGAAGGTTTCTCTATCAATTTTCAAAGCTTGTAACAAAAAGACAAGCCTATTGATTTCCAGTCTACTCAAAGTAAGAAGTGACTGTATTTCATCTGTTTCATAAATACTGCTGGTGTGCAATTTCCCATGAAACTTAGTAAGATGTTCCTATTTACCAGCAGTGTTGCAATCCAGCATATTTTTGTTAATATAAACAACCGGGTGACACAGAAAAACTGATCTCAGGCACAAGACGAAAGATGCTATTCAATCCATCGTCATGAAAGGAGACTTGAGATAATGGTAATGTTTCAACTCGAGCAGGGAAAACTCAGAGGAGATTTTAAATTGTGAGCAATTTTGAAAGGAAGATGTAGGGAAGGAATACTGTTTCCAGTAAGAGAGTCAGAGACAAGGGATGATCAGTTTAAAACTGTCATTGTGGGTGGGATAGGCAACATGTCTTTACACAGTACACAGCATTGCTGAACCATGGAATGCTTTGTCATAGATAGTGGTTGAGCTAGACCGCATTCCATTTTTCAGGGTAAAATTGGATAAATGTTTTAAGCAGAAGAAAATAGAAGAGAGGAGGTTGTGTGATTATTAGTTATGGATGTTGCTTTCTCTGTTGTGCTGTTTACATGTCTGGATTGAAGGTCTGTGTTGGACTCAAAAAATTGATCTCCAAATAGGCCATCTAACTAATTTCATGTGGTAACTGTAAATATGTTGCACAGAATAGCTAGAGGTGAAGATGAACATTATTATGATGCTGAGGACATATGGTTTAAGTGAGGACTGCAGATGCTGGAGATCAGAGCCGAAAATGTGTTGCTGGAAAAGCGCAGCAGGTCAGGCAGCATCCAAGGAGCAGGAGTATCGACGTTTCGGGCATGTCGATTCTCCTGCTCCTTGGATGCTGCCTGACCTGCTGCGCTTTTCCAGCAACACATTTTCGACATGTGGTTTAAGGAAGTTTATAATTACGGTTAACCTCCAATCCTCACATTGATCAGTGTCAGGTGCAGAATGAACACTTCAGATTAAAATAAGAGTCTTAACACCACTATAATGCACATTATAAACTTAGAGACTTGAGGTTTTCATTTAACTTCCATATGAATTTCAGTGAAGGTCATCAGAAATTGCCAAACCAACACAGAAGAATTTTCTCACACTGATTGGTTTCACTGTAAATTAAGTATCTACAATCTTTTGTGCTGGTTAAAAGAACCATGCTTGAATTTTGCTCAAGTCTCAGTACTGGCCCAGATCAAATTAATCTTTATTGAAAATGACTTTATACAAGAGTGCAATTATCAGAAACACTCTGTTATTAAAAACAGGTGTTGGGCTAGAAGCAAATTTAAATGCTTGTTTTTTGGCTATAATTCCATTTTCAGCCATATGAGTTAAACTACACCAAGTTTCCAGTGTATCAAAGAATCTTTTAGCTTTTTTTTGAAAGATCAGCACAAGGTTATGTTCAATTGTACTGATTTATAATATATTTTCCTTCAGGTAAGTGCAAACTAGTTTATGATAGTTTTTGGAAAACTAAAGTAAATTAACTTTATTTTGCAGCTGGATCACTGATTGTACCCAAAATGAGAGCTCTGTCCCAAGGTTTTCAGTGCCTTGTTATACAAACTGAGGATGGCTTGCTTTTGTGTCATGACTGTTTAATGTACCTGTCAAGAAACTGAGTTTCTTTTAAAAAATGGACATTGGAGAAGGATTTCTGCTCATGAAGTATGAGTTTAATTGTCCCATACTCCAAGACATATGAGGTTTCAGTCATCGTTTCATGCTGGTCCTTTGGCCTTTGTTCAGAAGGGTGGGGGCCCAGACCTCATTCCAGAGGCATTGTCTTTCAAATGAAATGCTAAACCCTATCTTACCTAGGCTAGTGTGACAACATTTTATATTACTGAAGATTTTACAAATGTCATTGAGGTGAATTAATCTATTTTTCACTGTGGTGGTGAAGGTGTCAGTACAAAAGAGTTTACAGAGGACTCCACTATTGCTGTTTGAATCCTTACTGGGATCTGTAATGGGTCACCTGAGGAGGCAGGTAAAGCCATGATTTGAAGTGTTCAACAACTTAACCATTTAAAGAATACATTGCAGGCTTTAGCTTGCTTCTTGAAGGCAGGTTATTTCATTTTTAAACTTACAAAATAAAGCTGTTGACCCTGGCTTTTTCAGTGTTGCATGGAAATGGTGGTTTGCGCATGAGACATTGTTTTACGACTTATTCTGCATTATTCCTACACGTTACTTTACTGTAGATATCAGGACTGTTATTTGTTGAATATGTTGTAGTAATAGCAGCAGCAGAAAGTAGTTGAGTGAGGGGTTCATCACAATCGGAGGTCAGATTCTGTAATGACAATGATAGAAAAGCCATCAGCATTCATTTTCGTTACTCTGATATTCACAGCATCTTCTAAAATCCATGTGCGGACTGAACAGTTCAGAAAAGCTTCTTAGAGTTGGTATTTATCTGACTTAGCTTCTATCATAATCCAATTTTTATTATTTCTTTCAATATCAAAAATTTTAAATCCGTATTAGAAGAGTAATGTGCTTTAAATTTCCAAAGAGTGAATACTTCAGTGCATTGGTTGCTTACTTACATCATTGCTACTGCACACCAGCACATCCCCTGAAATAGGTTCCAGATTTAAGAATCCAGTTCTATTGGAGGATGTGCCTGAGTGTATTTTATTAGGATCTGTTTTATTAACATTGTCATGTGAAAGGTATAATTGTGTAAAGATTTATGAATGCCAATTCCATTAAATTTTATTTTAACATTTATATACAGCATGTTACACAGTTGTGTTATAACCCCTGCTCTGTTCTTTCTTTTAAACAGTATTTGCATAACCTGTTCAAGCGAGATCACCATAAAGGACAGAAGTTCCATGAACGACAGATCAGCCTCTATGCTGAGTATGATCGGCCAAATCTGTTACCCTTCTTGAGAGACAGCACCCACTGTCCACTGGAAAAAGTAAATTGGTTTTAGTAGCTCTCTTATGTGTCTCAATAATGCTGCTATTCTCGAATGACTATCACTGTACAATGCAAGGAGTTCAATTCTTCCAAAGCATATTCAAGAGAACTATATTGTACTAAATCGACAGCCCATTCAGTGCAGCTGATCTGTCCAAATGTTTACAGTGTGCTCGACACTCATTTATTCTAATTTCCTCTTCTCACTGTACTCCCATACCCCCCCGATTCTCTTCTCCCTTCACATGCAGTCTTTATTTACACAAATAATCTCTGCCTTAACCACACCATGTTTAGTGGGTTTACAATTCTAATGACTGTCTGCATAAAGATTAGATTAGATTACTTACAGTGTGGAAACAGGCCCTTCGGCCCAACAAGTCCACACCGACCCGCCGAAGCGTAACCCACCCATTCCCCTACATTTACCCCTTTACCTAACACTACGAGCAATTTAGCATGGCCAATTCACCTGACGTGCACATCTTTGGACTGTGGGAGGAAACCGGAGCACCCGGAGGAAACCCACGCAGACACGGGGAGAACGTGCAAACTCCACACAGTCGCCTGAGTCGGGAATTGAACCCGGGTCTCTGGCGCTGTGAGGCAGCAGTGCTAACTGTGCCACTGTGCCGCCCACTTTTAAATTTTTAATTGTTTCTGCTTGTTGCTATCCGTATTTATACAAACTTGATTTGGATTCACCCAGCAACAGAAGCAATTTCTTATCTTCCAGTCCATCAAACCCCTTCATAATCTAAATGCCCTCTATTTGAAGTTGAGCAGCAATAAGAGAGCACATAATCTTTTTAGTGCATGCTTGTAATTTTATAGTTTCACTTTCAGTATGAAGAAAATATTTATTCAAACTTGTAAATATTCAGAGGAGCCTATTGGACTAATGCTGTTACCCTGGTGTATGTCATATGCATGTGTTGCTGATTTGTAGAGATCAAAGCAAATGCCTAGTTAAAGAAAAAGCAATTGTTTGCCTTTGTCATTTTGAATTTCCTTCCAAAGTAGTACTTTTACTAATTTGACCACTGCAGTGATGGGAGTGACTGGTGTATTGGGAGTGGTGATACCCTTTCCCTTCAGTGACTTGGGATTGAATTCAACTTGGACTCCACATAGCAGCTGGCCAGCTGGAGCAAGTTTGCCAAACGGCTTGTGTGGAAAGAACCAACCAATTCATTCTGCACCTTAGTGGTATTAAGTATTGCCTGGTTGTGATTATAATGCCTTGTTATACTTGGTCTATCTCCTTGGGCAATACTGCACTCCAAATACAATTCAAAATGTTCATTTAAAAGTTGTTAGTCAGGTTATGGAAAGGATAGGCTCTGTCATAATGTCTGTCCTTAGTTTTTCTCCTGCTATTGCTGGTTTTGTTGTTTCTCTGTCAAATGGTCCTGTGCTCCCGACAGCTTTACATCTAAATTAATTTAAAGATAAAGGCAGTAAATAGTGTAATAATTATTTGGAATAAATTACTCAATGTCTCCACTAGCTTCTTTTTCAGAAGTCCCTTCTTAAAACCCATTACTTTGCCAAGCTTTTAGTCAGCCCTATTACACCCAGAGAACTAGAAATCTTGGAAAACAAATAATAAAATAGGAGCATCAGGATTGAAAATTAGGATAATATTTGGGCTAACAATTCAAGTTAGAGAAGCAATTAAGATAAAATTGAACGTGGGAAATAATTATCACTCCATAAAGAAAAAGAGGTGAGACTGATTGTGACTCCCTGATGGCATTTTCTGCTACCATCTGAGAATGATTTCACCTCAGCTGTCTTGCATGCCATTAATTAAAGTTCCTGCTAAAGGGTTTCATCAGCTGAGCATCCATCAAGTAAATGTAAAGAGGATTCGAGATCTGATTTGCTTTCTTTGTGAAACATATTCCCGGATTCAAATCTTCCTGGGAAACAAATATTGTCTTTGAACTCAATGGTAAAACGATGTAAAATACAGACCTGTCCAACTTCCCAGAGACTTCCCAAACCTTCCCAGAGGGAGAAGGTGTAAAGCTGAACTACTGAGAAGTGACATGACAACTGATTTAATCCTTCTTTCTCCCACAGGCACTTGAAATTTGTCAGCAGCGGAACTTTGTTGAAGAGACAGTTTTTCTCTTGAGTAAGAACATATCTGTTATTGAACACACCTTTGCGAGCTGTAGGACCACGCTCTAAACTTAGCAGTGTCACTCCAGGCTGATACACTTATTTGAAGAGGCATCAATTTATAATGAGAAGCCAAGTCCAATAGAATGTGTTTCATATTGCATCCGAGATACAGAAATCATTGTAGTCCATCTCAACCCTTACTGCCAAATTGTTTGAAACATTACTGAAATGTTACATGATACAAAATAATTAAAGTCTGTATGATAAGCCCAGATGTAAAACCAGTATTGTGACACATTTCCAGTATTATTATGAAAATAAACTATTAATGCGATTCAGTTCTGCAAGAGTACCTCAAAAGCTGGTAAAATGGTAATGATATCATAATAGCTCATTGTAATTTTTATCTAAAAGGTAAAGTATTTTTGGCTGTCTGATTTTGGGAGAAAACTGTTTTTCTTCCTCTAATCCTGGAATGTAATTTTTTTTTGGTTATGTCTTACTTTATGATAAACACTGCCCTCTGCTGTTCTTATCTCCACATTAGCAGCAAGCGTCATAGAGTTATACAGCATGAAAACAGACCCTTTGGTCCAACTCCTCCATGCTGACCAGATATCCTAAATTAATCTAGTCCCATTTGCCAGCACTTGGCCCATATCCGTCAAAACCCTTCCTATTCATGGGCGTATCCAAATGTTTTTTAAATGTTGTACCTGCCTCAACTACTGCTTATTGGCAGCTCATCTCATACACTGACCACATCCTGTGTGAAAAAGTTGCCCCTTAGAGCCATTTTACGTCTTTCCCCTTAAACCTATGCCCTCTAGTTTTGGAGTCCCCTACCCTGGGAAAAAAAAGCTATGGCTATTCACCTTATCCAATGCCCCTCATGTTTTCTAAACCTCTATAAGGTCACCGCTCAGCCTCTGATACTCCAGGAAAATTAGCCCCAGCCTATTTAGCCTCTCCCTATAGATCAAATCCTCCAACCCCAGAAAGATCTTTGTAAATCTTTTCTGCACCCTTTCAAGTTATAGTTTCAAAGTAGAGAAATGCACAACTTGCTAACTGTTCCTGGAAAAGATCAAAATAAAGTGATGATGCTTTGAGTTCAGAGTGAAATAATTGATGCACAAAGTACTTTGCTGTACACAGATAGAATATATGTTTAGCCTAGCAATGTTAATTATCATCTCCTGTTTATTAGTCAGTCCATCAGGAAGGCACAGAACTTTTTTAAAAATTTCTTTATACCTTAGGAGTACTGATATTGGACTGAATAAAGGTTCACCTTCCTGAGCAGCGATTGGAGTATAAGAGATTCTGAGCAGATACACAGAAAGGGGAAGCAGTGACTAAACTCTCACTGTTTGATTGAAAATGAGTACAATTCCAAGAATGTCTGAGCCACTAAAACCTATCCTAAGTATCCTAATAAGCTAGCAAAACTAACCCCACCCAGATGCATAGTCGTCACTTATTAAAGATAGTGACTTATTTTGGTCACATCACTGTAAAGATTTGCCATTATTCCACCTGAGAAATTAAACCCCATCTGCACGTTCAGGGAATATAAAAGATTCTTGAGCACAATTTCCACTAAAAGATGGAGAGTTGGACCCAGAGTGTGTCCTACAATACAACCAGCAGAGGCTGTGCTTCAAGAAGTAGCTCATTCACCGTAAAATACTTTGTTACTGCCCCAGTCATATAGAAGTCGATTAAGTAAATATTGTTTATAACATATTAAAGACATTAGCCACTTGGCGCAATTATGTAAATTTGTTTCACCTTCATGTGTGAAACCAAAGTATGATGATTTACGATTTACAATGCACACACTCTTCTATACATAAGTCATGGGGATGAGGAGAATACAGGTTACAGAATGAAGCACTAAAGTAGGGCTGAGAACTGGGCTGACCAAGATACAAGTCTGCAGATGACTCCTTTATTTAACTTAATTCCGTAAAAGACTTCTTTCAGAATTTGATTACTTGATGCTGCATTCTAGTCAATGAGACCTGTGGCCAATATTTTAGAAGAATTACATGTAATTTACAGCATTGAAACAGACTGTTTGGCCCAACAGTCTGTACTAGTACTTCTGCTTTGTATCGGCCCCCCTTCTATCACACTTTCTCACACCATATCAACATGCCCATCTATTCTTTGATCCTTGGATATTTGTCTAACTTCCTGTTCAATGTATTAATGCTAATCATCTCAATCAATTCGAGCTGGGAATTCCGCATTCTTACCAAACTAAATTTTAAAAAAGAGCTTCTTCTGACTTTATAAGACACATTAGTAGTTATTTTGCATTCATGGCCCTTATTTTTGGTGTTCTTCACAATTAGAAGCATCTTCTCTACACCTCCCTCTGGAATCCCTTCATAATTTTAAAGTTCTTTGTTAGTTTGCCCTTTGTAATTTCATTTTTTTCAAGAAAAGAGCCTCACGTTATTGTGTTGTTTTCTGACAGTTGTATCCTCTCAGTTTTGGTATAATTCTTCTCCCTCTTTCTCCAGTGATTCCATAACCATTTAGTTTTGCAAGCACTTGTTCAAAAAAGCAAGGAGACAAAAAAATAGGTAACAACAGGCCAGTTAGCTCAATATCTGTCATTGGGAAATTGTTAGTCTGTTATAAAGGATGTAATAGCAGAGCATTTAGAAATACAGAATATGATAAAGCAGTATCAGCATGGTTTTGTGAAGGGGAAATCACGCCTGACAAAATTATTAGAGTTCTCAGAAACCAACAAGCAGGCGAGGTAAGGGGTAACCAGTAGATGTAATATATTTGGATTTCCAAAAGATATTTGGTGAGGTACAACATGTAAGGCTTCGCAGTAAGATAAGAGCCTATGGTGTTGGGGATAGTATATGAATGTGGTTAGAGGATTGGTTAACAAATAGAAGACAGAGTTGGGATAAAGGGGACATTTTCAGGTAAAGCAATCTATCACTTATGGAGTGCCAAAGGAATCAGTGCTGGGACTACAATTATTTATGAAATGATAATGACGCAGATAAGGGAAGTGAATGAGCTATTATCAAATTTTCAGATGACACAAAAAGGTAAGCAGTGAAGATGACTTAAAAGGTCTACAGACAGGTTGAGTAAATTCGGCGGAAAAGTTGAAAGATGGAATATAATGTGACATTCTGTAATTTGGGAATGAGAGCAGTAGGGCTGAATATTATTTAACTGGAGAAAGAGTGCAGAAAGCTGAAATATAAAGGGATTTGGGGTCCTTCTGCATGAACCACACAGAGCTGTTCAGGCTGAGTCATTAAGTATGTTCAAGGCTGAGATAGATATATTTTTAATCAGTAAGGGAACAAGGGTTTTGGGGAGCAGGCAAGAAGGCAATTCAGGATGATTAGATCAGCCATGATCTTATTGAATGGCAGAGCAGATTTGATGGGCTGAATCCCCTACTTCAGCTCCTGTGTTGCATGATCATATAATAATGTGGACCAAAGTTAAACTGGTGATGGAAACTTTTCCTCCCCTATCCACACAGCTGCCCTGCTCAGTTAATTGGCTGGTGATGAAACTTTTGTCCACCCCCAAGCGCTGCCAACCATCTATGAAACCTAAAACATCTGTTTCTCTATCTCTAAAGATCCTGCCAGACCTGCTGAGTATTTCCAGCGTTTTTGTTGTCATCTTAATGATTTATGAATCTGTAACCTTTGGGCCTTTTGCAGTTCTTTGCTGCATAGATTTTTATTTTCGCAGGAATGTAAGACCTCCTTATTTCCACTTTCAAACACACCATCTCACATTGATACTGGAATTCATTTTGTGTTTCTGGACGCAGGGAAACTACAGAAAAAACTGACTGATTAGGAGTTGCAGAGTTCAAGAATCTGATTGGACACACTCTTTAAAAACTTAAAGCACAGGTGAAAATGCCCATTGCTTAGGACCGCTATAAATATCTTGTTCTTGTAGCAAAAGCCTGCAGATACTAAAATGGGGAAAAAGCTTATGGAAGCTCAGAATATCTTGTGTTAGAGAGATGGTCATCCCACACCCTTGGATCAGTGGATGACTGATCTGCTATCTCCTATTCTTCTCCCAATGTTAGAAGTTTTCAAATGTATTCTACTGTCATTTCTGATGAAGCAGAAGAGATATAATTTTGGAATTGAAGTTTCCATCTTTCCACAACTGAAGTCTAATGCTGTATTTTCTCCTCCAGGTAGAATGGGTAATAGTCGGCGTGCTCTACAGATGATAACTGAGGAACTGCAAGATGTAGACAAGGCCATTGAGTTTGCCAAGGAGCAAGATGATGCTGAGCTATGGGAGGATCTTATCTCGCATTCCATCGACAAGCCACGTATGTAAATCATCAGAAAAGTTAGACAGTTTGCTGATACCAAACAACTCACTGTAACCATGTGCCAAACCTATTAAGCAATTACAATGGCCATTTCAAAGTCCCAAACTAACTGCCTTTGGGCCTTCCATTATCACTTGTGCAAAGGTTGGACTGCACAATTACTCCTTTACTTCTACTTCTGATGTCCCTATTGGTGTGGTTTCCACCTTTGTCCTTCAAGTCCAAGGGATGTGTACGGTGCATAACTGGTTAAGCCATCAGATCTGGATGGACAACATCAAGCCTCCCTTCTGCCAATACTGAACTCAAGGAGCACCAACAGAGTAGATGAAACTGATTGGTTTTCTCCTCCATTGATGCTTAAACCCTTGTCCCTCATTCTTTCTTCCTTCCTTCCAACAATACATGCGAGGATCTCTTGGACTTCTTCATCATTAACTTTGAGACCAGGTGTCTTCCTTCTTTCCCTTCCGCTTTCCAGCTAACCAAATCTCCTCATTTGGTCAAGGGGGAAAACTAAGAAGCAGATTATTCTCTATATTGCCAATTCACTTGCTCCCTTTTCATGTCACCAACCCATGATCCCTCCTCCTGCCCCTGCCCAATAGTCCTTTGACTGTATTTCCACTAAACAGCTGATCACTGAAATTCACATCCCAATTCCCAATGCTAGCTGGCAATGTATATGGAATCCTCCCCTGAGTAAAAATACTCTCAATCCATCGACAACTCCAATCTCTCCTTATTCTCGAATCTTCAAAAATGTTCCTTCCCAAATCCCTTCCCATTATTCAGATAACTCCGTATTTAAACCCCACTTATCTGGTTTCTGACTCTTACACTTCATTGAAACAGCCTAAAAAACTTGCAATTCAAATTTATTATGACTGTAATCATGTTGTACTTTCCCTCCTCATCTTTACCAACCATCTGCAACTTATGGAACAGCTAATCATACTCGTCTATTGCCTTACACCATTTTCAATCCAGTGGGATTGTGTTTCCTGATTCCATTCTTACCTATACATCACAGTCAGAGCATCTCCACAAATGGCTTCTCAGCCTCCTCTGTGTCATCACTTCTGATATCCCCCAAAGATTAATCCTTGGCCCCTCCACTTTCTCATTCACATGCTGTCTCTCGGTGATATCATCCAAATACATGGAGTCAGTTTGTACACGTCTGTTAATGACATCTCCACATCTCCAACACCTCTTGTGATTTGACCATTGTTGCTGTGTTCGCCTGTTTGCTTGCCCAACATTCAGTCCTAAATCCAGAAGTTGATTAGCTGGAGAGTTGAGGCAAGAAGGTTAAGTTCTATGGTAGGAAATCCTACATAATTGCTAAAAGCTGAGTTTAGGGAACTTGTTGTGCTCTGAAGTTAAATTAAGAGTTTGCCTAGTTTGCAGTTAATTTTAGTTATCCTGGAGAAATGCCAGCTGAGGAAAAGCATCTAATGAAAGTGCATGAATTTGCCAGACGGAAACCAGCTGCAACTGTTTTAGCTGAGCAAGAAGACTTACTCTGGAGATGATGGTGAATCTTCATGTGGGTTTGGTGTTTGTAAGAACATTGCTGTGACAGATGGAATATTGTGATTTTGAATTCTTTTCCTGGTGCTTATTTTGAAGTCCATCCAACCTTTTTGTCAAGTGTAATAGAGTTTCTTTTCCTTGTTTATTAATTTTTTTAATCTTTGTGTTAAAAGTACAGTCACAGACTCTTGTGAATGTGTTCGGTAACTGACCTCCATGATTTTACAATAGTTGGGATCTGTCAAGCCAGTTTTCACTCTGGGTCGGACTTGTCCTTCTGAACATTAGCTGGAATCACAATCAGCACCTGATTTTGTTTTGGCTGATTGCTGGTATCTGTTCCTGCTTCAACTATATTTGAGAAAAATAGGAAGTGTGTTATTATTCCAGACAGTTGTGATTTTTAAACCAGTCTCCAATAATCTTTCATAATTTTGAAAGCTCTAATATCCTGCAGAATCAGGTGGGATCTGAGCAGTTGGTGTTTTGGTAAGATAATGATCTACAGGTAGTTTTCCTTTATGCAATGGTTGTATTCTTGTGCAACCCTGCATTATAGAAAAATGGTGCTTTAGAAACAACGCTTAAAGTGGTGGTGATGTCATCACATTACAGCCAATGCGCATTTTAAAAATTCACACTTTAGAAACAGTGTCCCCAATTCGTCTATTGTGTTACAGCCAATTCGCATTACGGAAATGTGTGTTATTGCAGAATGACCTGTACAGCTAGCTTGTGTACAAATAAAGACATTGGGCCAGTCTCTGAAACTGCCTACTAACAAGAACTCCTCTTTCACCCTTGCAGCATTTATAACTGGGCTGTTGAACAATATTGGGACCCATGTTGATCCTATCCTCTTGATCTATCGAATAAAGGAAGGTATGGAGATTCCTAACCTGCGGGATTCATTAGTGAAGATCCTTCAAGATTATAACTTGCAGGTCAGTGTCAGTTAGAGGGCAGAAGGAAAAAGGGTAGAATTTCCATCGGGGTTCTCCTCTTTTCCTGTAAGGAAGTTCAGCTGAATTTCAGTAGATTTCTTGGACAAATAGGATGAAAAGGCATTTGCCATCAATGCTTTCTGGTTTGCACTAGACTTCTACTGAAGTTCAGGTATTTGATGCAGAGAAGTTCCCTGGTGATTTTATCCCAAGCTTTTTTCTAAATTCAAGTTATCCATCCTTGTTGAATAACCAATCATCTAGTATTTATTCTACATAAGATGTAGGAACACAAATAGATCATTTGGCACCTCAGAACTGCTCACACATTCAAAAAGATCACAATTCATCTGATTGTGACCTTAGTTCCACTCTCAGCCTAATCTTATAACCCTTGAAGACCAAACATCTTGTCAGATTCAACCTTGAATATATTTACAGCCTTCTCCATTGTATAGGGTAAAAAAGCCTCTGAGAGGAGACATTTCTCCTCATCCCATCTTAAATGGGAGAACCCTTATTTTGAAACTGTGCAGCGTAGTTATAGATTCCCCAATATACTTTTCAGCATATCAAGAATCGTATATGTTTCATTAAGACCACCTCGTACTCTCCTAACGGTAGTGAGTAGAGGCCCAACGTGGTTGACCTTCCTCATAAGACAACCTCTTCATCCCAGGAATCAACTTTCTGTCAACTGCATCCAATGCAATCATGCCTCTCCTGAAGTAAGGACACCAAAACTATACATTATATGCTAGGTGTGATCTCACCAAAGCTCTATGCAGTTGTAGCATGACAATCTTATAAATGTATTCCATCCCACTATCTATAAAGGCTAACATTTGAATTGTCTTCATAATTACTTGCTCTGTCTGCCTGATAACATTCTGTGATTGATTTAAAATGGCAGTTAGATCACTGTACTACAGTACCCTGCAGTCTGTCTATTTAAATAATTTGCATTTCTGTTCTTGGTGCTAAAGTGGATAACCTCACATTGTCACACTTCAAAATCTATCTGCCAATTTTTTTGTCTGATCACTTAACCTACTTATATCCCACTGTAGCTCTGTACCCTTCTCCTGATACACGTGCAGTGTGATGAGGGTCTGCTGCAATTCCGATAAAACTGGCTTGGTACCGGATACATAAAGACAGCTCTGCAACAACCGCTGACCTATTGTGGTTGATGCAAGTGTAGGCAGAGCCTGCAGAGACAGAAGACATTTGGAACAATATGAGAACAGATCCAGGCAAAAAGCTAAATTATAGTTCTATCCTGGAAAGTCTGGGACAGATGTTTACCCTACCTTTTTCCATGCTGATAGTTGCATCCTCAAAAAATGCGAATAAATTTGTCAGATACCTGTACCATTTTTCTTTTATAAATCCAAGTTGACTCTGCTTAACTGTTGTGATTTTTAAAACTCTGGTACTGCTATTAAAATAATGGATTATAATATGTTTCCAGTCATATTAAGATAACTGGACAATATGCTTTTTGTCTTTCTCATTTTTTGAATGTGTGTTAATTTTGAGGTTTCAGATTTTCTGCAACATTTCCAGAATCTAGTGAATTTTCAAAGATTGTAACTAATTATTCCTGCAGGGAGCAGAGCTGAGAAACTTGTTATCTGTTAGTCCCCTTAGTTGTCATAGTACATTTTTTTCAGTGATTTTTTTTTAAGATCCTCCTTCTTTCTGTCCCTCAATTTTCTATTATGCGTGAAGTTTTCTTTTGTCTTCTGCCATAAAAACATGTACAAATTATTCAAAGTCTCTGCCATTGCCTTGTTTCCCAATATTAATTTCCTAGTCTCATCGTCTAAGGAAAGTTTTTTTAAGATAGTCTTTCCATTTTTAGATGCTTGTAGATCCTCTTACAGTCTGCTTTTTCTATTTCCTACTAGTTTACTTGCATATTCTGAGGCCAGGCCCTGTTCTCAATCATTCCTAGTTCTTAAAAATCAGTGCCCCTAATAATGTTACTTTTTATAGCACCATAAAATTTTCAACTTGTCACTAGAAGAGAGATCTGCCACTAGATATTGAAGGTCTAAGGGGAGCAACTAGCTGCCAGGCTTCTCTGTTAACCTCAGAAGTCTTGTACTGGCTGAAAAGCATTTTGGCCTTGTGCCTTAAGAATATACGATGCTATATAAATGCAGGTTATGTTGTTGCTGTGTGATTAGTTTGTTCAGTGACCAGAGTGTAACACCATCCCACTCTTTGCACCATCAGTCCACACACGACCTCACTTGGGTGACGACTTCATAAGATTGTCTTGAGTCGTGAACATTTATGTTGCTATTGATTCAGTTGAACTGCCTTTCTTTCA
Source organism: Chiloscyllium plagiosum (assembly GCF_037043375.1). NCBI lineage: Eukaryota > Metazoa > Chordata > Chondrichthyes > Orectolobiformes > Hemiscylliidae > Chiloscyllium > Chiloscyllium plagiosum. The sequence continues at coordinate 30,647,242 of NW_028270142.1, read as the reverse complement.
GATTTTGCTACGAGAAGGATGTAAAAAAATTATTGTTTCTGATTGTCTGACATTGCTGAAAAAAATGCATAAAACCCAGCTGAGAGGTGTTTGTGTTGACGGTAAGTAAATCTTCTGCTTTGACCCATAAAATACTGATTGCTACACTTCTACTGTGGTATAACGTAATTTAAACTGTGTTGATGGTCAATATTGAGTATTTCTGGTTTGTCCACAGATAAATTTCATGAAGTATTATATTTTCTTACTGAGCATCTTTTTTCAACATTCAATAACATAGGAAAGTTAAAATGGACCTCTAATGAGAAAGCATGAAGGTCAAACGGTAAAGTTTTGCAATCTAGTTTTGTGAAGGGTTTTGTGGTTTTTGTAGTGCTTCCTTTCTCAGAGTCTTTTCTAGTTTTAATGTCTTTAAGTTGTGACCAATGAGTGTAGATAGAAAGGTGGAAAGCACAGAGTAATGGTATAAAGGTGTTCTGCAGACTGGAAGTTTGCCTGCATTTGGTATTAGGACCACAGTTCTTCTTGATATATTTAATAATCTGAATTTGGTTTTAACGGGCATAGTTTCAAGGTTTTCAGGTGGCGCAACACTGGAATGTTATAAACAATAAGGACAGTAGTAGCAAATAGAGGGGCAATAGATAGACTAATGCATTGGGCAAAGACATGAGAATTCATATTTTATATATCATGTGAAGTGATGCATTTTGGAAGAGGAAGTAGGGACAATATGAGTTAAATGATACAAATTTTAAAAGATTGCAGAATCAGAGACTTGTTCTGTTCTTTGAAGGTGGTGTGGTGTGTCAAAGGGGTTTTTAAAATAGATGCAGAGTGCCACAGGAAGGAAGTTATGTCAAACCTGTATAAACTACCAGTTAGACCTCAAATGGAGTATTGTGTCCACAATTCTGTGCACCACAATTTAGAAACACTGCCAGAGTTTGAAGAGATTGCAAAGGAGATTTGCTAAAATGGAACCGAGGTTTTGGGACTTGGTTAAGAGATTAGAGAAGTTGAGATTGACTCTTTACACTCGAAAGGTTTTGGGACTGATTAAATAGACGTCAAAATTACGAAGGATTTTGATAGAGTAAAAGAAAAGAAATTGCTCCAGTGCAGAAGGGTTGGTCGTGAAGGATATGGATTTGAGTAACAAAAGAACCAGAGGGGTTTTCTTTTTGTGTATAGACTTACACTTTTCTGAAATACAATGCTTGAAACGGGATTGGATACTTTTTCGAAAAAGAAAAGCATTGCAGTACCCAAATACAGAGAAGCTTGGAAGTGTTTACTGCACAGAAGGGAATCATTCAACTCATTATGCCTCAACTTTCCTCTAATCTCTTTACCAATTACTTTAAATCTAAGTCCCCGGGATATTGACCTCTCTGATAACAGGAAATCATCTTTCCTCGTCACTCTATCTAGACACCTCCTAACATTAAACCCTGAACCAATATTTTCTCTGTAAGTGTGCTATATCAAGCTCAGAATGTTCTCTTGAATGTATTTTGAGACTTTGGTGACATTCATATTGATTTGTTATCCCAGTACTATTTGAGCAGGGATGTGGGTCTAACGGGATAGCTCTTTCTAAATGGGCTAAATGGCTTCCTTCTGCTGTTTCAAAAATTACTGGCTTGGGTCAGATTTCTTTGATAGAAATGATGTCTCACTAGCAGAATATGCAATAATCACAAACTTTTTTTTTACAGAGGAGAATATTTGTGAATCATGCCATTCTCCCATATTGCCTACAGGTATGTAACATGATGGAGAGGAAACCTTGTAACTCTAAGCTGCACAAAGTTCTTTAGCATGACTCTTAAGCAGTTTGGATGCGAAGTAAAATTCGGTAAACTACTTACATTATTCAGCAACAGGATATGTTACTCAGCACTTTTGTTTATTCAGAGTTTTTCAAATTAGCTTTCGTTTCTTCTCATCATATAATGTTCAAAACATAATGTTAGTGTTGAGTCGCTGTCTTAATTTAGCAGGAAGGAAAATTTACTGTTTACCCCAATCCCTTTTCATTGTAGTAAATAAACAGCCTTGTCAATCTATGCATTTTTATTGAAATGAACAATAATTAAACTGTTTAAATTGTTCATTCTGATACATGTCTCAAGGTCAGAGACAAATATTGGGCCAGATTGCCATTCAGACCCATCAGGGAAAACAGGTGCTCTGCATTTCTGAGAAGTGATTCAGTCAGGCTTTAGGGCTCTTGTGGTGTAGTGGTACTGTCTCTGCCCCTGAGCTAGGAGGCCTGGGCTCAAGTCCCGTGTGCTCCACAGGTGTGTAATGACATCTGTCGAACAGGTTCATAGAATCATAGAGATGTACAGCCGGGAAACAGACCCTTCGATCCAACTCATCCATGCCTAACCCAATCCTAACCCAATCTAGTCCCACCTGCCAGCACATGCCCCATATCCCTCCAAACCCTTCCTATTCATATACCCATCCGGATGCCTTTTAAATGTTGTAATTGTACTAGTCTCCACCACCTCCTCTGGCAGCTCAATCCATACACATACCACTCTCTGTGTGAAAAAGTTGCCACTTAGGTCTCTTTCATATCTTTTCCTTCTCACCCTAAATCTATGTCCTATAGTCCTGAACTCACCCACTCCAGGAAAAAGACTTTGTCCATTTATCCTATCCATGCCCCTCATGATTTTATAAACCTCTATAAGGTCACCCCTCAGCCTCTGATGCTCCAGGGAAAACAGCTCCAGCCTATTCAGCCTCTCGCTGTAGCTCAAATCCTCTAACCCTGGCAACATCCTTGTGAATCTTTTCTGAACCCTTTCAAGTTTCACAACATCCTTCCGATAGTAAGGAGACCAGAATTGCTCGCAATATTCCAACAGTGGCCCAGCCAATGTCCTGTACAGCTGCAACATGACGTCCCAACTCCTGTACTCAATACTCTGTCCAATAATGGAAAGCATACCGAATGCCTTCTTCACTATCCTATTTATCTGCGATTCCACTTTCAAGGAGCTATGAACCTGCATTCCAAGGTCTCTTTGTTCAGCAACACTCCCGAGGACCTTACTATTAAATGTATAAGTCCTGCTAAGATTTGTTTTCCCAAAATGCAGCACCTCACATTTATCCAAATTAAACTCCAACTGCCACTTCTCAGCCCATTGGCCCATCTGATCAAGATCCCGTTGTAATCTGAGGTAACCTTCTTCGCTTCTAGATTAGAGTGGTGCTGGAAAAGCACAGCAGGTCAGGCAGCATCCGAGGAGCAGGAAAAATGATGTTTCGGGCAAAAGAACCATCTGAGCTGTCCACTACACCTCCAATTTTGGTGTCATCAGCAAACTTACTAACTATACCTCTTATGCTCACATTCAAATTATTCATATAAATGATGAAAAGTACTGATCCTTGTGACACTCCACTGGTCACAGGCCTCCAGTCTGAAAAACAACCCTCCACCACCACCCTCTGTCTTCTGCCTTTGAGCCAGTTCTGTATCCAGATGGCGAATTCCCCCTGTATTCCATGAGAATCTAACCTTGCTCACCAGTCTCCCATGGGGAACTTTGTCGAACGCCTTACTGAAGTCCATATAGATCACATCTACTGCTCTGCCCTCATCAATCCTCCTTGTTAGTTCTTCAAAAAACTCAATCAAGTTTGTGAGACATGATTTCCCACGCATAAAGCCATGTTGACTATACCTAATCAGTCCTTGCATTTCCAAATACATGTACATCCTTATTTAAAATGTATCTCCAGTCAGGGCAAAATGGCTCTTGTGGCTTCCATTAGGACATTCTTTCATAGTATAGAACTATCAGAGGAAGACACACCAAGCCTCCTTTTCAGTCAACTGCTGTATTCCAAAACATAAAGGTCCACACAATCACTTTGACAGATGCTGTCAAACCATAAATTCACAACCTAAGTGTGATGTTAGGGTGTTGGATCTGCAAAGTGCCAGTTATGGTGGGGTCTAGGGTACCAGCCGGTAGCATAATATGAGAAATTCAATTTCCTGGGTGATTCCTTCAGCGTGTACTGCAACTCCCCTGTCCACTGGAATAATAACTGTTTGGCAACAGATGCTGTCTGGTCTGTTAAGTATTCCCAGCATTTTCAATTTCTACAGAAGATTCCCTGCATCTGTAATATTTTGCTTTATATTGGTGCCTTTTAAAATATAGGTCCTGTCAGTAATGTTTTTGTACTTCCTCATTTTAGACATTGCAAAACCATTCAGTGTGGTGGTCTTCCACTGCAGACATATGTTTCATAAGGATTGCCTTCCAACTCCTGGCATGGTATGTTGTTGGCTATGTCAATTTGTATAGAATAATAAGAGTCATGTCATTTCTGGGAATGTTGCTTCTCATTTTGCTGCATTTTGCTTGGTTAGTGGATAATTCCATAATTGAACCTCGGGACTGGTTAGCTCAATTGGCTGGATGGCAGATTTGCAATGCAGAGGGATGCCAAATGTGGTTCAATTCCCACACTGGTTGAGGTTGCAATGAATATCCTGTCTTCTCAACCTCAATCCTTGCCTGAAGCATGGTGATCCTCAACCACCACCAGTTGTCTATCTCTAATGAGAGAGCAGCCGTGTGCTATTCTGGGATTATGACAACTTTACATATTTGAGTGCACACCCTTCTCGCCTTCTGTTAGTCCTGACTAATTATAATTGTTCGTAGTGGTTCCAAGACAGTTTATTTTAAAACTAAATGTAAAACATGAGAAGAAAACAAAATTATTACGGAATAATAGTTTGCTATTTTTGTCCAGTTGCAGTGAGCTGTCCTATGTTTCTCGAATTCTAAGTGTTTGATAACAAACTGTTGTTGTTTGCAGATTATTAGCAATGTGAATTGACCCGTTAAAATTGTTTTACTAAATTTTGTCAAAGCAATTTTGCAGGAGAGCTGATCGTCAAGCTGCAAGATTTCACCAAAAATCTTTAGTTTGTCTTCTAACATTCAGCTCTCTTTTTAATTACATGTGGGAACATTATCTGGTGTAATCTGTGAAGTTTTATTTAATCTCATAAGCTTGCCATTGGAAAGCAAAAATTAAAAATATATATAATGTAAATGAAACCCATCTGACATTCTTCTATTCAGACAGGGAAAAAAGCTGGCAATGAAATGGAAACATGTAAAATTAACCCCTGAAAGAATGTAACCTACACAAGCAGGAAGGATTGAAAGTCAGCCCCAAACACTAGTAGTTGGGGGAGAAGTTAGTCTTGGGCTGTTTGTACAAATGGGTAATATAGAATCATTCCACCCCACACAATCTTCCATTGAGAAACAGCAGCAACAGCTTCAATGTATATGGCATCATCAAAGTAGTCAACTCACAAAGGAGTTCAACAAATACTGAGCCATATAAGAATATAGTAGACAGGTCAACTTGCTTAAAGTATTTTGAAGGGACAAATAAATTGGGAGAGACAGAGAGATTTAGGCAAGGAATTCCAAAGCTGAGGACAGGGCTGCCAGTGGAAGACTGAAAGAAACTGGGTATGTGCATGAGGCCAGATGTGGAGAATCTTCATTTCTGGAGAATGGTAAAGTTGAAGGAGGTCGCAGAACTAGGAAGAGGAGCAACACCGGAGAGATTTTAAATTTGAGGAATTGCTGGACTGAAAGTCAGTGACAGTTAGCAAGCATGGGAGTGAATAAACAAGCCTTCTTGTTTCGGTAAAATAGATAGAAGAATTTTGAAGAAACTGAAGTTTCCATATATTGGGAGATGGGAGCCTAGCCAAAGAAACACCAGAGCAGAATTAATAAGCTAATGGATGAGGGTTCAGCAACATATGGACAATATTATGGAGGTGAAAGTAAGTGAGCGACATGATGGAGAGAAAATGGAAACAGAAGACCAGCCCAAAGTCTGTAATTTCAAATAGTCTGGCTCATTCCCAGACAATAGTCAGGAAGGGTATGGGATCAGGTTGTGGCACCAATACTAAACAAAATGAATATTATATTACAAAATTATGACAAAAAGCATTCCAAGAAACCACTGCTTTATAGCAGAGTTGCTACTGCAAACAGTTCTGCATACTAGCAGTTTCCTGTAGTGGTGGTAAGGATACCCAGTTTGCTGTGTAGGATCTTACGAAGACTGAGAAGAAATGATTTATTCACAACACATGTCAGGCACAAGCACATACTTAAACTGAAGTGACAGGAATATTTACTGATATTCTGTATACCCTTTAAAAATATGACACAGCCTCAAGTTTCTTAAAACTAAACCCTCAACTTTAGCAATGAATCTTTAGCAAAGTAAATAATAAACTAAGGGATTCTATAGGGAGTAAGAATTAATCAGTCAAATTTTAATCCATTCATCAAGAAAGGTTATTTTACTAACTCAAAAAATATCTCAGTAATGATTGAAAGTTTACGTAATGTTTCCAGTCTTCGGCTATGTAAGGGTTGAAAAAAAGATTATTTCAGCTTCATGTGGGAACAAATAGATTAACTTTTTAAAATATTTATCTTAAACAGTTCTGTAACATCTGCAGTGCAAAACGTCGAAGGCCTGCTGGTGGACTGGGTGAGGCTTAAAACATCAGATGAACTTGACTGAGGACCACAAATTTAAAGTTAACGCATTATTGTAATGTGTAATTTTCTGTCAATTATCAGCTCACCTACTTCAAAGCTTGTACTTGTATAAATGTTAAATGCTAATTCTTAATAAAAGTCATTTTAGAATCATCAAACTTGTGAAGAAACAATGTACTGAACTACATTTAACTCTACCTCAGTGGAGTAAGAGGTGCTGAGTACTGATTGCCTATTTGTTTAATATGCAATGATTTTGACCTTTTCACAGGTAGATACAATTTGCAGAATAGTTTTAATGCTTGCCAATGTTACAATCTAGGTAAAAACTTATTTGCCTTCATGATTCAACGTTCTGTTCTAAATAAATCAAAGTGTCTTATATACACTGTGCTGCATATGTTGCCATATAGAAGAGTTAGTCATGAATGAAATACCCTGTGATAAATAACTCATTTCATAATTTTCAGACTACTATGGTATGGCCTAAGGAAAAGAAATACACTTGTCAGTGTACACTGACATTTATTCATCAGAATCTTTGTCTGTATATTTTGAATTAAGTATTACATTGAATGAAATGAAATGAAATATACGGCACAAAAACAGGCTATTCAGTCCAAACAATCTATGTGGTCATTTATGTGAGAAAGGGTTCAAATAAAATTTACAAGGATGTTGCCAGGGTTGGAAGGTTTGAGCCAAAGGGAAAGGCTGAACAGGCTGGGACTGTTTTCCTTGGCACACTGGAGGCTCAGGGGTGACCTTATAGAGGTTTATAAAATCATGAGGAGCATGGATAGGGTCCATAGACAAGGTCTTTTCCCTGGGGTCGGGGAGTGCAGAACTAGTGGGCATAGGTTTAGATTGAGAAGGGAAAGATTTATAAAGGACCTCAGGGGCAACTTTTTCATGCAAAGGGTGGTGCATGTATGGAACAAACTGCCCGAAGAAATGGTGGAGACTAGTACAATTACAACATTTAAAAGACTTCTAGATAGGTATATGAATAGTAAGGGTTTAGAGGAATATGGGCCAAATGCTGGCAAATGGGACTAAATTAATTTAGGATATCTGGTTGGCATGGACGAGTTGGACTGAAGGGTCTGTTTCCATGCTGTACATCTGTATGACTCTAAGAGTTTAGGGCGAGAGGGTATAATCTCAGAATCAAGAATGTAGTGCTGGAAAAACACATCAGGTCAGACAGCATCCGAGAAGCGGGAGAATCGGCGTTTCGGGCATAAGCCCTTCATCAGGAAGGGCTTATGCAGCCCTCACTTTCTCCCGGTATAATCTCAGAGTGAAGGGTCATCCATTTAAGACCGTGTAAAGGTTATGTCTTTCAATTTTGGGATTTGGAAAATTGTGGACTGAAGTTGGGACAAACAATTCTGGAAGCAGTATTTTAAACTTTTGCATGTTTTGAAAATCAAATAACCTGACACTCTTGTGTATTGGACTAGACCAGACCACTCAAAACATTCTTAAGTAGGCACCCCAGACCATAACTTTGCAATTTGTTTTGGTAAGTGTACAGTGAAAATTATCCAGAGTAAGATAGTTCGACTTCTCAAATGCTGAATATATAAACACTGAAATGTTGTAATGCCAGCACTAAGCTTAAAGTCTCTTTCTCCACCGTTAAATATTTCTGTTGATGAATGTTCAACTTCCTTAAAAGACTGTTGGGTCTTTCTATCCCTTCGTTATCCTCCTCCTGCAGGAACATCGCACCAACATCCACATCACTAGCATCAGTAGCCACCTTGAAAGGCTTTGTTTAATCCGGTGTGGCTAATACTGGGACAGTGGTTAACACAGTTTTTAGGCTGTCAAATGTCTTTTCGTGCCCTTTTTTAACAATTTGGTGAATGGAGCAGCTACACCACTAAAGTTTGGCACAAATGTTCGATAAAATCCACTCAACCCCAGGAATTGTAGTACTGCTTTTTCTGTCAACAGTGTGGGAAATTCTCCAATTACTTTTGTTTTGGCATCTTGTGGGGCCATTTGTCCATATCCAATAACATGTCCCAGGAAGATGGTTGGGCTTTGGAAATTCACTTTTAGCCAAGTTTACCACCAAGCCTGCCTTCTGAAGTTGATTGAACAAGTCCGATAAATACTGTAAATGTTCCTTCCGTGAGTGACTAAAAATCACCATGTTATCAGTGTACACCACACAGTCAGGTAATCCAGCAATGACCTTATTTGTCTGTCTCTGAAATGTGGCTGGAGTGTTTTTCATACCAAATGGCACGACTTTGAATTGATATAGTTCATTTGGTATTACGAGAGCTGAAATTGTCTTTGCTCTCTCTGACGGAGGTACTTGCCAGTAGTCTCTGAGCAAGTCCAACTTAGAAATGTAAATTGCTTGTCCCACTTTTTCAACACAGTCCTCCATTTGTGCAATTGGATATGCATCAGTCTTTCTAACGGCATTGACTTTACGATAGTCCACATTTAACCATTGGGTACCATCTGGCTTTGGCACCATGACTAAGGGTGAGCTCCAGTCACTGTAATTCACTTTGATTATGCATGCGCTCCATCTCCTTCTGAACCTGTGCCAACTTTAGAGGGTTATGCCGATAAGGTTGTTGCTTAATCTGAACAGCATCTCCTATATCTACATCATGCACAATTAGGTTAGTACTTCCCAGTTTAGACTAGATTAGATTACCTATTCTGCATATCTCCCTGTGTGATAGCAATAACTCTTTCATGTCATTTCTATTTTCTTGTGGAAGGTAACTCAATAATTTATCCCAATTTTTGACAACTTCCTCATTGTCCAATTTGATTTCAGGAATGTTCAATTCAGAATCCTCTGAACTTGGTTCTTCCTTCTGTGCTGTAATCATTAACACCTTCTCCTCTTGCTTTCCTTCCCTATCAAGATACCTTTTGAACATATTCACATGACACACTCAGAGAGATTTCTTCCTGTCTGGAGCCCTTATCAAGTAGTTCACCTCACTCAATTGCTTCTCAATTTGATAAGGTCCACTAAACCTTACTTTTAAAGGCTCACCTGTTACTGGGAGGAACACCAATACCTTATCCCAATTACAAAATTGTGAATTGGTGATTTCTTATCCACTTCTTGTTACATTATATGCTGTGATACTTTTAATTGCTGTCTAGCCAACTCTCCAGCTCTATTTAATCATTCTCTAAAATTTGACGCATAATCCAAACAGGTGGTCTCTGAATTCTGACTTATTAATTTCTCCTTCATCAATTTACCAGTCCTCTTACTTCATGCCCAAAAATTAATTCAAATGGACTGAATTTGGTCGATTCATTCGGTGCATCTCTGATCACAAAAAATACAAATGGAATTCCCTTATCCCAATCATCTGGATAATCCTGACCATAAGCCCTCAACATGGTTTTTAGTGTTTGATACCATCTCTCTAGCGCTCCCTGTGATTCCGGATGGTATGCAGTAGATTTGAATTGCTTTATTCCCAAGTTATCCATAACTACGTTGAATAGTTTGGATGTGAAGTTCAATCCTTGATCTGACTGGATCTCTATTGGTAATCCATATCTCATAAAAAATTAAGTAATTCTTCTACAACGTTTTCAGCTGTGATGTGGATAATGGGATTGCCTCTGGAAATCTCGTCAACATATCCATTATTGTTAATACTTATTTCCACTTTTTTGTTTGACATAGGGGACCTGGACAGTCAGTCAAGACTCTTGTGAAAGATTCCTCAAATGTTGGAGTAGTTATTAAAGGTGCAGGTTTTATTACTGCTTGTGATTTTCTGGTTAGCTAACATGTATGACACGTCTGGCAAAATTCAACTACATCTTTGTGTAGTCCAGCCCAGTAAAAATGTCTTTGTATTTTAGCCTGTGTTTTCCTCACCCCTAAATGACATCCAAGTGGTAGCTCATGCGCCATTCGCAGCACCTCCTTTCTATAACCTACTGGCAAAACAATTCGATGAATCTCTGCCCGTTTCTCATCTGCTTGAATGTATGATGTTCTCCATTTCCTCTTGAGGCACCATTTATTAAGTAATAACACACAGGAATGCATTCACTTTCTTTCTCAGTAAATGTCTTTTGATATAACTGTTTTAACTCCTCATCTTTCTGCTGTAATTCAATCAGCTTAGCAGAGCTAAAGGTACTTGCATGTTTACCTCTATGCTCCTTCTCTGTTCCACTTATCTGATCAAAGAAAGTTTCAGATAATACTATGACAGCTTCTTTATCTGTGCCTTTTGATCTCACCTGCTGAAACTTGTGCTCTGTGATCTTGTGATCACACAATCAGGGAAAATATTGGATAAACATTCTCCAGGTCTTCAGTTGCCTGCATCTCCATTGGCTTTTCAACTAGAGTAGGCAGCACACCTACCGGTGAATCAGCTATATTATTTGCGAAGACAAGTTGTATTCCTGGAGCTGAGAGTTTGTCCAATGCTACTACCATAAATTCTCCACTCTTCTCTGGACTCTGAGCCTCACTTTACATAACTGAGCACTTTTTTTGTCTCTCCATGAATTCCTGTTACCAATACCTTCTCTGGCAATAGTCTCTCAGGAGTGCATGTCTCCTCATCCCTCAGCATTACCGACTGAGAGGATCCTGTATTCCTTAATATTGTAACCTCCCTACCTATGACTCCTGACCTATGTGAATAAATGTTACCCTTGCATGTAATTTTTTTAAGCAGATCTGGCACTTCCTCCATAATCAACCTCTTATCATCTTGTACATTCTGAGGCAGTTGTCTAACTTTCCTTGTGCTTTTCATTACTAGTCCAACATAACTTCCGCGTTTGTCCGGTTTCCCCCATCTGGCTTTCTCCTAGCCCACCAATACTGTGATTTCGTGTGGCATAATTTATTACAATGAAAACACCAGAGCTTTCTAACTTCTTTGACCCTTCAAGGGTTTTTTTTTTTACCCTATGGTAAATTCTCCTTATGATCTTCACTGAGATCTACCTTTCCCTTTCCATGTGAGGATTTCTCTTTGCCCCAGTTTCTATCCCTCATGGACTGAAATTGATTCTGGAAGCCAAACTGAGTTTTATGGTCCAACTCATAACCATCAGCCAATTCAGCTGCTAACCTTGCTGTCTTAACTCTCTGCTCTTCCACTACTTCGGGCAGTGAGTTTTTGAATTCCTCCAAAACGATTACCTCTCTAAGGACATCATAGGTTTGCTCCATTTTTAAAGTTCTTATCCATCTCTCAAAATTACTCTGTTTGATCCTTTCAAACTCCATATAGGTTTGACCAGAGTCCCTCCTTAGATTCCTGAAACATTGTCTATAGGCTTCTGGTACAAGCTGATATGCACTTAAAATGGCTTTTTTCACCTCGTCATACTCCCTAGATACCTCCTCTAATAGGGGTGCAAATACCTCACTAGCCCTACCTACAAGTTTCATTTGGATCAACAAAACCCACATTGCCTCTGGCCACTGCATTTGTTTAGCCACCTGAGTTCTGTGTTTCATTTTGTGTTTCATTGTGTAATTTTGTGAATAAATTTTTTGTCTGTTCTAAAATCGAGTAGTTAACCTAACTATCTTACTCAAATGAGATGAAAAAGGCTTCCACATCCTCATCAAATTTAGGCAATGCTTGAACACTGGGCTTCTGACTACCAGTGGCTTGCTCATCCACACTCTCTTCCTCACTACCCTCAGCCTTTATCTCCAGCCTTTTACGCTGACTTTCCTTTTTTAAGTGTCAGTTTTTGAAGTTCAAAAGCTCTCTCTTTTTCTTTCTCTGCTCTCTCTTTTTCTGTCTATTCTGCTTTTGCAGTTGAATTCTTGCTATCTGTGTAGATTCTGATGGTTTCTCCATGAGGTTTAAATGTTGAGCTACTGTTGTAATTATCTCTCCTTTCCTCACAGAAGCAGGTAGTTCCAATTCCAGCTTCCCTGCAAATTCTTGCAACTTGGTCTTATTAACCTTTTGCAAAACCTCCAAAGTCACCACTGCCACATCCAGAATTTTTTTGGTGACTGAAAGAGCCATTACTATCCCAAGGTTTGTCTACCCAACCAAACCAATACCTGAAATAAAGACATTAGCACCTACCACTCACTGTTTAAAATCCCAGACGAGCCACCAATCTCTTATGGACTAGGCCAGACCACTCAAAGCATTCTTAAGCAGGCAGCCCTCGACCTAACTTTGCAAATTGTTTCGGTAAGTATACAGTGAAAATTACCCGGAGTGAGGTTGACTACTAGATTTTAGAACAGACAAAAAATGTATTCACAAAATTACACAATGAAACACAAAGAACAGAATAAGGAACCTCTGCAGAACTCAGTCTATCCAGCAAGACGTAGTTATGCTGTACAAATACACACAACAGTTCCAATAAGCAAACTTCCTTTAAAACCCAGTATAAATGAAACACATGCTTACAGGTTGAAACTGAAGGGCAGAAATGAGAGAGAGAGTTTCCATACAGCTCTCTGTTGAACTTCCCAGTTCAAGACTGAACTAAAACTGCTCAACTCAGCTATCTAAAAGCACTGACTCCCCTTTCATTATGTAGGTCACTTATAAAACACGACCACTTTGGTCTGAAGTCTCATCTGTTTACATATAAACAAAAGACCCCCAAATCCTTTTTATCTTTGTACCAAACCAGATTGATTGGAGTCCGGCCTGGTTTATTGCCCCTTTGAAATAAATCAAGGATAGAGTCTCCTTGAGCCAAGAAACAGCTTTTAGGAAAAAAGGGACTAGCTTTGTGACACATGGTAAGCATCGTACAAATAGCTGTTTGCCTGTGAATAAACATGTGATTAGTTAAGATGGAGAGAAGTGTTTTGAACTCCACCAGCAGAGTAACTCTCAAAACCCATTTTAAACCTGAAGAAAAGCATTTCATGGTTTCAGCAGTTGCTGTAAGCTGTGATTTTTATGTGATATGACAGATAACTTTTATACAGGAACCACCTTGTGTCCCTCGCAAACACATGGAAGCCTCTGGAGAAACGTGATTGAGAAGCAACATCTGATCAGCATAGAAATCATAAGTATCATCTCAGCAAGTCATGAAAAGGCACCGCTGAACTGCTTCCAGTTTTCCTCTGCCCATAACGTATTTCTCTGTCTGTCTACCTATGTGTGTGTATAAAAGGAAAGTTCATAAGAGGATTAGAGTTTTAATTTGTAGTGTTATATGCCAATGGTTTACAACTGTTTACCAGTAGCTATAGTCCAATGACTTGTAATGAATAGTAATTATGGTTAAGTACAGAAACCTGAACCATCCTTTTAATTAGCCTGAATTTGAAAATTGGGTAAATTGGGATAGTTTCTGTACTTACTTTAAAAACTTTTAACTTTTGTGATCAATCCAGGAATAACAGGGGTTGACTTCTATCACACTACCCCAGTGAGTTGTAACAACAAAGGTAAGGAGGCATTATCTCTCTCTGAGGGAAGTCAATCTGTGAAATTCTTTACTACAGGGATTGTGAAGGCCGAGTAGTTAGTTTATTGACAGCTGAGATAGATTTTTGATGACTAAAGGAGTAAAGCGTTATGAGGAAAAGGTAAGCCAGTGAAAATTGATTATCAAATCAGTCATGATATCATTGAATGACAGAGTCCACTCAATGGGCTGAGTGGTCTACTTTTGCTATGAAATATGGTTTGTAAGTAATAAAACCTAATGACTATTTTATTTCAAGCTGAATTCGAAATTCAGGTAAATTGGGGGCTTTGGATAGTTTGATTAAGTCTTCAGATTTGTGATGACTCCAGGAATAGTGAGGCTTGATTTCCAGTGCACTACCACAATGGGTCATCACACTTATAAAGAAAGGCTTGAGGGAAGTAAGAAATAAACCTGAGGAGTGCACAATGTCATCAGTTATATTGTTAGTAGTGTTTGTTTCGTTTTTTGATTAAAATTATGAAATCTTACATTGTGGTCCTATTTGTTCAGATGACGTTTTTAGACTTTTTAAATGTGAATGGCTCCGAGCAGGACCATAACAAGTCCCTAATCATAATTCATTAGGATCTGAGTGTTGGTTCCCTTTGAATCTTTGGCATCTGTACATGTCCTTTGCTGTAAATACTAATACTAGACAATTCTTCAACATTTCCTTATTTTAATTGACAATATCACACGATCTGTTGTTGAGGAACTTATTTTGCTCCTGACCGCCATTGTTTCCCTAATACAAAATTGCAAAATATGTGTTTTTTTGCATTCCTTGCAAGTCTCTTTTCATACTCCGTTTTTGTAATTTGTATTATCTGTTCCATCACATTTTGTTGTTCCTTGTATCTTTCCCATTCAGCAGGACCTGTTCTTCTATTACATTTTTATACATATTTTCTTTTAGTTCTGTGTTGTCTCTAACATTTTTAGTTGTTGGTTGCTCTTTTTTGACAGGTACATCTCTTGCCCACAAGGAAATAAATTTGTGTATTAGAAAATCTCTTACTAAATATTCTGTTGTTTTATCCATCAATAGATTTGCCTAATTTACTATGTACAGTCTCAGCCTCATTTCATTTAAGTCGGCTTTACCTAAACATAGAATCTTAGTAAATGTTGTATTAGCTTTTTTAAACATCTTTCCTATTAGATATGTACTAATCTGCTTATCCCAAACTTTAAATTCTAAAACCTCCCATAAAAGCTACACTGCCTTCTCTCGAGTTCATTGTAATCTCCACATTGAAATAATCAACTGTTTCTTGGCTATGACCCATGCTCAATTCTCACCACAGTCTTATTCAATTTCTCAATTGTACCAGTAAAGTCTTCACTGTCTGACTGCTTCTTGTTATATGCTTTCATAGTTGAAATGATTTCATATAACTATCACTAAAGCTATGCCTCTTCCATTACCATTTTCTTATATTTCAAGCAGACCTTATAATCTGATATCTTTCATTCCCAACACTTGAGTGTCTTGCAGGCATGTCTCACTTGTTATGAACCCAGATAAGGCTGTCAAATTTTTGTTATGATCTGGTTAGGGGCCAGTAACTTTGTGTAAATTAGACAAAATTTAAAATCTAAGAAATACTTTCTAAGAGAATAACAATACAAGATTCCAATGTTTGCACTATCAAAATAAACTTTACTGTACCCAGCTTAGAAAAAAACAACAATGTATATTAAATACTCTAATGCCCAGAGTCACAAAATTGGGTAGTGCAGAAGGAGACTTCTCAGCATATCTCTATGCTAGCTCTCCAAATAAATGTGTCACTAAGTGCCATTTTCTTGCCTTCTCCCTGTAACCCTGAATCAACATGAGGTAAATATGGTTTAAATGACTACCTGTGGCTAAACACCTTACAGAGCATGTTAAAAGCAAATGTAGTCAAAAATAACACAGATTTCTTTGTATGGCACTAAGAATCACCAAGTCTCACGAACATTCTGCCTTCTTTAGCTGGATGGAACTATCTACTTCTGTGGCTAATGCTGTTTCTTTAATATCCTTCCAAGAACAGGGCAGCCAGAACTGCATACTTTAATTCAGAACAGGCCTCACCAACATCCCAATCTCAGTATTATTAAACTGGAGAGGGTTCAGAAAAGATTTAGCTGGATGTAGCCAGGAATGGAGGGCTTCAGATGTAAAAATAAACTGGAAAGGCTAGAATCTTTTTCACTGGAGCATAGGAGGTTGAGGGATAAGGTTCATAAAACCATGAGGGACATAGAAAGGTGAATCTTTTCCCTAGGATGGAGGGGTTCAAAACTAGGGGACATATTTTTAAGGTGAGAGGGGAAAGATTTATAAAGGACATGAGGGGCAACTTTTTTTAACACAGGAAGTGGTTTGTATATGTAATGAACTGCCAGAGAAAGTGGTGAATGTAGGTACAGTTATAGCTTTAAAAGACATTTGGATGAGTTCATGAATGGGGAAGATTTGGAGTGATGATGGGCCAGGTATAGGCAGGCATGACGAGTTTAATTTAGAAAAATGGTTGGGCTAAAGGGTCTGTTTCTGTGCTGTTTGACTCTATCTTGGTGTATTGTCTCCAGGTTGGAGGAACCACAGGCAAATGTGCTAACGGCTTTCTTAACCACCCTGTCTACCTATGCCGAAAATTTCAGAGAATTATGTAGCTAAACTCCTAGGTTTCTCTGTTCTACAAAACTATCCAGGGCACTACCATTAATTATATAACTCATGTCTTTGTTTGTTTACCAAAATGTAATGTCTCACATTTATCCAAATTTAATTCCACCTGCCACTCCTCAGCCCATTGACTCTATTGATCAGTCTTTTTGTAATTTTAACCTCCTTCACTGTCCACTACAAGATGATCAAGAATTTTAGAGGGATAAAGCTGGGTGGCATAAAAATGTGTATGTAAAGCTTACAAGTCCCAAGCCCCACTTCTGACTTTCCAGTACTCTCCATCCCTGAAATCTAACATATCTCCATTGTATTCATTTCTCTCACTCTCACTCTCTCACGCTCTCTCACTCTCTCACAGTCTCTCTCTCTCACAAACACACAGTCTCTCTCTTTCTCACAGTCTCTTACTCTCACACTCTCTCTCTCTCTCTCTCTCTCTCTCTCTCAATCTCTCGGTAGTCACAGTAAAAGTGTGTACAAAGAGGTCTTGTTCCATGAAGCTGCATGTTATCAACGACCTACTGTGACCCCTTGGGACATTGAGACACTAGTTTTCAGCTAGTTTTCAAGAGAGCTGATCTGCTTCCTTGGACTCTTTCTCAGAAATCTTGCTTCATTTCAGCTAGATTTATGTGTCCAACCATGCTGGCATGTGGCTGTTAAGATGACAAGTACGACTATTGGTGGTGATTCCCCTTCTGCACTGTTGTTTGATCTTGCTGCTCCTCTCAATCCTCATCAGACTTGCAAGATTGAACTACAAAGGCAATTCCCAAATTGTGGTAAATGTTGGTAGCAGGGAAGCAAAGCTGAAGGAGAATGAAGTGCAACACAGGTGAACTGGCTTCCAGTAGTTGTCAATCACCTGCCAAATTACATGCTCTTGAAGAATGAGTTCTGGGAGAAGGAGCCTGTCATTTAGCCACAACATCTCATTGTTTCACTGATCAAATCCTCCCAACTTGTCAGCTTTACTGAAGGAGCTCTTTCCCAATATCCACTCGCTTGGTTGCTACTGAGTTGCTGACCGTTCAGGAAGTAAATGCACGAGCTGACGGAGCCAAAGTGGTTGTTAAATCAGATGTTAATGATATATTGGAATATTTGAATAACTTACCTGACAGCCTTGAAGCTAACCTTGAAACCTCCCAGAGATGGGATGATGTCAGAATGGCACTGCATGGGCACCTTTGGAGATTTAATACACACCAAAGGCCTGGAAAGATGTTGCTCCTTCAAACAGTAAAACTGCATCTGAATTTCTAATTTTAATAGATCAGTTCTTTGACAGATGTACTTGATTTCAAATCTCAAAATAGTTTGCACCTTAGAAAGCATGAAAAATTACATGAAATGGAACCTGAATGATGCCATTTAAAGTCTATGTTTGCAGCCATGCCCAGATTCCTTTTAGGTGATGTATGAAATATGGAAGACCAGCTATTGTTCCCCAGAGTCAGCCTGAGACCAGTTTGATGAGGATGAGCTAAAAATTGAAGATGAACATTAGACAGGAACATACCTGTGTGGGAGAACTAGGTTGTGAGGCACCAGGACCAGTACTGAGTAAAGTGGCAGCTGTACTATTGGGACCACACGCCTGAACTGTGCTCGAATCAGTGTTCTTGCAACTCACATAAATGGGGAAATAGAGAGGGTTTTAAACTAAACTATTGGAGCAAAGGACCAAATGAGTTATGATAAGGCATATTAAAGAGTAGAAATAAGGCAAGAGAGAAAAATAATGTGGAAAATGAGGGTTAGAAAAAGGCAGGAAGTATCACAACGAACAAAATCTAAGAATGTACCAATAATCAAGACATAATGGATTGTAGAAATGGTGTAGGAGCACAAATAGAGCAGTCGAATTACCCTTAGGAAAAACTTGGATGAAGAAGTGGAAGGGTGGGTTCGTAAGTTTGCCAGTGACACAAAGGTCAGTGGTGTTGCAGTTAGTGTCAGGGGCTGTTGCAGGCTATAACATGACATTGACAGGATGCAGAGCTGGGCTGAGAAGTGGCAGATAGAGTTCAAACTGAATAAATGTGAAGTGTTTCATTTTGGAAGGTCGAATTTGAAAGCTGAATACAGGGTTAAAGACAGGATTCTTAGCAGTGTGGAGGAACAGTAGGATCTTGGGGTCCATGTATACAGATCTCTCAAAGTTGCCACCCAAGTTGATAAGGTTACTAAGAAGACGTATGGTGTTTTGGCTTTCATTAGCAGGGCCGCGAGGTTTTGCTGCAACTCTATAAAACTCTGGTTAGTCCACCCTTGGAATATTGTGTCCAGTTCTGGTTGCCTCATTATAGAAACAATGTAGATGCTTTAGAGAGGGTGCAGAGGAGATTTAACAGAATGCTGCCTGGATTGGAGGGTTTATCTTATGAAGAAAACTTGAGTTAGCTTGGGCTTTTCACACTAGAAAGAAGAAGGAAGAGAGGTGACTTGATAGAGGTGTACAAGATAATGAGAGGCACAGATAGAATAGATAGCCAGGGAAGAAATGGCTGTCATGAGGGGCCATAATTTTAAGGTGATTGGAGGAAGGTATAGGGAAGATGTCAAAGGTAGATCCTTTATGTAGAGAGTGTTGGGTGCGTGGAATGCACTGCCAGCGGTAGTAGTAGAGTCAGAGACATGAGGGACACTTAAGTGACTGCTGGACAAGCACATCGACGGTAGTAACTTGAGGGGTTTGTAGATTAGGTTGATCTTAGATTAAGATAAATGTTCAGCAGAACATCATGGGCCAAAATGCCTGTACTGTGCTGTATTATTCTATGTTCTATGTTCTTTGGTGGGACAAAAGAAAATTGGAGGAAGTAGAGACTGAAAGGGTTGCTCAACTCCGTGTAAACCACAGGCTTCATTCCATGTAAGAGCTACCTTGTTTAGCCTTTTTCTTCAAATTTAGAATGAACTGTGCCAGTGGAATAAACAATCCCTGCTACATCTTGTTAAAATCTTATGTTACAATAACAAAAAGACAAAACTGTAGGATCTCTGCCTGAGTGTGCATGGCATTCAGCACCCACTGAATAAATATGATGTGATCGTCATCATGGAGATTCAGCTGTAGAAAGAAAAGGGTTTGATCATGAATATTGATGAGAAAAGGCATTTGACATTCAAGAAGAAGAGGAAACTAGGTATAGGTAGCAGAGCAGCATTTTTAATCAAGTGTGGTATTTGTGTAATTGGCAGAGATGAGCTTAGTTCAAGACATCAGGAAATCGAAGTGGTTTGTTTGGAGCTGAGGAATAATAGGGGAAAGAAATCACTAGTGGGATTTGTCTACATGCTCCCTAACAGTAATGACAATGTAGGACAAAACTTTCAGGAAGATGTATAGGTGCTGGTAATAAAGAGATGGCAGTAAATGGGTCACAGTAGTGTCTTTAATTTACATTTAAACTGGAAAAATCCGATTGGCAATAATAGACTGAATGAGGAATTCATAGAACAGCAGAAAATGACTAACAGGGTAATCAGGAAGAAACAAGTAGAGTTTTTGAGAGGAAGTTAGCTAGAAATGTAAACAGCAAAACATTTTTGGGGTATTTAAAAAGGAAAAGAGAAAGTTAACTGAGTGCTGGTCCTCCAAAGAGTGAGAATGGGTAATTAATAGTAGATAATAAGGAAAAAGCAAATAAAATGAACGAACATTTTGTTCATTCACTGCAGAGGATGCAAAAAACATTCCAGTAATTTATTTTCATATTTTTCTACCATTCTAGTAATAGCTGTAAATCAGGAGGTTGAAGGGAGAGAGGAACATTAAAATTATGAGGGAAGTAATGCTGAACAAACTGTTAAAGTTGCAAATGTTTGGGTCCAGGTCAACTTCATCCTAGAGGCTTGCGAGAGGTGAGTAATCACTTAGTGGATGCATCGGTTTTCTAAACTTCCCTAGGTTCAGGAAAAGGTTCAGCAGATTAGAAAGGAGAAAATACAACCTCTCTAATTTTTTTAAAAAAAGGAGGCAGAAAGCAAGAGCTTCCAAGCCAGTTAGTTTGACATGGGGAATTGTCCCAAAGCTGGTTTCTTTTTTCTAAAAGCTGTTCCTTTTCTCAAGGATATGTGTCCTTGGTTTTTTTTCAGAGGGGTAATAAACTGCTCTCGGTGCCAATCAGTCTGGTTTGGTACAGAGGTTAAAGGGTATTGAGAGGCCTTTTTGTTTTATTTGTAAACAGATGAGACTTCAGGCCAAAGTGGTCATGTTTTAGAAGTGACCTGTGTAATGAAAGGGGAGTGGTCAGCTCTCTAGCTGAGCAGTTTAGTTCAGTCCAGAACTGGCTGGGAAGTTCAGCAGTGGACTGTGTGATTAGTCTATCTTTCTACCCTTCTAACTTAAACCTGTAAGCATCTGATCCTTTTTTGTACTGTGTTTTAAAGGGGGTTTGCTTACTGGGACTGTTGTGTATATTCAGAACAGCATACATAAGTCTCGTTTGGATAGACTGAGTTCTCTAGGGGTTCTTTATTCTGTTCTTCGTGTTTTTTTGTATAATTTTGTGAATAACTTTTTGCCAGTTTTAAAACCTGGTAGTCAACATCACTAACTCAATCTGGGTAATTTTCACTGGACACTTACTGAAACAAATTGCAAAGTTATGATCTGGGCTGTCTGCTTAAGAATGTTTTGAGTGGTCTGGCCTCATCCATAACAGAAGGTGTTAGAAACTATCATTAAAGAGGTGTATGTAGAACAACTAAAGTTAATTGGGAAGAGTCTGCATGCTTTTGTGAAAGGAAAATCCTGTTCAACCACTTTACTAGCTTTTTTTTAGACTTGTTTAATTAGATTAGATTAGTTACAGTGTGGAAATGGGCCATTTGGCCCAACAAATCCACACCGACCCTCCGAAGAGTAACCCCCCAGATCCAAGGAGTAATGTTGTGGATAAAGGGATCCTGTAGATATATTGTACCTGTATTTCCAGAAAGCATTTGACAATTGATTTGCTTTGATTTGATTCATTATTGTCACATGTACTGAGATAGAGTGAAAAGTATTGTTTTGCATGCCAACCAGCCAAGTCATACCTTACATAAATACAACAAGGTAATGGAACAGAATGCAGAATAAAGTGTTACAGCTACAGAGAAGGTACAGAGACAGAACAACTCTAATGTATAAGAGGTCTATTCATAAATCTGATAACAGCAGGGAAGAAGTTGTTCTTGAATCTATTAGTACATGTTTTCAAACTTTTGTATTTTCTGCCTGATGGAAGAGGGTGGAAGGAAGTACAATTTGGGTGGGAGGGATTTTTGATTAGGTTGGCTGCTTTCCTGGGGCAGTGGGAAGGGCAGAAGAATTCATTGGACGGAAGGTTGATTTTCATGATGGACTGGGCTATTCACAATTTTGTATGATTTCTTTCAGTCTTGGGCAGATCAGTTGCCATACCAAACTGTGATACATCCGAATAGGATGCTTTCTCTAGTGCATCCATAAAAATTGGTAAGAGTCATTGTGGATATTATAGTTACTTTAGTCATCTTGGGGATGTTGAGGCATTGGTGTGCTTCCCTGACTGTTCTGTTGATGTGGATGGACCAGGATAAATTGGTGATATTTACTCCTCAGAACTTGAAGCTCTCAATCATCTCCACCTCAGCATTATTGATGTAGATGAGGGCAAGTCCTCCATTCTGCTTCCTGAAGAGATTGACAAGCTCATTCGTTTTGCTGACATTGAGGGAGAGATTGTTGTCTTATGAGTTGCAAGGCACAGTCAGGTGAAGCAGCAGTGAGCCATGTCTCTGTAAAACAGAGCACACTGCCCTTTTAAGACCGAGATTTTTTTTTCTCACAAGGTTGTATTACAATAGGACTGTCTGCCTCAGACAGTGGTGCAAACAGGTCATTAAGTATTTTTAAGGCAGAGGAATACAGATTCTTGTTAGGTAAGACAATCAAAAGTTATCGGGGTAAATGGGAAAGTGGAATTCAAAATGTAAACAGATCAGCCATGATATTATTAAATAGTGGAGAAGGCTCAAGGAGCAAAATGGCTACTTCCACTCCTATCTCATATGTCTATATGTCATTCTCAAGGGTGCTAGTAACACCGGATACCACAAACCCTCTTGCAGATGATGTGAATTGCCTTTTCTTCCATATGGCAGAATGTGCCAGTTCAGCCGTGCTCCCTTCTATTGTCCATTATCCTTCCCAAGAGAGAAGAAGTGTTAGTGATGTCATAAGTACTGTATTTAGCTAGCAGGCCTGATATACCTCAACAACTGGAGGTATCACGCTGTGAGTATAAGGCTACCAGCATTGGTATGCGTAGAATAACTGGATCTTATGCATGAGTCCAGAATGGCAGGGAGCTTGTGTTGAGTGAGAAACAGGCATGTGTGGTGCTTTGAGAAGTGTGAGGAGCTTATTGGAATGGTCGTCTGGAGATGTTATATAATGATACATTCATAATGATACTGTCCTTGATCACTCACCTAAAGTCATTAGACATCTTGTGGCACTACTGCCAGGTTTTTGGTTCAGACGGTGTGAATTGAGCCACCTGCTCTCACCCCCTTCAGGAGATTGTCCTTTGAAGGCCATCACAGAAATTTATGATCTCTGACCTCTTGTTCATCTCCACCATAAGATCTTCAGTGTCTTATCTGTGACTTTGGAACTTTATCTCTGTGCTGCTAGTTTTTCCATGTTTCAGTTACAGCCACAGACTTGATGCCCCTTGTAGTTCTGACTGCCTTGAAGAAAAGAAAGCTGGCTAAATCATGTGAGATGAGGGAAAACTGCTTGACTGCCTGCAGAGGTGGCAGCAGCACAAGGGATATTCATTTCTACGCTGCAATCACAGAGATGAGTTGGCAGCATCTGATTTACAAGCTGCCGTTTCCATCAGGACTCAATAGGACGGTTTGCTGATCGTGACCCTGCAGCAGTGAAACCATGCACACAAACCTATGATTGTTAGACCTGTTTTGCATTTATTTTGATTTTCAAGTTTCAATGCAAAGACAAACACATATGGTTGTTAATGAGCTTTGGCAAGCTGGAGTCAGCAAAGCAATGTGAAACATCTGAGGCACAAATTGAAGTGTGTGACTGCCACAATCTATCAGAATTTTTAAAAGTTTTGTTATTCTTTTAAACTGGGTATTGCAGGAAAGGTCATCTTTTATTTGCATATCCCTAGTTCTGCTTGCGAAGGTGGTACTGAGCCTCCTCCTCCTGCTGTCCTTGTTGGTACAGTCACCACCATAGTTCTTACAGAGATGAAATACCATCTTTATACTGAAAATATCTGCAATTGTGCTGCGTGCCATTCCACCATAATTGTACTGTGTGCCACACCACCACAATGCTAAATGGAGTAGATTAAGAAAAGATCCCACAGCTCAGAAGTGTATTTTCACAAGAAGCTGGGGACTATTAATAGAAGCAGAATCATAATCTGTAACCTCAGGCCCTACCACAATCCTCACTTTATGGACCCTATTAGACAGAGGGACAAACCTGGTTCAATAACAGGGAGAAAACAGCATGCCTGTAAATGAAGTATCAACCCACTGAAGATACAACGAAATGCTACATGCATGCTAAATCACAGGAGTGGTTAGCTCACAATAGAACTAAATGAACTTTCAGTCAGTGGATCAGATTAATTCTACCATACATAGGCAATTAAACAACTATTTGGAGAAGGAGAGTCCACTAACATTCCCATTCTCAATATGGGTGAACTCAGCATGAATGCATAAAGCAAGACTGATACATTTGGGTGATATAACATAGTCTTTCCTGAAGATCCCAACTTCATAGATGCCATTTTTCTGCTAATTCAGTTCATTCCAGAAGACATAGCTGAGCACAATCAATACAGCTAAAAGTGTGCACCCTGGAAGCATTCCAGTTGTGTTGAAGACCTGTATTCCAGAGCCATAGCCCTCTCCCAGCCATTCCAATATAAAGACAATGTTAGCATCTATCCTGCAAAGTGGAAACATGCCCAGTTTTGCCTTTTCCACAATGTTTATGACAGGTCATCTGCAAAGTTAAAGAGGGAGTCATTGACAGTGCTGTCAAATCGCACCTTCACACCAAAGGCCTTCCAGCAAATGCTCGGTTTGGGTTTTAACAGAACCACTCAGCTCCAGACTACATTACAGCCTTGGTCCAAACATAGACAAAAGCATTGATTTCCAGTGGTAAGGTGAGAGTGACTGCCCTTGACATCAAGGCCATATTTGGCCATCAAGTGACTGTCCCTGGCATCAAGGAACTGAAGCAAAATTGAATTCAATATAAATAGGACTTCTCTTCATTGATTGAAATTATAGCCATCACAGTAGAAGATAGTTGTGGTTGTTAGGTGTGAAGTATGTAAACCTTCGAACATTGCTGCAGGAGTTATTCCAGGCTGCGGCCTGATGTTTTATTAATGACCGACTGTCAAGTTTGGATTTTTGCAGGTATTTAGAAGTGAAGCATTTCATGCCAGACAATCAATCCAGGTCTGATAAATAACGTTCGCACACACAGTTCCTAGCAATGCCATCCTCTGCAAGATAGTCTGATTGCCTCTCCTTGACATTTAAAGGCATTACATTCTAGAATTTCATACCATCAAACATCTGGGGAATCACCATTTAACAGAAACTCATATAAATAATGAGACTCCAAATTTAGGTAGTTAATGACAACTAACTCATATCCTGACTTCTCAAAATTTTTTGCCATCTAGAGTACTATGGAGTAGACTTTAATTGCTGAGATCAGTGCAGCTCCAACAACAGTTAAGCAACTCAACACCATCCAGGACAAGGAGGCCCACTTGATTGGCATCACATCCACCAGTATAAACATTCTCTCTACAGCCAGTACACAATGTGTGCCATAAAGCCAAATGCACTGAAATGACTTGCCAAATCTCCCTTAACATTACCTTTCAAATCCTTGAGCTCTCCTACTTAGAAAAGCAAGGGTAGCAGGCAAAGGGAACATTACATCCTGCAGGTTCCTCTCCAAGCCATTCAACAACCTGACATGGAACAGCACTGCACTTCCTTCACTATCATTGGGTCAAAATCCTAGAACTCTCTCTTTGACAACTGAGTGTACCTATATCAAATGGACTGCAACAGTTCAAGAAGGCAGATCACCACCATTTTTTCATGGACAGGTTGGGTGGGTAATAAATGCTGCTTTAGCCAGTGTCATCCACACACTAATTATTTTTTAAAGCACCAACAATTGTTATCTCTGATCTCCTTTTCTCGTTATTGGAAAAGTAATGAGCTCATGATTTAGCTGCTTAATTTCATTTAAAGTAGCATGTGATCATTGGGACTTGCGGTAGGAAGGTATAAGCTAACAGCTTGCCACAAAACTGAATTATGTACATAGAAATTGTATGATTTACAAAATATAGATTTTATCATATGAATATATCATATTAAATTTCTGCAAAGAATTCCTTTGCTTTCACTGGTATAATAGTCTTGGGGATTACTGAAGGGCAGGCTTTAATATTAGTATCCTTTAAAAGTAATGTTTTAAGCCAGAGAGCAAAAATTATAATTGTGAATTTGGTATCCATACGTTTGATATATTTTCATCAGAGTAACAGTAGACTTAAAATGGAATGCACCCAAAAATGACCAGCATAGCACTCCTTATATAGCTTATTTCTTATATAACTGGTTACTGCCTTCAAAATTACACAGCAAAAGTAAAACAGTTAAAGAAAGGGTATAATGTTTGGTGAAAACATGTTGTGATTAGAAAGTAAAAGAAATATTTGCATACATGTGGTAATTTATACAATTTCCGGATATTACAATGTGCTTCACTACCTTGCGAGTAAACTTTAAAGAGTGGACGTTGTTATAAAGTAGCAACCAATTTGGGCTGCAATTAGATTGTGCTGTTGGATGGTACATTTTGACCATGTAACAAGACAAATTTCTTTTTCTTCTCTGCAATAGTGCCGTGGGACTTGCCAAATCAGTAGCTCATGTCCACTTGAGAGAGTAAAGCTAGGTCTGAGTAAAATAGATAATCTAAATGACTGTTTCTGCTCCCTCATTACTGAATTAGAGTGTCAGACTACTTTGTGTTGTCATGTTTCTGGAGTGGGATTTTTTTATTGTATTCATTTGTGGGAGTTGAGCATCACTGGCTGGCCAGCATTTATTGCCCATACATAATTGCCCTTGAGAAGGTGGTGGTGAGCTGTCTTCTTGAACCGCTGCAGTCCATCTGCTGTGGGTTGACCCACAATGCTGTTCAGGAGGAATTTCAGAATTTTGACCCAGCATTGATGAAGCAGCTGAATATTTTGGGCCTAGGCCACTACTGTCATAGAATCCTCATAGAATCATAAAATCCCCACGGTGTGGAAGTGGGCCATTCAGCCCATCGAATCCACATCAACCATCTGAAGAGCATCCCACCCAGACCCACCTCTCTCCCCTCGCCCTAGCCCTGTAACCGTACATTTCCCATGGCTAATCCACCTAGCCCCCACATCCCTGTATACTATGGCAGTTTAGCACAGCCAATCCACCTAACCTGCACATCTTTGGATGTTACCCTAAGGAACTCCTGCAGACATGTCTTGGACCTGAGATTACTGACCTCCAACAACCACAACTAGTTCCTATGTGCCAGATATGACTCCAACCAGTAGACAGTTCGCCCATTGATTCCATTTATGCTAGGACTCCATGATGCCACACTCGGTGGAATGCAGCCTTGATGTCAAGGACTGTCCCTCTCACCTCACCTCTGGAATTCAGCTCTTTTGTCCATGTTTGAATCAAAGGTGTAATGAGGTCAGGGGCTGAGTGACCCTGGTGAAATCCAAACTGGGCGTCACTGAGCAGGTTATTGCAAAGCAGGTTCTGCTTGATAACACTGTTGATGGCACCTTCCATAAGTTTACTGGTGATTGAGAGTAGACTGATGGGGTGGTAATTGGCTAGGTTGGATCAGTCCTGCTTTTAATATACAGGACATGTCTGGGCAATTTTCCACATTGTTGGGTAGATGTCAGTGTTGTAACTGTATTGGCTAGGGGAGCAGCACATTCTGGAGCACAATACAGTTCTGTTGCTGCACTGTTGTCAGGTTCCATAGCCTTTGCAATATCCAGTGCCTCCCATATTTTCTTGTGGAGTGAATCAAACTGGCTGAAGACTAGTATCTGTGATGCTGGGGACCACTGGAATGGGCTAAAATAGATCAACCAATTGGCACCTCTGGCTAAACATTGCTGAGAATGCTTCAGCCATATGTTTTGCCCTGATGTGTTGGGCTCTTCCATCACTGAGGATGGGGATATTTGTGAAGCCTCCTCCTCCAGTGAGTTGTTTAATTGTCCACCACCATTCACGATTGGATGTGGCAGGATTGCAAAGCTTCAATCTGATCCGTTGGTTCAATCTGATCTGATTCAAACTCTATCTGTTGCTGCTTATGCTGTTTGGCATTTAAGTATGGTATGTTCACCACGTTACCACTTCATTTTTAGGTATGCCTGGTGCTGCTCCTGGCACGCCCTCCTGCACTCTCCATTCAACCAGTATCGAACCCTTGGCTTGATGGTAATGGTTGATTGGTGGAATATGCCGGACCATGATGTTGTAGATTGTACTGGAGTACAATCCTTCTGCTGTTGGTGGCCCACAGTGCCTCATGGATGCCCAGTCTTGATAGCTCTGTTCAATGTTTGTCCAATTTAGCACTGCATTAGTGCCACACAACCCATTGGAGGTTATTCTTGATGTGAAGGCGGGTCTTTGTGTTCACAAACACTGTGTGGTGGTCACTCTTTCCAATACTGTCAACTGTCTGCAGCTGGTAGTTTGGTAAGGATGAGATCAAGTAAGATTTTCCCTCTTATTGGTTCCCTCATCACCTGCTGCAGACCCAGTCTAGCACTATGTCCTTTAGAACCCAACCAGCTCGATCTGTAATACTGCTACTGAGCCAATCTTGGTGGTGGACTTTGAAAGAGCTGGCCCAGAGTATATTTTGCACCCTTGCCACCCTCAGTGTTTCCTCCAAATATTGTTTCATGGAGGGGTACTGATTCACCAGCTAAGAGATGACGGGACATGGTAATCAGCAGGATATTTACTTGAAAATGTTTAACCCCAGGCCATGAGACTTCATGGGATACAGAGTCAATGTTAAGGACTAGGCAGAAGTGGATACTGTAGATTCTGGAGATTAGAGTCAAGATTAGAATGGTGCTGGAAAAGCACAGCAAGTCAGGCAGCATCCGAGGAGCAGAAAAAAGCCCTTTATCAGGAATCCAATATTCTGGACAGCCAGGGTAGCATCCTCCTGACTGTATACAATTGTGTCACCATCTCTGCTGGATCTGACTGGCTGGTGGGTCAGGACGTATCCAGCAGTGGTGATGATGGTGTCTGGAATCATGCCTGCAAGGTATGATTCCATGAGTATGACTATGTAAGCCTGTTGTTTGACTAGTCTGTGAGACAGCTCTGATAATGTGTTGCTGGAAAAGCGCAGCAGGTCAGGCAGCATCCAAGGAGCAGGAGAATCGACGTTTCGGGCGTGAGCCCTTCTTCAGGAATGAGGAAAGTGTGTCCAGCAGGCTAAGATTAAAGGTAGGGAGGAGGGACTTGGGGGAGAGGCGTTGGAAATGCGATAAGTGGAAGGAGGTCAAGGTGAGTGTGATAGGCCGGAGTGGGGGTGGGCGCGGAGAGGTCAGGAAGAAGATTGCAGGTTAGGAAGGCAGTGCTGAGTTCGAGGGATTTGACTGAGACAAGGTGGGGGGAGGGGAAATGAGGAAACTGGAGAAATCTGAGTTCATCCCATCTGGTTGGAGGGTTCCTAGGCGGAAGATGAGGCGCTCTTCCTCCAGCCGTTGTGTTGCTATGGTCTGGTGATGGAGAAGTCCAAGGACCTGCATGTCCTTGGTGGAGTGGGAGGGGGAGTTGAAGTGTTGAGCCACGGGTGGTTGGGTTGGTTGGTCCAGGTGTCCCAGAGGTGTTCTCTGAAACGTTCCGCAAGTAGGCGGCCTGTCTCCCCAATATAGAGGAGGCCACACCGGGTGCAGCGGATGCAGTAAATGATGTGTGTGGAGGTGCAGGTGAATTTGTGGCGGATATGGAAGGATCCCTTGGGGCCTTGGAGGGAAGTAAGGGGGGAGGTGTGGGCACAAGTTTTGCATTTCTTGCGGTTCCAGGGGAAGGTGCCGGGAGTGGAGGTTGGGTTGGTGGGGGGTGTGGACCTGACGAGGGAGTCACGGAGGGAGTGGTCTTTTCGGAACGCTGATAGGGGAGGGGAGGGAAATATATCCCTGATAGTGGGGTCTGTTTGGAGGTTGGAACTAGCTCCCAGATGTTAGCAAGGAAGACTTTGGTTTCTGCCATTGCTTTTACCTCAGTCAATACAGGCAGTTTGTCCTGTTTCATTTCTTTCAGACTCCGTAGCATTTGATACAACAGAGTGGCTCACTTGGCCATTTCAAAGAGCAATTGAGAGTCAACCACATTGCTTTGGGTCTAGAGTCACATGTAGGCCAGACGGGATAAGGATGGCAGATTTCCTTTCCTGAAGGACATCAGCAAACTATCATAAGAGCTTGCTTTAAAGACTTCTTAGGTCGAGGGGCTTTTTTGGGTTCAAGTCCCACTAGCTCCAGAGGTCAGTGCAATGAACAGGTTGATTTGAAAATATCTAAAAAAATGTCTTAGCTGTCCACTCCATGAAAATTGATCCATCTCTTCCACTATTACACAATTTGATCATTCTAACACCTTCTTCCCATCAGAAATGTATGCTATGAGCTCTTAAATGGTCTGACTCATGTGCTTGTTGGCCTTGTAAAAGAGACCATTATTCATGCCTAGAATTATTTCATCTTAAACTAGTATTTTTTGGCTCGTTGCCGGATGACTCACATAAAAGAAAAATCACAAAGTAATTATTAAAATTACACTGCAGAACCAAAAGTGCCAATCAGCCCTTAGTTCGAGCAAGAGAGAGCTGCCTAGTTAATTAGCCATCATACATGCAATGTTACAGCACTATGGTTAAAGCCTTTATTGTTATGATCAAATCCCATTTTTTGTAATTTAGGTGTTACAGTTCTAGCTGGGATCAGTGCTAATAAAGAGAATGCCAGTAGTTTCGATAGCCTGCGACATCAAACAAACTCTTACAATAAATAAATCAACAGCAACTGTATTACTGCAGTAGTGATGCTAAACTGCCAAATAGCCTTAAAACATTTTAACTAAACAATGTACTTTTATCACTTTGTCTTCTCTTTTGCTCACATCATCCATTCTTTTGTATATTTGTTTTAACTCCAACTCTTTAAAAAAATGTCCTTTTTTATAGAAAATTATCCCTTTGTTATCCTTTAAATTGCAAAATTTTAATGTAGCTGAAAATGTGTTGCTGGAAAAGCGCAGCAGGTCAGGCAGCATCCAGGGAACAAGAGAATCGACGTTTCGGGCATAAGTCCGAAATTTTAATGTAGACAATAATACTGTTAGCTTGTGGATGTCATACAATTCAGGCAAGATCATTGGTTAAACCATTATCCTTTTGAGTTTCTCAAAGTTATTACAAGGTTGTTGAACATTCTCAATCAATTAGCTAATGGTCAGGCAGGATGGATTTGTCCCTTGTTCAAGATTTGGGCATTTATTGTGTTATGATCTGTGCTTTACTTGTAATGGTTGATTAAAGTTTTTTGGACAAAGTAATTTAATTACATAATTGGCTGCCTCACCAACTCATCACTTATCATGTGATGTAGGATTTTCTGGCATATGGAACCAGGAAAATTTGACCTTGTGAAACAGTGTCGATTTTAACTCTAAATATTTAGGTGATTCAATAAAATCTTCAAGCATCATGGCTGGATTTCTAGGTCATGTCAAGGGGTAGCATGTTGTGAAAGACCTGTTTCCTCACAGTATTGTTTGGCAGTAGCTATCAGAGTCACTGTGGTCTTGTGCTTCTGGTTCTGTTCAAGGACTAGCTGATGATCTTGGTGACATTTCCTAAACAGCTGATACCACTGTATCTCACAGGTTACTGATGCCCTGTTTGTGAAAGTGCCCCATTGCAAAGACTGCCTGCCAAACTAACAGTCTTTAGATCAATAAACCTGCCCATCCAGGTCATGCTTGGAAGAGATGGACAACATGCTAAGAATCTGTATTACTTTCATTTGAGTAGCTTTTGTAAGATTCTGAAGATGGCAGGACAAATTACAAAACACCTGAACTGCTCACCTAAACTGTCATGCTAAGCTTCCACATGCAATGAAACAGTTGCATTGACTTGGTCGTGTAGCCAGTATACCTGACACTCATTCACTGAATGTTACATTTACTTATCACAAAAGGAACTATTTCCATTTAATCACTGCCCTCAAAGTATCCTGATCTGGTGGCTCCAAAGCAGTAAACCACTTTTCGTTATCACCTAA
The DNA here is from genome assembly GCF_037043375.1 of Chiloscyllium plagiosum. Classification (NCBI taxonomy): domain Eukaryota; kingdom Metazoa; phylum Chordata; class Chondrichthyes; order Orectolobiformes; family Hemiscylliidae; genus Chiloscyllium; species Chiloscyllium plagiosum. The sequence goes on along the minus strand of NW_028270142.1, from coordinate 30,615,047 downwards.
CTGGTACTGAGCAATCATTCTATCTGCCCTAGTCATTTTCTTTTATTCACTAATGGAACATGAGCCTTGCTGGCTGTCCAGCATTTATTGCCAACCGAGTTATTGATGAGGGACGGTGGTGAGTTACCTTCTTGAACCACTGCAGTCCATCTGCGGTAAATCGACGCACAATACCCTTAGGGGGGAAATTACAGGATCTTGATCCAGCAATACTGAAGGAAAAATGATGTATTTCCAAGTTAGGATGGTGAGTGGCTTGTAGGGGAACTTGCAGGTGGTAATGTTCCCATGTATCTGCTGCCATTCTCCTTCTAGGAAGAAGTTGCCTTTGGTTTGAAATGTGCTGTCTGAGGATCTTTGGTGAATTTCTGCAGTGTGTTGTGTAGATTGTACACACTACTGCTACTGAGCATCAGTGGTGGATGGAGCAGATGTTTGAGGATGTGATGCTGATCAAGCAGGCTGCTTTGACCTGGATGGTATTAAACTTCTTGAGTGTTGTTGGCGTTGCACCCAACAGGCGAGTGGGGAGTATTCCATCTCACTCCTGATTTGTGCCTCACAGATGGTGAATAGACTTTGAGGAGTCAGGGGATGAGTTGCTTGCTGCAATATTCCTGGCCTCTGTCCTGCTCTTCTAGCCACTGCTATTATATGGTGAGTCAAGTTGAGTTGCTAGTCAATGGTAATCCCCAGGATGTTAATACTGGGGGATTGAGTAATGGTAACACCATTGAATATCAAGGAAGGAATGTTAGTTTGTCTCTTATTGGATATGGTCATTGCCTTACAATTGTGTAGCTCGAATGTTATATGCCGAACAAATGCTGGACAATGACCAATTTTCAGCAGATGTGAATTTGTTGTCATGATTTAACCATTTGATGCAAACATCAAATTATGGTTTCATTTTATCTGATCACTTTGCAATTTCTTCTGATTTTGCTCTGATTTTCTTGCATAATGATGGTGTCTAAAGACGGTCAGCAGCACATGAGATTTATGTTAAAAATCACACAACACCAGGTTATAGTCCAACAGGTTTAATTGGAAGCACTAGCTTTTGGAGCACTCCGCCTTCATCAGGTAATTGTGGAATACACGAAAGCTCCAAAAGCAAGTGCTTCCAGTTAAACCTGTTGGATTATAACCTGGTGTTGTATGATTTTTAACTTTGTCTTCCCCAGTCCAACACTGGCACCTCCAAAACATGAAATTTATGGCCAGTCAGGTGTTCAGCTGATGTCCTTCTGGTCAGAGTGTGTGGGTTGGATGTGCAAAGGTATGAATAGATTGTTCAAACAAGATATTCAACTTCAAAGTCATATTATGAAGATGATCAGACCATTTATAAATGCATAGATCCTGCTGCGATTAATAATGTAGTGAGCACGTGTTGAATGGTTTGGAGAGTGAGTATTCTACTACTGTTCATTAATGAACATGCCAGTTGGTGCTTCACACTGTCCAGTAGAATATTTGTGTGCAGTTTCCAACAAGAGGTATAGTGCACAAGCGACTGGTCATTTGTTTCTTTTGATGTACAGTGAGAAATGGTTCCTATCACATTTCCTAACACATTGTGACATTGCTTTGTGCATTTGCGTTGAAGTGCACAAGAACCAACTTTTGCTATCTTTGCCTTTAAAATATCAAACATGTTGACATTGTCTAATCCAACGATGTGCCTTTGCATACAGTCTTTCCACAGGCTTAGAACCAATTTTGTGATAAAAGTTAGAAGTACTGAGGAATGAGGTTCTTTCATGTTAAATGGATTCAGAAACATATGAGTGGCTTTGACATTATTGTACATAATCTTCACTCTCGCTGGAATTAGTCCGTAGTCGAGAAAATTAATCTTGGATGCTATGAATGCATAATTGCCCTTGTTGATCATCAGATTGTGTTGTTCAAGTAATGTTTGAAAACCACTGATCTTTTAAATTTTTCTCCTTCCATGGACAGTGACATTGTCAAATAGTTTTGGCATCCCCTCAGTATCTAAATGTACCATGTGCTGAACGTAATTCATTGGACATTTTGCAGTATTGAACACTTCTTCATGAGCAACCAAACCTTTAAGATGCTGGCTTTACTCCTCCAGTGGTGTCTGGAGATGGCTCCACCATGTGTCAAACTTTGATAAGACTGTGAAGTCACGAAATGATGCTGATAATTCTTGGATCATGGGAAGTGAATTCTTGTCTGAAATGGTTGCTTTATTGTCTGCCTTAAATTTGCCACAATGTTTAAATTATCCATTTTGTATTTCATAATGACTTGGTTCAATATCCATGTCAGTGAGTCAATTTGCTCAATTATACCATCTGCTTCTGGTTGTTTCAACTCCTGTGACACTTATGTGAAACTGTTGGAATTTATGTGTCAATGTGAGGAGTGTTACAGTACTGCTTAATCTCCCCAAATCCAATAAATAAGGAATCAAACTAATGAGAATAGTCAATGGCATCAATCATATTAGTGTGCGTTTTAGTGAGGTCTGCAGGTTTGAAGTCAAACCTATTGCAAAGCTTTGGGTCCACTGACCTTTCAACCTGAAAAGTTGACACCTCTTTCTTTCCTTAGATGCCGCCAAACATGCTGAGTTTCTCTATCAACTTACATTTTTGTTTCAGATTTACAACATCTGCCAAAGCAACTTCATGTCCCCTTTTTGCCCTCCTGATTTCCCTCTTAAGTATACTCCTACTTCCTTTATACTCTTTTAAGGATCCACTCGATCTATCCTGTCTATACCTGACATATGCTTCCTTCTTTTTCTTAACCAAATCCTCAATTTCTTTAGTCATCCAGCATTCCTATAACTATTCCCTATATGTTAGGGTGAAAGCCTTTCCTTTCACCCTAACAGGAATATACTTTCTCTGGATTCTCATTATCTCATTTCTGAAGGCTTCCCATTTTCCAGCCATCCTTTTACCTGCGAACATCTGTCCCCAATCAGCTTTCAAATGTTCTTGTCTAATACCGTAAAAATTGGCCTTTCTCCAATTTAGAACTTCAACTTTTAGATCTGCTCTATCCTTTTTCATCATTATTTTAAATCTAATAGAATTATGGTCGCTGGCCCCAAAGTGCTCCCCCACTGACACCTCAGTCACCTGCCCTCCCTGATTTTCCAAAAGTAGGTCACGTTTTGCCCCTTCTCTAGTAGGCATATCCACTTACTGAATCAGAAAATTGTCTTGTACACACTTAACAAATTCCTCTCCATCTAAATTCTTAACACTATGGCAGTGCCAGTCTATGTTTGGAAAGTTAAAATCCCTGACCTTAACCACCCTATTATTCTTACAGATAGCTGAGATCTCAATTTCCCTCTGACTATTAGGGGGTCTACAATACAATCCCAATAATGTTATCATCCCTTTCTTATTTCTCACTTCCATCCAAATAACTTCCCTGGTTGTATTTCCAGGAATATCCTCCCTCAGCAAAGCTGTAATGCTATTATTATCAAAAATGCCACCCCCCCTTCCTCTCTTGCCTCCCTTTCTATCCTTCCTGTAGCATTTGTATCCTGGAACATTAAGCTGCCAGTCCTGCCCATTCCAGTCCCATGTTCCTAACCATGCCCTGAGTTCATCTGCCTTCCCTGTTAGGCCCCTTGCATTGAAATAAATGCAGTTTAATTTATTAGTCGTACCTTGTCCCTGCCTGCCCTGACTGTTTGACTTGCTTCTGTTCTCAACTGTACCCGTCTCAGATTGGTCTCTTTCCTCATTATCTCCCTGGGTTCCCCCCAACCCCCCCCCCCCCCCCCCCCCCCCCCCCCCCACCACCCCCCACCTTACTAGTTTAAATCCTCCCAAGCAGCTCTAGCAAATCTCCCTGCCAGTATATTAGTCCCCTTCCAATTTAGGTGCAATCCGTCCTTCTTGTACAGCTCACTTCTACCCCAAAAGAGATTCCAATGATCCAAAAATGTGAATCTTTCTCCCATACACCACCTCCTCAGCCATGCATTCATCTGCTCTATCCTCCCATTCCCACCCTCACTAGCTCGTAGCACCGGGAGTAATCCAGTTATTACTATTCTCGAGGACCTCCTTTTTAAATTTCTGCCTAACTATCTGTAATCTCCCTTCAGAATCTAAACCTTTTCCCTTCCTATGTCATTGGTTCCGATGTGGACAATGACCTCCTGCTGGCCCCTCTCCCCTGTGAGAATATTCTGCACCCTCTCTGAGACATCAGGAGTACCCCAGAACTCTGTGGGAAGCTAGGGAAGTGATTGCTGGGCTGCTTGCTGAGAAATTTGTATCATCGATAGTCACAGGTGAGGTGCCAGAAGACTGGAGGTTGGCTACGTGGTGCCACTATTTAAGAAGGGTGGTAAGGACAAGCCAGGGAACTATCGACCAGTGAGCCTGACGTCGGTGATGGGCAAGTTGTTGGAGGGAATCCTGAGGGACAAGATGTATATGTATTTGGAAAGGCAAGGACTGATTTGGGATAGTCAACATGGCTTTGCACGTGGGAAATCATGTCTCACAAACATGATTGAGTTTTTTGAAGAAGTAACAAAGAGGATTGATAAGCGCAGAGTGGTAGATGTGATCTATATGGACTTCAGTAAGGCGTTTGACAATGTTTCCCATGGGAGACTGATTAACAAGGTTAGGTCTCATGGAATACAGGGAGAACTAGCCATTTGGATACAGAACTGGCTCAAAGGTAGAAGACAGAGGGTGGTGGTGGAGGGTTGTTTTTCAGACTGGAGGCCTGTGACCAGTTGAGTGCCACAAGGATCGGTACTGGGCCCTCTACTTTTTGTCATTTACATAAATGATTTGGATGCAAGCATAAGAGGTACGGTTAATAAGTTTGCAGATGACACCAAAATTGGAGGTGTAATGGACAGCGAAGATGGTTACTTCAGATTACAACCAAATCTTGACCAGATAGGCCAGAGGGCTGAAAAGTGACAGATGGAGTTTACTTCAGATAAATGCGAGGTGCTGCATTTTGGGAAAGCAAATCTTAGCAGGACTTATACACTTTCTGGTAAGGTCCTAGGGCGTCTTGCTGAACAAAGAGACCTTGGAACTATGGGCAGGTTCATAGTTCCTTGAAAGTGGAATCACAGATAGATAGGATAGTGAAGAAAGCTTTTGGTATGCTTTCCTTTATTGGTCAGAGTATTGAGTACAGAAGTTGGGAGGTCATGTTGCAGCTGTACAGGACATTGGTTAGGCCACTGTTAGAATATTGCATGCCATTCTGGTCTCCTTCCTGTCGGAAAGATGTTGTGAAACTTGAAAGGGTTCAGAAAAGATTTACAAGGATGTTGTCAGGATTGGAGGATTTGAGCTATAGGGAGAGGCTGAACAGGCTGGGGCTGTTTTCCCTGGAGCGTCGGAGGCTGAAAGGTGGCCTTAGAGAGGTTTACAAAATTATGACGGGCATGGGTAGGATAAATATACAGAGTCTTTTCCCTGGGGTCGGGGAGTCCAGAACTAGAGAGCATAGGTTTAAGGTGAGAAGGGAAAGATATAAAAGAGACCTAAGGGGCAACTTTTTCACACAGAGGGTGGTACGTGTATGGAATAAGCTGCCTGAGGATGTGTTGGAGGCTGGTACAATTGCAACATTTAAGAGGCATTTGGATGGGTATGTGAATAGGAAGAGTTTGGAGGGATATGGGCCGAGTGCTGGCAGGTGGGACTAGATTGGGTTGGGATATCTGGTCGGCATGGACGGGTTGGACCGAAGGGTCTGTTTCCGTATTGTACATCTTTATGACTCTATGACTCTATCTGCAGTTCTTTGGGGTTTTTTTGTCTATTGCAAGCTTCGTCCACTAAGAATTCTGCCGTTGACTACAAAAATGTGAATCTGACAATGGTGTTGGTTTTGTGGCAAGTTGGAAATATGATTATTCCCAAAACTAGAACAGTAAAGTCTTTGTTAGTTTCAAGAGTGTGGGTCACAGAGAATATTGCAAAAATATTGATGGCAGTGTTGTTATTCAATATTGTGCCAATAGTGTGAAGAAGCAACACTCAGATGCTCATTATATCTGCTGATGATACCTTAAAATGGACTTATAATTTACCACTTGTGATGGTATTCTCATGCTATATCTCACTCATATGAAGAGATTCCTTGGTGTCAAACCAAAGTAGTCCTCCCCTGTGACTTGCATATCTTTATCGAGGGTGTGATGCTAGAAAAACACAACAGGTCATGCCTCCTCTATCGTCAAACCCTTACCACCCAACGCCTGGAGGAATAACACCTCATCTTCTGCCTTGGAACCCTGCAACACACGGGATCAATGCGGACTTCACCAGTTTCCTCATTTCCTCTCCCCTCACCTTATCCCAGTCCCAAGCTTCCATCTCAGCACTGCCCCCTTGGCCGGTCCTACCTGTCCATCCTCCTTCCTTCCCACCCATCTACTCCATCCTCCCCTCCAACCTGTCCCTTCCTCCTACACCTTCATCTACCTATCACCTTCCCAGCTACTTTCCCCCCAGCCCCATCCCCCTCCCATTTATCTCTCAGTCCCCTGGCCCACAAGCTTCATTCCTATGAAGGGCTTATGCCTGAAACATCGATTCTCCTGCTCCTTGGATGCTGCCTCACCTGCTGATCTTTTCCAGCACCACACTCTCGACTCTGATCTCCGGCATATGCAGTCCTCACTTTCTCCTACCTGCATATCTTTGCAAAGAGATTCCACTTAGAGTGTTGGTAACACTTTTCCCTCAAATTGGGCATGCTGTTGTGAATTTGTTAGCACTTCCACAATTTGGGCAATGTTTTAAGGGTGTCTGATTCTAATAGCTAATACTCTGGCACTAGATTCTACATTAGAGTGGTGCTGGAAAAGCACAGCAGTTCAGACAGCACCTGAGGAGCAGGAAAATCGATGTTTTGGGCAAAAGCCCTTCATCGGGAATAGAGGCTGCCTGAACTGCTGTGCTTTTCCAGCACCACTCTAATCTAGAATCTGGTTTCCAGCATCTGCAGTCCTTGTTTTTACCTTATACTCTGGCACCTCTGGCAGAGCATACATCTTTGGATCAACTCATTTTCTTTGGCTTGAAGTATTTTCCAAGATTTGTGAGAAGATTTTTAGCTCGGGTGCTCGTTGCTGTGGTTCTGTTCACCGAGCTGGAAGTTTTTGTTGCAAACGTTTCGTCCCCTGTCTAGGTGACATCCTCAGTGCTTGGGAGCCTCCTGTGAAGCGCTTCTGTGGTGTTTCCTCCGGCATTTATAGTGGCCTGTCCCTGCCGCTTCCGGTTGTCAGTTTCAGCTGTCCGCTGTAGTGGCCGGTATATTGGGTCCAGGTCGATGTGTTTGTTGATGGAGTTTGTGAATGTAGTGTACAAAATCCCATGCAAGGACTGCACAAAACACTATATAGGACAAACAGGAAGACAGCTAACGATCCGCATCCACGAATATCAATTAGCCACGAAACGACACGACCAGCTATCCCTAGTAGACACACACGTAGACGACAAGCAACATGAATTTGACTGGGACAACACTACCATTATAGGGCAAGCGAAACAAAGAACAGCCAGGGAATTCCTAGAAGCATGGCACTCATCCACAAACTCCATCAACAAACACATCGACCTGGACCCAATATACCGGCCACTACAGCGGACAGCTGAAACTGACAACCGGAAGCGGCAGGGACAGGCCACTATAAATGCCGGAGGAAACACCACAGAAGCGCTTCACAGGAGGTTCCCAAGCACTGACGATGTCACCTAGACAGGGGACGAAACGTTTTCAACAAAAACTTCCAGCTCGGCGAACAGAACCACAGTATTTTCCAAGAGCTTATTGGTGTATCAAACATAGACATGTCTTTTATGAACTGTTCAAATAATCTCTGCCCTTCTGCTCCAAGACAGCGTATGTGCATCACCATATTGGAGGTTGCTTTTACACCCCTTTTATAAGTGAATAGTTTTTGAACTCTTAAATGAATTGATCCCATGGCATGGGTGGATCTCCTCACAAAGGAAGAAGTGCAGGATAAATTTAAGCTCATTTCCATTATCCAAATGGTTTTTATTCATGTTTTATGTCTTGAAAATATGCTGCAATAATAAACTCTGGATTATATGTTTAGACAGGGATTGTAAAATGTCTGCTCTCATGCTTCCAGTTGCCTACTTCATTGGCTTACTAATCACACTCAAAGACTGAAGAACATATATGTGAGCTTGCAAGTGTTTGTCTCTGTGCACATATTTTTGACATACCTTTCTATATGCATATCATTTTTTAAGTACTGCCAGTGGAATGTTTCAATATTGTTGCCTCTGTTCAAGCATGCAATCTAAAAGCCATCAAATACTACAGGCCAAACAGCAAACCTCATGCCCATCTATCTGAAGCAAGCAATTTTCAGATCCAAGATCCACTTCAATGTAAATGGAGGAATGAGAATATGGTGTAATATTTCTGCCACTAAACCTACTATCCAGCTTCTGTTTGGCTTTGGACCAAATAATTTAAGTAATTGCATTTTCATGGTGTCTAGAAGCACTTGGTGTGGGACCTGGCTACACAAACTAGAAAGGCAGGGGTCCTGAGAAAAGCAGGAGTAGTGCTGGTCTATTAATGTATGACTATTTCCACAGTCTGAATAAAACTGAATATTTTGTTTACTGTCACTCAGTGGAAATAATTCCCATTGACAGTTAGTGAGTTGAATTCCCAAGACATTGCAAAGTGAATTTTGTTGTTACATAGAAAGAGACATCCACTAATTTTCATATGTATTATAAGCAGAGGAGATAATGTTTAGGTCAGATCTTAATCAGTGGCCAAATGATCATAACCAGAATTCAGAGGTGTCCAGATCTTTGGGAATTGGTCCAGACTTTTCTGATTATGTAGCGCTTATCAATGCATAAACTGACATAAACAAATTTGGCAAAATTTTATATAGATATCAGTAGGCAGCAGAAGGCAATGCAACCGATGGACTTTGATGGAGGTGGTGAAATCCAAATAGCTAGAGGACTATCTGTGGTCTTGAAAAAATATTAAGTAAATAATCAAAGTAAAGAACAAAATTGTGAATATAGGGTACATTTTCCTAAGTTGACCAAATTAAATTCAATTACCACCTCCCAAAGGAAGTTCTACTTTAATTCATCACATATCTCTTTATTGCTTTTCCGAAAAGGTTCCACGGAACAATGTCAAGCAATTCAATGCCCAACTGCCTCCCACAAAGGTGGTCCTTTGGAACATGTAAGGGCAGGATTTGAAATCTTTCTTAAGGAACGTAGGTTAGTAGGTTCACATCTCTTTAGCATTAGGTAAATGAAGCCTTAATTTTTTTCCGATAGTGCAATTTTTATGGGAAATGGAAATGCGTGTGATTTGAAATGTGGAACAGAACAAAATCCATAGATAAACGCCACTTTGTGAATTATTCTCAACATTCCTAGTAGTGCTAATTTCACACGTAAATAAATTACGAATACATAGAAATAACCAGTAACCAACTTCTCCTGAGGGAATACTACAGATTGAACAGCGTGTGCATTCGTGCCACGTGTCAGATTTAGTGCGGTTAAAATCGGTTCTGAATCACCACGCATGGATTTACATTTATAAATACAAATCGAGCGTACATATGCCGTTGAAATACATGAATACAGTGTTCGAAATGTGAACAATTTATAAGGTATAATAAATTAGTAAGAGTAAAATAATTTGTTTCTAGGGCACATTTGTATATTTACACAAATGATATGTGTAGGTGTTTGCATTCTTCTGATTGTTCAAATACATTGGAGGATGATTCTATAATAATGCCTGTTTATCTCCTTGTTTACTGGTAAAATTTCACTGCGTTCTGTCACGTGAATATCTCAACGCGCAATGAATTGGATTTAGTTATAATTTGTTTAAATGGATAAACATGTATGCATAAATACATAAGTACAATATTTTGCCCTGTGTGTATTTGCATACGTATATGTGTGCAGGGTGGGCTGAGGTTCCTTTAAGAGTCGGAGCTGTGGCCGCCTGCTCCAGTACAGCCTAGGGACTGGGACAAGTGCACAGCTAAGCCATGGCGGACAACATCAAAACAGGAGTCTTCGCTAAAAACGTTCAGAAACGCCTGAACAGGGCCCAGGAAAAGGTAAGAAGCGGAGAAGGGTCACCTTTTTCTCCCTGCCACGGTTTCTAGGGTTTCCTTTCGAGAAGACTGCTTTTATTCCCAGGTTTTATGTTGCCCTCGCTGCTGCAGAGCTGCATTGAACGGAACGTTTCAGCACCAAGAGGCGGACAGCGACGAGTGGAGAGCGAGAGGACACGGGGAGTGGAGGAGCGAGGAAACTGGGAGATAAAGGGGAAAAAGAAGGGAACGTGACGGGGGTGGGGGTGGGGGGGGGAAGTTATGATTGAAGAGGAAATAAGAAAAGGCAAATAAGAAAGGGATGCCGGGCGGGGGTGAAAAGAAGGAGGAGAGAAGGGAATAGAGATTCAAAAAGAAGGGCGATGGAGAGAGCAGCGAGAGAGGTAAAGAGAAGCCAGGCAGAGGGAAAGCAAGATGTGTCTGGGCTCAGTTTGCTGGCACCGCTCCGCCTGCTCTAAAGATCTGATCCGGCTAGATGCAGCTCGACCAGAGCAGGGAAGGACCGGGATTTGCTGGTGCTGGGTTTACCATAGGGACGCGTAGAATCCGATCTCTTGTCGCCATCACAGAGACAGAGAGCGGATTCGGTTCGGGTGCACATTCTACAGTTCAGTTGTCAGGCAAGGTAACCCAAAATCCGATTGCTTCTTGGACCCGCAAGGTTAGGACCGAGTTAGTATCAAAACCCCGTTTGGAATCAAACAGAAACAACCTCTAAAAGTCAAACATGCTGGGATTAGGAAGAGTCCAGTGAAAGCATGCTGGGAGAAGTTGGACCATCAGGATCTCTACATTTCATTCCGAGTCTATTTGGGAAATGTTTTGCTTCCCGAGATAATTTGTGTTATCCCCCTTTTTCCTATTGCCGCCCGCCAAAATGAATGGAATTAAATACATTTGCCTGCTGAAATTATTAGGCCTAAGCATCAAGTATTCTCAACACAGTTCCAGTTTCCGACTTATAAACTGCATGTAAAGGCTTTCTAAGTAGCCGGCCTCTCTGTTTCTGTGTCTGTGTGTTTGTATCTGTGTGTCTGTCTGTCTCTGTTCCTGTGTGTCTGTCTCTGTGTCTGTGTGTCTGTCTCTGTTCCTGTGTGTCTGTCTCTGTGTCTGTGTGTCTGTCTCTGTGTGTCTGTCTCTGTGTCTGTGTGTCTGCTTGTCTCTGTCTGTCTGTCTCTGTCTGCCTGTCTCTGTGTATGTGTTTGTATCTGTGTGTGTCTGTGTCTATGTGTGTCTGTTTCTGTCTCTGTGTCTGTGTGTCTGTCCCTGTGTGTGTCTGCGTCTGTGTGTGTCCGTCTGTCTGTCTCTGTATGTGTGTGTTTGTATCTGTGTCTGTCTGTCTCTGTGTCTGTGTGTCTGTCTGTCTCTGTGTGTGTGTGTCTGTGTCCGTCTGTCCCTGTGTGTTGTGTGTGTGCGGTAAGAGTTAACCAGGCCTTTCTTGACATCCCAGCAGGCGTTTGAGAAATTGAGAGCGGTTCAGTGCTTGGTGCTCATCCCCGCCCCCACATGGCTTTCATAAGAGGATTTCCTTTCCTTTAATATCTCCACACACTCAGCCGCTCTAATCCCCAGTCGAGTTTTGTTCTCTTCATTTTACATCAAAGACGCTGGGCATGTTATTACGTTTGCCCATGACCGACCGGATGGATATAAAAAAAGCCTTAATTTCATTTCATCTTAATGGTGACGAGAACATTTGGTTTACATCTCGCAGTCAGTGGGAATGTTGTTCTCATTGGGGGTGAGCTGACTGCTTAGCACTAATTCACAGAGAGAGAAGTCTGACCTTTTCTGTTATTATTGATTGGATCACAACAGTAATATGTGCATAATGTTCCCTGTTTCATTCAAGGACTTATCAATTTCTGCTGATATTAAATGCAGTGTTTTCTGTTAATACTGCAAAAGATATCTTCATTCAGTACATTAGTATGACGACTTAATAATGTGGTATGACAAATTAAAATAAGAATTGTGCACTACTTTATTTTAAAAGTGCAGTATGAGATTTAAAGGTAGCTATTAATATATTTTTGCATCTTAATTTATTCAGTGCCACATCTAAGGTGAGACAGTAGTTTTTGACTAACTCAAGCATTTAGTACATTCCTTAACTTGGTGGATGCGTCATTCCTTGCATAGCATCAAACACTTGCATGAGATTGAATTATCTAGGGGTTTTCACTGAACTCATTTTAAGTAAGATGTTGCCATGAAACTGTTTTAATTTACTACTGGATGTGCAGTGCAAATTGCCTGTAAAGGTCACCTTCTAAGTGCTCCACTGGAACCATTAGATTGAGATTTTTCAAAACGCACTGGAAATTAATTGATTTTATTTATATATACATGTGTATATATAGTATGTAGGTCTAACTGGCTATGTCTCTGACCTATCATGTTCATTCTCATTTAGCTTGCATAGAGAGATATTAACGTAGTGATGTGGATGTAAAATGTAACGGAAACTATTACGTTGACTTTAATGTGATCTTTGAGGTGGCAGATCCTCAATATTGCAGTTCAAAGTAGACAGTAAGACAATTTTCAGAGCACACAGTAAGGGTAGGCAATAGAACATATTGCAATGTCATTCCATGATATCTAGAGATCATGTGTTTTCACCAATGCAGTTGTTCAACAGTACATTTTAGCTAAATATATTTTTCAGTGAGGAATAACTCCTAATCTCTGTATATCTATCTCCATTTTGTTGGGGAGTTTCTGAACATGTAATATAAGGTACATCAAGTAAAATTTGACCAAAGCAATCTGGACAATAATGCCCAACTCTGAGAACTTTATACAATCATAGAATGTTAGAATTATAGATGCCTAATGCCCAGTAGTTTATTTTTTAAAAATTTCTGCACACCAACTTTAGCAAACGCCATAAGATTCTAAACAAAAACTAGCGCTTTGAGAATTGTTTTTCATCTACTGGTAACTCAAAATATGAATGTTTGATATCTGTTTCCTTGATATTATCAAAATAGCAGACATTCATTGTGCCCCAAGCATAATGAGAGACATTTATAAGGAAAACTACATACAAAGTGTCATGGTGGAGTTCTTTTTTTGGACGTGCAGCTTTTCTCATTTCGATTCACCACAGGTTGATCCATGATTTTTCTTGCTTTCAATGCATGATACTCTGAACGTAAATTGATCTCAACTACAGATCATCATCTTCACCTTATGAACACTAAAATGTATAAAGTATGCCTTTAAAAATATTTTCAGAAAGGTACTCCCCATTCTTAAGTTAAATTCAGTTAGTAAAAAAGGACTAAATGATTTGTAAGTTGTAGAGTGGTGGATCTTATGCCCTTCAGTCAGAAGATCAGTCATTGAGGTCCTACTCCAGAAGCTTGAGAGCATTATCTAAGCATGACACTCCAGCATGCTGCTCCATTGCTGGTGCTAGCTTTAAGATGAGATGTTAAACTGAAGTCTCTTAGATGGACATTGAATTTCATTGACACTATTTCAAAGATGCAGAATCAGGTTCTGTTTGATGCTCTGGCCAATTTTTTTCACCCCTCAGATATCATCACTAATACACTGAATCTAGTCATCTACTGCATCTATTGGGACCTTGCTGTGCACAAATTGGCTGTTACATTTCCTATATACAAACAATGAAATGATGTTTGAAGTGTTATAAAGTACTTTTGTATATCGTGAGGTTGTGAAAGTCTTTCTGTCATCTTCAATGTTGCAGGATGTTTTGATTGAACAAAATATCATCTTTCGTTCAAACCTTCCCCCTTCTAATGTCTGTAACATGCTCCAACCCTCCAACCCTTTAAGAACGCTGCCTTCCTTGTGTCATTGCATCCCTGATTTTATTCACCCCACTAAAAATCGAGCCTTCAGTTGTCTAGACCTTAAGCTCTATAAATCCCTTCTAAACAACCCTCTCAGAGGGATTTGCATTTTGGGAAAGCAAATCTTAGCAGGACTTATACACTTAAGGGTAAGGACCTAGGGAGTGTTGCTGAACAAAGAGACCTTGGAGTTCATAGCTCCTTGAAAGTAGAATCTCAGGTAGATAGGATAGTGAAGAAGGCATTTGTTATGCTTTCCTTTATTGGTCAGAGTATTGAGTACAGGAGTTGGGAGGCCATGTGCAGCTGTACAGGAGATTGGTTAGGCCACTTTTGAAACATGATGTACAATTCTGGTCTTCTTCCTATTGGAAGGATGTTGTGAAACTTGAAAGGGTTCAGAGAAGATTTACAAGGATCTTGCCAGGGTTGGAGAATTTGAGCCATAGGAAGAGGTTGAATAGGCTGGAGCATTGGAGGCTGAGGGGTGACCTTATAGAGGTTTATAAAATCATGACGGGCATGGATAGGATACATATACAGAGTCTTTTCCCTGGGGTGGGGGAGTCCAGAATTAGAGGGCATAGGTTTTGGGTGAGAAGGGAATGATATAAAAGGGACCTAAGGGGCACCTTTTTCATGCAGAGGGTGGTACATGTATGGAATGAGCTGCCAGAGGAAGTGGTGGAGGCTGGTACATTTGCAACATTTAAAAGGCATCTGGAAGGACATATGAATGGGAAGAGTTTGAAGGGATATGGGCTAGGTACTGGCAGGTGGGACTAGATTGGGTTGGGATATCTGGTCGGCATGGATGGGTTGGACCGAAGGGTTTGTTTCCATGCTGTACATCTCTATGACTCTATGACTTTGTCCCCCCTTTTAAGATGCTCCTTAAAACAATATCTTTAATCAAGCTTTCGCTTACCAGTTCTTTTGTGTCCATATTTGTCTGATAACATTTCGAGGATGTTTATAGTGGTGAAGGCCCTATCTCGTACACATTTTTCTCCAAATGCATATGGAACTCTTTGTGTTTAAAACACAGAAGGCCATTTGATCCTTTTGAAAGTAATCCAAAATCACTTCTGCCGCCTTGACCGATATTGATCCCTCAATTAACATTACTAAAGATAGATTATCTAGCCATTATCACACTGCTTTTTATGGGAGATTGGTGTGTGTAGTTTGATTTCTGTTTTACAACAATACCACACATATAAAATATTGCATTGCATTTAAGGTGCAGTATTCTTACTGTTTTATGGGTTATAGGCATTATAAGCAAATCCCAAATTACCCTGGAAGGAAGTGAGCAACTTGTATTGCAAAAATATAGGTACACCTATAGTGCTATTAAGAAGAAAATTCCAGGATTTTGGCCCAGAAACAATGAAAAAAGAGTGATAGACTTCCAGTTCAGGTTGGTGCATAGCTTGAGAGAAACTTGCAGGTCGTCATGTTCTTATGTATCTGTTGCCCTTATTCTTCTAAGTGATTGAGATTGCGGGTTTGAAAGAAACTGTCAAAAGAGGCTTGGTGAGTTGTTGCAATGTAGCTTGTTTAAGGCACATGTTACTGACACTGTACATCAGGGTTTGAAGGATGAAATGTCTAAGAAGGTGGGTAGGGTAATGATCTAGCAGGCAACGCTCTTCTGGATGTTGTTCAGCTTTCTGAGTGTCGTTGGTGCTGCGCTCATCTGAAGAAATGGAGAGCATTCCATTACAGTCCTGGCTTGTGCTTTGTAGATAGTGGACAGGCTTTTATTCCTCATGAATGGAAGGCATTACATAAACTCAAGCCATTCTTTTTGTCATTTATTTCTATCTTTTCTTCAAAAACGAAATCAGAGATTGCTGGCAAAACTCAGCAGTCAGACAACATCTGTGAAGAGAAAGCAGAGTTAACCCTTCAGGTCCAGTGACCCTTCTTCAGAATTATCTCTACTGCTTTACCTATATGACAACCTCACCAGGCACCTTCACCAGGGTGACCCATGAACTAGAAATTTACATCACTCATTTGCTCCCTCTTTAGGTTTTTGCATGTTACAATTTGAAAATAACTGAAAGCAAAGTTTTAAGTTATACATGAGCAAAGGTTAATTTATTACTCAACCTTTTTATGTTCATGTGATAAGGGCATCATTGGCAAGATTAGCATTTATTGCCCATCCCTAATTACCTTTCAGAAGGTGGTGGTGAGCTGTGTTTTTGAATGGCTGCAGTTCTTGCTGTGCAGCTATGCTCACAGTGCTGTTGTGAACAGACTTCCAGAATTGTGAACCAGCAGCAGTGAAGGAACAGCAATATACTGACTGAGAGGGGATATGATTAAGACATATAAGATTATTAAAGGATTGGACATTCTGGAGGCAGGAAACATGTTTGCGCTGATGGGTGAGTGCCAAACCAGAGGACACAACTTAAAAATATGGGTTAGACCATTTAGGACAGAGATGAGGAGAAACTTCTTCACCCAGAGAGTGGTGGCTGTGTAGAATGCTCTGCCCCAGAGGACAGTGGAGGCCCAGTCTCTGGATTCATTTAAGAAAGAGTTGGATAGAGCTTTCAAGGATAGTGGCATCAAGGGTTATGGAGATAAGGCAGGAACAGGATACTGATTAAGGATGATCAGCCATGATCATAATGAATGGTGGTGCAGACTCAAAGGGCAGAATGGCCTACTTCTGCACCTATTGTCTATTGTCTATTTCCAAGTCAGAATGGTATGTGACTTCATGGGAAACATATGGTTATTGGTGTTCCTGTGCCTCTACTGTCTTTGGATGGTAGAGGGAATGAGTTTGGAAGGTGGTCTCAGAGGAGACTTTGTGCATCTTTTATAATGTACACAATGTTACCAACTATGCATCAGGAGTGAAGGGAGTGAATATTAAAGTTAGTGCATAGGGTGCCAGTCAAGTGGGCAGCTTGGATTTTGCCAAAATCTTTGAGTGTTGGAGGAATTACTTTCATTCAGGCAAATGGGGATTATTCCATCACACTCCTGATTTCTGCTGTACAGTTGATGGATAGGTTTTGGGGAGTCAGGAGGTGAGTTACTCACCACAGAGTTCTGAGTGTCTAAACTGCTGTTGTAGCCACTGTATTTATATGGTGGATCCAGTCACTTTCTTATTAAAGGTAACCCCTAGGAAGTTGATAGTGGTGAATTAATCAGTGGTTAGATTCTGTTTTGTTGGAAATGGTCATGGCCTTGCACTTGTGTGGTGTAAACGGTATTTTCCACATATCAGTCCAGGTTTGGATGATGCCCACGTCTTACTCTACGTGGTCACAACTACTTCAGTATTTGAGAAGTCATCAATAAATGCTGAACATTATGCAGTCATCCGCAAAGATCCCTATTTCTGGCCTACTGATGGAGGGATAGTCATTGATAAAGTAGCTGAAGATGGTTGGGACTAGGACACTCTCTGAAGAACACCTGCAGAGATGTCTGAGGGCTGAGGTAATTGACCTCGAGAAAACACAACCGTCTTCCTTTGTGGTTGAGGTATAACCTCAACCAACAGAGTTTTCACCCCAATTCCTGTTGATTCCTGTTTTGCAAATGCTCCTTGAAACCACACTCGGTCAAATGCAGCCTTGATGTCAAGGGCAGACATTCTCACCTCACCTCTGGAATTCAGTTCTTTTGTCCATGTTTGAACCAAGGCTGTAATGAGGTCAGGAGCTGAGTAGCCCTGGCAGAAACCAACTCGAGCAACAGTGCGCAGGTTATTACTAAGCAAGTGCTGCTTCATAGCTCTGTCAATGACCCCTTCCATCACTTTACTGATAATTGAGAGTGGATTGATAAGGTGGCACTTAGTTAATTTGGATTTGTTTTCAGGTCAGGCCTGGATAATTTGCCACACAGCTGTATACATGCCAGTGTTGGTGTTGTACAAGTCTTCAGTACTATTACTGGAATGTTGTTAAGATCCATAGATTTTGCAGCATCCAGTGTCTACAGCCATTTTGTGATATCACATGGAGTGATGTAATCTAGTTGAAAACAGATCTGGATAATCCACTGTGCACTACTATGTAAAGATGGATGCAAGTGCTATTGCACTGATTTGCTGGGCTTCCCCATTGATAACAATGGTAATATTTGTGGAGTTACTACCTCCTGTTAGTTGTTTAATTGTCCATCATCATTCACAACTGGATTTAGCAAGACTCCAGAGCTTAATTCTGATTTGTAGGTTGTGGAATCATGCAATCTTGTCTATTGTGTCCTACCTCTGCTGTTAGGTATGCAAATAGTCCTGTGGTGAAGCTTCACAGCATTGAACTTCTTTTCTTCACAATGTCTGGTATATCTCCTGACATGATTTCCTGCATTCGGCATTGAACCAGGGTTGATCTTCCAGCTTGATAACAATGGTAGAGTGGCAGATATTTGGGCAAGGAAGTTACAAATTGTGGCTGAAAACAATTCTACTGCTGCTGATGACCCATAAAACCTCATGGATGCCCAGCTGTGTATAACTAGATCTTCCTGCTAAGCGCACAGTTGGAGTGCCCCACAACATGATGGAATGTATCCTTTGTACGAAGGCAGGACTTTGTCATAACAAGGACTCTATGATGGCTAATCCTACCGATACTGTCATGGCTGGCTGCATCTGCAACAAGTAGATTGGTAAGGACAAGGTCAAGTAGATTTTTCTCTTTTGTTAGTCTTTCTGTTGCCGACACAGTCTGGTAGCTATCTGCTTTAGTACTCAGTCAGCATTGGTACCACAAAGCCAGTCTTGGTGATGGATATTGAAATTCCTAACCCTGAAGACATGCTGTTTCCATGCCACTCTCAGTGCTTCCCCCAAGTGATGTTCAACATGTTCATCAGCTCAGGGGAAGGAGATGTAGGCTGTAGGTGCTAATCTGCAGGAGATTTTGTTGCTTCCTTGTTTGAATGATGCCATCAGACTTCTTTGCTTTCTTTTGACCTTATAGTAGTTTGGTACAACTGAGTGGCTCACTAGCTATTTCAGAATGCAGTTAAGATTTCAACTGCATTGCTGTGGGTCTGGAGTCAGGTAGGCCAGACCAAGTAAGGATGGAATACTTCCTTCCTTATTGGAGGAGTGAAGCAGATGGGTTTTTACAATGATTGACAGTGGTCACATGGTTGCATTGGTGCTTTTAATTCCAGATTTTTCAAAATTGAATTTAAATTTCACCAGCTGCAATAATGGGATTTGAACTCATGTCTCGAAAACATTAGTTTGAGGATTTCAATTACTAGCACAGTAACATTGTTAATATACCACCGCCTCCCCGAATTACAGAAAGTTACTAATTTAAAACACAATACAGCATTCAGATAAAATACAGAAACAAAGATTAAAAGTAGATTTGGATAAAATGTATTTCAAAAGATGATAAGATTATTATCTGTTATCATCATAGTCGCATTACTTGCTTGAAGAATCCCCCTGGAGAAAGTGAGGACTGCAGATGCTGGAGATCAGAGCTGAAAATGTGTTGCTGGAACAGCGCAGCAGGTCACGCAGCATCCAAGGAGCAGGAGAATCGACGTTTCGGGCATAAGCCCTTCTTCAGGAATGAGGAGGGTGTGCCAAGCAGGCTAAGATAAAAGGGAGGGAGGAGGGACTTGGGGGAGGGGCGTTGGAAATGCAATAGGTGGAAAGAGGTCAAGGTGAGGGTGATAGGTCAGAGTGGGGTGGGGGCGGAGAGGTCAGGAAGAAGATTGCAGGTATGAAAACAGTGCTGAGTTCGAGGGATTTGACTGAGACAAGGTGGGGGGAGGGGAAATGAGGAAACTGGTGAAATCCGAGTTCATCCCTTGTGGTTGGAGGGTTCCTAGGCGGAAGATGAGGTGCTCTTCCTCCAACCGTCGTGTTGTTGTGGTCTGGCGATGGAGGAGTCCAAGGACCTGCATATCCTTGGTGGAGTGGGAGGGGGAGTTGAAGTGTTGAGCCACAGGGTGGTTGGGTTGTTTGGTCCGGGTGTCCCAGAGGTGTTCTCTGAAACGCTCCGCAAGTAGGCGGCCTGTCTCCCCAATATAGAGGAGGCGACATCAGGTGCATTGGAGGCGCAGGTGAATTTGTGGCGGATATGGAAGTTTACTTTGGGGCCTTGGAGGGAAGTGAGGGGGGAGGTGTGGACGCAAGTCTTGCACCTCCTGCGGTTGCAGGGGAAGGTGCCGGGAGTGGAGGTTGGGTTGGTGGGGGGTGTGGATCTGACGAGGGAGTCACGGAGGGAGTGGTCTTTACGGAACGCTGATAGGGGAGGGGAGGGAAATATATCCTTGGTGGTGGGGTCCGTTTGGAGGGGACGGTACATGGAGATTGGTGGGGTGGTAGGTGAGGACCAGTGGGGTTCTGTCCTGGTGGCAGTTGGAGGGGCGGGGCTCAAGGGTGGAGGAGCGGGAAGTGGAAGAGATGCGGTGGAGGGCATCGTCAACCACGTCGGGGGGGAAATTGCGGTCCTTGAAGAAGGAGGCCATCTGGGTTGTACGTTTTTGGAACTGGTCCTCCTGGGAGCAGATGCGGCGGAGATGAAGTAATTGGGAGAATGGGATGGCGTTTTTACAGGGGGCAGGGTGGGAGGAGGTGTAGTCCAGGTAGCTGTGGGAGTCGGTCGGTTTGTAGTAGATGTCCGTGTTGATTCGGTCGCCTGAGATAGAAATAGTAAGGTCGAGGAAGGGGAGGGAGGAGTCTGAGACTGTCCGGGTGAATTTGAGGTCAGGGTGGAAGGTGTTGGTGAAGTGGATGAACTGTTCAACCTCCTCGTGGGAGCACGAGGCGGCGCCGATACAGTCATCGATGTAGCGGAGGAAAAGGTGGGGGGTGGGGCCAGTGTAGTTGCAGAAGATGGACTGTTCCACATATCCTGCGAAGAGGCAGGCATAGCTGGGGCCCATGCGGGTGCCCATGGCTACTCCTTTCGTTTGGAGGAAGTGGGAGGATTGGAAAGAGAAGTTGTTCAGGGTGAGGACCAGTTCAGTCAGTCGAAGGAGGGTGTCAGTGGAAGGGTACGGCGGGAAAGTAAGAAGCGGAGAGCTTTGAGTCCTTCGTGATGGGGGATGGAGGTGTACAGGGACTGGATGTCCATGGTGAAGATAAGGGGTTCGGGACCGGGGAAGCGAAAATCATGGAGGAGGTGGAGGGCATGGGTGGTGTCCCGAACGTAGGTGGGGAGTTCTTGGACTAAGGGGGACAGGACCGTGTCTAGGTATGCAGAGATGAGTTCGGTGGGCCAGGAGCAGGCTGAGACAATGGGTCGTCCGGGGCAGTCAGGTTTGTGGATTTTGGGCAGGAGGTAGAAGCGGGCGGTGCGGGGTTGTGGGACTATGAGGTTGGAGGCAGTGGATGGGAGATCCCCTGAGGTGATGAGGTTATGGATGGTCTGGGAGATGATGGTTTGGTGGTGGTGGGTGGGGTTATGGTCAATGGGGCAGTAGGAGGAGGTGTCTGCGAGCTGGCGTTTGGCCTCAGCGGTGTAAAGGTCGGTGCGCCAAACTACTACCGCGCCTCCCTTGTCTGCTGGTTTGATAGTGAGGTTGGGATTGGAGCAGAGGGAGTGGAGGGCTGCACGTTCCGAGGGTGAGAGGTTGGAGTGGGTGAGAGGGGTGGGGGAGTTCAGGTGGCGGTTAATATCATGGCGGCAGTTGGCTATGAAGAGGTCGAGGGCAGGTAGGAGGCCAGCACGGGGTGTCCAGGTGGATGGGGTGTGTTGGAGGCGTGAGAAGGGGTCGTCAGAGGGTGGGCGAGAGTCTTGGTTGAAGAAGTAGGCACGGAGGCGAAGGCAGCGGAAGAATTGTTCGATGTCATGCCGCGTGTTGAACTCATTAATCCGAGAGCGTAGGGGAATGAAGGTGAGGCCTCTGCTGAGGACTGATCTTTCATCTGAGAGCATAGGGGAATGAAGGTGAGGCCTCCGAGAGCGTAGTCCTCAGCAGAGGCCTCACCTTCATTCCCCTACGCTCTCGGATTAATGAGTTCAACACGCGGCGTGACATCGAATAATTCTTCCGCCGCCTTCGCCTCCGCGCCTACTTTTTCAACCAAGACTCTCGCCCACCCTCTGACGACATCTTCTCACGCCTCCAACACACCCCATCCACATGGACACCCTGTGCTGGCATCCTACCTGCCCTCGACCTCTTCATAGCCAACTGCCGCTGCGATATTAACCGCCACCTGAACTCCCCCACCCCTCTCACCCACTCCAACCTCTCACCCTCGGAACGCGCAGCCCTCCACTCCCTCCGTTCCAACCCCAACCTCACTATCAAACCAGCAGACAAGGGAGGCGCGGTAGTAGTTTGGCGCACCGACCTTTACACCGCTGAGGCCAAACGCCAGCTCGCAGACACCTCCTCCTACTGCCCCCTTGACCATGACCCCACCCCCCACCACCAAACCATCATCTCCCAGACCGTCCATAACCTCATCACCTCAGGGGATCTCCCATCCACCGCCTCCAACCTCATAGTCCCACAACCCCGCACCGCCCGTTTCTACCTCCTGCCCAAAATCCACAAACCTGACTGTCCCGGCCGACCCATTGTCTCAGCCTGCTCCTGGCCCACCGAACTCATCTCTGCATACCTCGACACGGTCCTGTCCCCCTTAGTCCAAGAACTCCCCACCTTCGTTCGGGACACCACCCATGCCCTCCACCTCCTCCATGATTTTCGCTTCCCCGGTCCCCAACGCCTTATCTTCACCATGGACATCCAGTCCCTGTATACCTCCATCCCCCATCACGAAGGACTCAAAGCCCTCCGCTTCTTACTTTCCCGCCGTACCAAACAGTACCCTTCCACTGACACCCTCCTTCGACTGACTGAACTGGTCCTCACCCTGAACAACTTCTCTTTCCAATCCTCCCACTTCCTCCAAACGAAAGGAGTAGCCATGGGCACCCGCATGGGCCCCAGCTATGCCTGCCTCTTCGTAGGATATGTGGAACAGTCCATCTTCCGCAGCAACACTGGCACCATCCCCCACCTTTTCCTCCGCTACATCGATGACTGTATCGGCGCCGCCTCGTGCTCCCACGAGGAGGTTGAACAGTTCATCCACTTCACCAACACCTTCTACCCCGACCTCAAATTCACCTGGACAGTCTCCGATTCCTCCCTCCCCTTCCTTGACCTTTCTATTTCTATCTCAGGCGACCAAATCAACACGGACATCTACTACAAACCGACCGACTCCCACAGCTACCTGGACTACACCTCCTCCCACCCTGCCCCCTGTAAAAACGCCATCCCATATTCCCAATTCCTTTGTCTCCACCGCATCTGCTCCCAGGAGGACCAGTTCCAAAAACGTACAACCCAGATGGCCTCCTTCTTCAAGGACCGCAATTTCCCCCCCGACGTGGTTAACGATGCCCTCCACCGCATCTCTTCCACTTCCCGCTCCTCCGCCCTTGAGCCCCGCCCCTCCAACTGCCACCAGGACAGAACCCCACTGGTCCTCACCTACCACCCCACCAATCTCCATGTACAGCATATCATCCGCCGTCATTTCCGCCACCTCCAAACGGACCCCACCACCAAGGATATATTTCCCTCCCCTCCCCTATCAGCGTTCCATAAAGACCACTCCTTCCGTGACTCCCTCGTCAGATAAACACCCCCCACCAACCCAACCTCCACTCCCAGCACCTTCCCCTGCAACCGCAGGAGGTGCAAGGCTTGCGCCCACACCTCCCCCCTCACTTCCCTCCAAGGCCCCAAAGTAAACTTCCATATCCGCCACAAATTCACCTGCACCTCCACACACATCATCTATTGCATCCGCTGCACCCGATGTGGCCTCCTCTATATTGGGGAGACAGGCCACCTACTTGCGGAACGTTTCAGAGAACACCTCTGGGACACCCGGACCAACCAACCCAACCACCCTGTGGCTCAACACTTCAACTCCCCCTCTCACTCCACCAAGGATATGCAGGTCCTTGGACTCCTCCATCGCCACACCACAACAACACGACGGTTGGAGGAAGAACGCCTCATCTTCCGCCTAGGAACCCTCCAACCACAAGGGATGAACTCGGATTTCACCAGTTTCCTCATTTCCCCTCCCCCCACCTTGTCTCAGTCAAATCCCTCGAACTCAGCACCGCCTTCCTAACCTGCAATCTTCTTCCTGACCTCTCCGCCCCCACCCCCCTCTCCGGCCTATCACCCTCACCTTGACCTATTTCCACCTATCGCATTTCCAACGCCCTCCCCCAAGTCCCTCCTCCCTACCTTTTATCTTAGCCTGCTGGACACACTTTCCTCATTCCTGAAGAAGGGCTTATGCCCGAAACGTCGATTCTCCTGTTCCCTGGATGCTGCCTGACCTGCTGCGCTGTTCCAGCAACACATTTTCAGCACTGAAGAATCCCCCTTTGAAGATAAAGGGATTGAAAACCTGAAGTCAGATTTGGCAGCCGTGATAACCTCTGTAATTGTACAGTTGGTAGAGCAAGCTTTGAGAGAGGGAGAAAAGATTCATTGTTTCTCACATGTTTTTCAGCTATGGCATTTGTCTCTTCAAATGAACTGTGGTTGATTTTAGAAAACATTCTTCCTGAATTCTTTTTTGATGAGAAGCTTCTCTATCTGAAAATGTCTTCTCAGAGTCTTTGCTGCAGATTTCTTGTTTAAAACAAAGTCTCACAAAATCCAAAGTTAAGATGGTTGCTATGTTAATGTCTGATAAATCAGTGCCACACAAGCAAAATTAGTTATTCTGAATTTCCCTGTTGGAGTTCTTCCAGTCTTTTATTTTTCAGATGCTTTGAATTCTCACACTTTACAAGGAGCATTCTGATTGTCCAAAAGTTAATCAAATTCTAAATGTCTCCCTTTCTGGTTGATACTGAGATAACACATCTGCCTTTTTAACTTGCTGGCTGAAGTGAATCAACCATAGACAGTCATGTGGTTCTCGGGAGCCATCTTTCAAGATGCTGTACCCATTTTGAACGATCAGATTAGCCTTCTTTGTAAAATATATCATATCTACATGATCACAATACTGTTGCATTTTATCCAATGCTTCTGTCTCTCTCAGCACAGGGTATTTTGCATATGTATTTAAATCCTATTACTTTGTCTCATATCTCTAAATACATTCAAGTTTTGCTTTTCTGCTGTTCTTTCAGGCACATATATTCTCAGAATACAGCCAACATTATTGATGCTGTCAATCGGCAGTTTTCAGATTTGTGGGCGGCACGGTGGCTCAGTGGTTAGCACTGCTGCCTCACAGCGCCAGGGACCCGGGTTTGATTCCAGCCTTGGGCGACTGTCTGTGTGGAGTTTGCACATTCTCCCTGTGTCTGCGTGGGTTTCCTTCCAAAGTCCAAAGATGTGCAGGTGAGGTAAATTAGCCATGCTAAATTGCCCATAGCGTTAGGTGCATTAGTTAGGGGGAATGGATCTGGGTGGGTTACTCTTTGGAGGGTCCGTATGGACTAGTTGGGCTGAAGGCCTGTTTCCACACTGGAGGGAATCTAATCATATCCATTTGTATACCTTGAAGGTATCTTATCTCAGCCCTCTACTATTAAAAACATATTTGTGTTTCTCTGTGCACTCATCAAATTGTTTTTGGAAATTAGCCTTTATCTTCAGATATTTTCTCCAACAGTTTTGAGTTAGTGCTGGATTATCAAATTTCTTTACAACATTTTATTAGTTACCTAGCTCTTTAATGGCTTGGGAAATGTTGACTAGTCATTATTGATTCATACCATTTTAAAATTCTCACTGACAGAGCAAGAAAAGTCTTTAGGGAAAATATCTTTACATAGAAAGTTTGTGAAGACTGCATTGCTTTGCCACAGACAGTAGCTTATACAGGGACCCTTTTAAGAGAGAATGGCTAAATGTTTAACATAGACAGTGATAGATGATGATAAAAAGTGAGCAAGACAGTGAATTAATTTTGCATCTTAATCTCTTTTTGCCCTGTAAACGTCTCTGGTTTAATGACTACTCATTTGTTGTTACTGAGAGTAGCGTTTGCCTTGTTTGAGACAACTACACTAAACTTGTGGCTATTCTGCAGCAGGTAATCAGGTTAGGACAAAACACCTGATTAATTATGCAAGCAATAGTATGACTATCACTGAGCTCTTCAAATTGAATCCAAACTCTTTTATGTGGGTCTGTACTTTCTAAATTATTAGCTCGCAATGCATTGTTATTTTTGTTTTAAAATTGATTGAACGTAGAAACTGTGCTAAATATTCAATTCTGTGAAAAATCACTTTGTTGATAACAAGTAGGAAAGACAACATGTGGTATTAGATTTATGCAGCTTACCATTTTAAGTAAGATTCTGGTTAAGTAAGCAGATGTTTTCCTTGCAATGATGAGAAGCAAGAAATCTGCAACTACAGTTTGAAATGCTATACATTTGCCAGCATGGTACATCTTATCATTTCATCTGAACTAGAGACGGAGCCTTTAAAGCTTAAAGGAAGTAGAATGGTCAGAAAGTGCAGTGCTAGTCCTTGCAAGTGGAGGACAGACCTCTGACTCTAATTCTGGGTTGACGCGCAAGCATGATAACCTACCCTTTTGTTATATGGGTTGTGGGAACCCAGAAAAAGCACCAGCCAGATGGGTTTAATAATTGGAATAGACATGATTGCAGCCTGTAGAAGTACTGTCTGCATATTAGCCTGTCAGTCTGCTAATTAGCCTGCTCTAGACAATCATGAGTATAAGGGGAAGCATGATGGCTAGTTCATAGAATCATAGAATACCTACCTACAGTGTGGAGGCAGGCCATTCAGCCCATTGAGTCAACACTGCCCCTCCGAAGAGCATCCCACCCATGGCTAATTTATTATGGCCAGTTCACCTAACCTGCATATCTTTGGACTGTTAGAGGATCACTCCGAGGAAACCCAGTTTTTTTTTAACCTGCATTTTAATATATTCATAGGAATCTTCCCATTGCTTCTCTCTGTGCTCGAAACATGCAAAGTTTTGAAAAGCAACAGTTACCTGAAGAATGATTTGTTGTTCAATGGATCTAAAACTCAGCAAATTGAGTATAAGCATGGATTTTCTATTCTAAAACTCAGTAAAAGTCTAATGATGCATAAATTGTCAAAGATGAGAATTGTTGCAAGGTGCTACACGTGGCCTCAGGATCCTTCAGTGATGGACAGGAAACATCTTTCCAAATATTTCCAATGCTGCCCATTTGCTTGTTTTTTATTCAATCAGGGGACATGGGCTTCACTGGCTGATCAAAAATTTATTGGTCATCCCTAGTTGCCTTTGAGAAGGTGATGGTATGCTGAAGTTATATCCATTGTGGTCTCAGAGATTGAGTTCCAGGATTTTCACCCAATGATTGTGAAGGAACAGTGATACATTTCTAAGTCAGAATGGTGAAGAGCTTGGTAGGAGGGACTTATAAATAGTGTATTCTGTCCTTGTTCTTCTTGATGGTAGTAGTCATTGGTTTGGAAGGTGATGTCTAAGAGGCATTGGTGAATTCCTGCACCCTGTATTTGCTACACAGTACTGCTACTGTGCTTAGGTGGTGGAGGGAATAGAACATAGAACAGTACAGCTGAATGTTTATGAATGTGGTGCCAATCAAATGAGCTGCTTTGTCCTGTATGGTGTTAACATTCTTGAATGTTTTTGGAGTGACAGTTATCCAGGCAAGTGACAAATATTCCATCACACTCTTATGCCTTACAGATGGTGGAAAGGATTTGAGGAGTCAGGAGATGAGATATTTGCTGCAGGATTCCTAGCCTCTGACCTGCTGTTGTAGCCACCATATTCATATGGTGAATCTAATTGAGATTCTGGTTAATGTTAACACCCAGAATGTTGATGGTGGAATATTCAGCAATAATATAATGACCTTGATAAAAAGTGGTTGCATACTCCATGTCTCATATGAGATGTTAATGGAGATTCTGTCTGCTCTATCAAGTCAACATAAGGGATTTGACAGTTCTATTGAAAGAAGAACAGGGAGTTCCATCAACAATTAGTCCATAGTTGTCCACAACCAACATTATTAAAACAGATTATTTAGTCATTTGTCCATCGGTTCTTGCCAAGTAGAAATTGTCTGACATCTTTCTTTAACAATGTCAACCCTTCAAAATTGCTGTAAAGGGATTCTAAAAGAATACGGAAAATATAATGGGTTGCTGGGAAATAAAAAAAAAGCTGTCATTTGCAAATATAATTTTTATCATTTTAACACTTTGTAACATTTATCTCCCGCTAAAAGAAATGCATGGTGTTATACCTCATCATTGAGTTTAACATAAACTAAATGTACTGCTGAGAGACCTCTTTTTGCCTTAAGTAATAAGTTACATGCCACACCACTACCAGTGATCAGACTCACATATAAATAATTATCTTTTTAAAAAGATTGCAAGGGTAACAGTCATGTTGAGTCCCCTAAAAATAATAAATTAAATATTTTCTGGCCCTGACCTCTGTGAGCAATATTGCAGTTGGTAGGGTCATTGGCTTAAGTGACCTCTGTTGGTTAGTGTACGACTTACAGGAGTAACCTCCTGGATGTGAATATAGTCAATATGGTTAGTACATTTGCAGGTGACACCAAAATAGGTGGTGTGGTGAACAATGAAGAAGATTGGCCAGTGTACAATGGGACTTTGATCAGATGGGGCAATGGGCTGAGGAGTGGCAGATAAAGTTTAATTTAGATAAATGTGAGTGTTGTATTTTGGTAAGACAAATCAGGGCAGGACTTATACAGTTAATGGTAAGGCCTGAGGGAGTGTTGTTGAACAAAGAAACAGAGGGGTGCAAGTGTATAGTTCTTTGAACATGGAACTGCAATTAGACAGGGTGGTGAAGAAGGCATTTGGCGCATTTGCCTTCATTCGTCATATCATTGAATTTGGCGTTGGGATGTCATGCGGCTGTACAGGACATTGGTGAAGCCACTTATGGAATATTGCGTACAATCCTGGTTTGTCTTCCCTTGGAAGGATGTTGTTAAAATTGAGAGGGTGCAGAAAGGATTTACAAGGAAGTTGCCAGGACTGGAGGGTTTGAGTTACAGAGAAAGGCTGGGGCATTTTCCCCTTAAGTGTCAGAGGCTAAGAGATGACCTTATAGAGGTTTATAAATCATGAGAGGCATGGATAGGGTGAATAGCTAAGATCCTTTTCCGAGGGTAGGAGAATCCAAAACTGGAGGACGTGGGTTGAAAGTGAGAGGGGAAAGATTTGAAAAGGACCTAAGGGGCAATGTTTTCACATAGAGGGTGACGTGTGCATGGAATGAGCTGCTGGAGAAAGTGGTGGAGGTGGGAATAATTACAACATTTGAAAGGCACCAAGACGGGTATACGAATAGGAAGGGTTTAGAGGGATATGGGCAAAATGCTGGGAAATGCTGAGTTGGATTGGGAGTCTGGTTGGTATGGACAAGTTGAACCGAAGGGTCTGTTTTCATGCTATTTGCCTCTTTGATTTCATGACTATCTCTGGGTTGCTGATATTATAGAACATAGAACAATACAGCACAGAACAGGCCCTTCGGCCCACGATATTGTGCCGAACATTTGTCTTAGCTTAAGCACCCATCCATGTACCTATCCACTTGCTGCTTAAAGGTCGCCAATGATTCTGACTCTGCCACTCCCACAGGCAGCACATTCCATGCCCCCACCACTCTCTGGGTAAAGAACCTACCCCTGACATCTCCCCGATACCTTCCACTTTCAGGTGACATTGAGAACTGCCTGCAGCCTAGGTTTGTATTTGAACAGAAAAGTAAAAATTTGGAGGTGGGTTGCATCTTTAATGAAGCAGCACCAGGAAATGACGGAATTTGAACAGTAAAGAGCAAGCATTACTTGTGGTACCAACACCACACTATGCCACTAACAGTTTGCTTTGGTTTCATGCAGTGTACAGTCAAAAAGCATCCAAAGTAAAACTGCTTACGACCAGCTGTGCTGAGTGGGAATAAATGTATGCGTCATCAATTTCAAATAGCTGTTTAAAATACTGGGACCTGGAGAGCTATTATAGGAATCCTCTAGTGTAAGGCTCCGTGTCAAATGAACATAAGTTTTATTTCGTTTCCACAAGGTTACAGTGACTTTGGTTGTTTGATACTTGACTGGAACATTCTGGGTCAGTGATGAGTTTGTTAACATTGCTATTGCTGAATAGTCAGTACTGCTTTCTAATTCTCCTTTACCACAGCACTGTCGTTTCTTAAAATGTTTTTCTTGATATCAATGCAACTCAATCTAAGGCCAACCGTGCTGACACATTGTATTCAAGGGGAATATAAGTGTGCACCATGGAACCTCAATACCAATAATAAAAATTAAATACATGTTCTTGTTAATTAGCCAATATATCAAGCTACCGATATAGAAAAATAGGTTAGTGAAGCTACTGAAAATGGGTTTTAGTGTTTGGCTTTAGATATTTTCTTTTCCTGCGTGAGGCAATAGCGTTAAAAGTAGCCCAAACTCCAGTCCCTCAAAATGCACATAAGATAAGCTAGAGAATAAGAAATACAAGCACAAGCAGGACTGAGTTGCTTGTGCTTTGGTGCATAGTTTGTACAACGCCTGAGTTAAATCATAAAGGTCAGTCTGATAGCTGCCTACAACTGAAGCCCAACCCATGGGAACAGTGTTGTATTTCATGGTTTTATCATCAAATGATAAACCTTGAAAGTCCAATATAGAATAAAAGGCCAGAATTAAGTAGCACGGTGGCTCAGTGGTTAGCACTGCTGCCTCACAGCACCAGGGTTCCAGGTTCAATCCCAGCCCTGGGAGACTGTCTATGTGGAGTTTGCACATTCTCCCTGTGAGTGCATGGGTTTCCTCTGGGTGCTCTGGTTTCTTCCCACTGTCCAAAGGTGAATTGGCCATGTTAAATTGCCCATCGTGTTGGGTGTATTAGTCAGAGGGAAATGGGTTGGGTGATTTATTCTTTGGAGGGATGGTGTGGACTTGTTGGGCCAAAAGGCCTGTTTCCACACTGTCAGGAATCTGATAATCTGAAAAAGAAAGCTAACTAGATCAGGCATTTTCCCATAAAGCTGGCATGATTTTTTAAGAATTATCATTTATTCTTCGAGTAATTAAATCTACTCTTTTACTTATCTTTACTATGAGCACCAACCATCAAGTAACACCATTTTAATGAGAAGCTACTCATCTGTCCCAGATATTTACAGCGGTATGCTGGTTTTAAAGATACAGTAATATCCACATCGCTATTTGTTGCTTACTTCCCTGCCAATTATTTCCTCAACATTTCAAACTTAAATATATCGGAGTATTTTGTGTAGGAGTAGAAAATTGGTACAACTATCTGACATTTCCGTATTTTGTCATTTTTTAATGTAGTGTACATAAAGCACTTTGCCATGTTTTATTAAGATAATGGTGCTATTATCTTTGTTGTTTTAAATCTCCCCTTGCATTCCCTACTGGGATTTCAGTTCTAAGTCCCATTTACTAAAGTAGTGAACAACCTTGTAAAATATTTCCCAACTGACACTGTACCCTGACCCTGGGAAATGCTCAAGAATCTTAAAGATTTTCAGTGGCCTTTTATATCAGAATTTGAATCACTTAGGTATTTGCTTCTAGTTTTACTTCATATCTATGAGCAAGAATACTTTCAATGCCAAGCCCTTAATGTTTCAATCAGCTAGCACCATTGGTATCCATATGTATTACTTTAAACCTTTCAATTTTAAATTCCAGCTTGAATATCTCTTGATTTCTTTTGAATAACCTCCTGATAACCCTAATAGGGACTTGTAGGTTTCCTCAAAATCACAAACCAAACTTTGGCATATATTGCATTTCTATCATTATCAGTAGGTCAGATCCTGGAATTCCCCATCTAACAGCATGGTGGAACCATTTTGAACACATGGACTCAAACAGTTCAATCAGATCATCATCACCAGCTTCTCAAGGGCATCTAGCTATGGGCAATAAATGTGAGCCCTGCTTGAGTTACTCATAGCCCTCTATCTCTACACTCCCTCTTGTAGAACCCTCTGTCACCAGATCCTGAAGATTTGCCAGATTTCAGATTCTTGAATTTCTCCAGTACATTTAATGATATCCCTTTATTTTTCTCACTTCCTGTGGCTACCCTGTTGCTAAAATGCAATTTTTGTCTGTACTGGGAAGTCAGACACAAAATATTGTTCAATGTCTCATATTCAAAGTTTGGGAGAAGATTTGTAGCTCGGGTGCTCGTTGTTGTGGTTCTGTTCGCCTAGCTGGGAATTTGTGTTGCAGATGTTTTGTCCCCTGTCTAGATGACATCCTCAGTGCTTGGGAGCCTCCTGTGAAGCACTTCTGTGATTTTTCCTCCGGCATTTGTAGTGGTTTGAAGCTCCCACTTCCGGTTGTCAGTTCCAGCTGTCCGCTGCAGTGGTCGGTATATTGGGTCCAGGTCGATGTGCTTATTGATTGAATCTGTGGATGAGTGCCATGCCTCTAGGAATTCCCTGGCTGTTCTCTGTTTGGCTTGTCCTATAATAGTAGTGTTGTCCCAGTCGCATTCATGTTGCTTGTCATCTGTGTGTGTGGCTACTAAGGATAGCTGGTCGTGTCGTTTCGTGGCTAGTTGGTGTTCATGGATGCGGATCGTTAGCTGTCTTCCTGTTTGTCCTATGTAGTGTTTTGTGCAGTCCTTGCATGGGATTTTGTACACTACATTGGTTTTGTTCATGTTGGGTATTGGGTCCTTTGTTCTGGTGAGATAGTAGTCTGGCTGTCAGTTCGGAAATCCTCTTGATATATGGTAGTGTGGCTAGTCCTTTGGGTTGTGGCATGTCCTCATTCTGTTGTCTTTCCCTTAAGCATCTGTTGATGAAATTGCGCGGGTATCCGTTTTTGGCGAATACATTGTATAGGTGTTCTTCTTCCTCTTTTTGCAGTCCTGGTGTACTGCAGTGTATTGTGGCCCTTTTGAATAGTGTCCTGATGCAACTTCTTTTGTGTGTGTTGGGGTGGTTGCTTTCGTATTTCAGGACTTTGTCTGTGTGTGTGGCTTTCCTGTATACCTTTGTGGTGAATTCTCCATTCAGTGTTCTCTGTACCATCACGTCTAGGAATGGGAGTTGGTTGTCCTTTTCTTCCTCTCTAGTGAATTGGATTCCTGTGAGTGTGGCGTTGATGATCCGGTGTGTGATCTCTATTTCTGTGTTTTTACCCAGCATGAGCAAAACCAATGTAGTATACAAAATCCCATGCAAGGACTGCACAAAACACTACATAGGACAAACAGGAAGACAGCTAATGATCCGCATCCATGAACACCAACTAGCCACAAAACGACACGACCAGCTATGCTTAGTAGCCACACACGCAGATGACAAGCAACATGAATTCGACTGGGACAACACTACTATTATAGGATAAGTCAAACAGAGAACAGCCAGGGAATTCCTAGAGGCATGGCACTCATCCACAGATTCAATCAATAAGCACATCGACCTGGACCCAATATACCGACCACTGCAGCGGACAGCTGGAACTGACAACCGGAAGCGGCAGATTCAAACCACTACAAATGCTGGAGGAAAGATCACAGAAGTGCTTCACAGGAGGCTCCCAAGCACTGAGGATGTCATCTAGACAGGGGACGAAACGTCTGCAACATAAATTCCCAGCTCGGCGAACAGAACCACAACAATGTCTCATATCCTGTATTAATCTCCATCCTCTGCTTGATTTGGATGTGAGCATAAGAGGTATAGTTAGTAAGTTTACAGATGACACTAAAGTTGGAGACGTAGTGAACAGCGGAGAAGGTTACCTCAGATTATAAGGGGATCTTGATCGGATGGGCCAATGGACTGATGAGTGACAGATGGAGTTTAATTTAGATAAATGCGAGGTGCTACATTTTAGGAAAGCAAGTCTTAACAGGACTTATACACTTAGTGGTAAGGTCCTAGGGAGTATTGCTGAACCAAGAAACCTTGGAGTGTAGGTTCATAGCTCTTGAAAGTGGAGTTGCAGGTAGATAGGATAGTGAAAAAGTCATTTGGTATGCTTTCCTTTATTGGTCAGAATATTGAGTACAGGAGTTGCGGATGTACAGGACATTGGTTAGGCCACTGTTAGAATATTGCGTGCAATTCTGGTCTCCTATCGGAAAGATGTTGTGAAACTTGAAAGGGTTCAGAAAAGATTTACATGATATTGCCAGGGTTGGAGGATTTGAGCTATAGGGAGAGGCTGATTAGGCTAGGGCTGTTTTCCCTGGAGCATTGGAGGCTGAGGAGTGACCTCATAGAGGTTTATAAGATCATGAGGAGCATGGATAGGATAAATATACAGTGTCTTTTCCCTGGGGTGGGGACGTCCAGAATTAGAGGGCATAGGTTTTGGGTGAGAAGGGAATGACATAAAAGAGACCTAAGGTGCACCTTTTTCATGCAGAGGGAGGTAAGTGTATGGAATGAGCTGCCAGAGGATGTGGTGGAGGCTGGTACAATTGCAACATTTAAGAGGCATTTGGATGGGTATATGAATAGGAAGGGTTTGAAGGGATATGGGCCTGGTGCTGGCAGGTGGGACTAGATTGGATTGGGATATCTGGTCGGCATGGATGGGTTGGACCGAAGGGTCTGTTTCCATGCTGTACATCTCTATGACTCTATGACTCTAAGGGACTTAAGTTGATGTTCGCTCCTTTTTAAAAATATATCTGTATAAGCTCATACAATCTATTTTTATATTCCTGGCTCGTTTGCTCTCATATTCTTTTTTGTTTTCCTCTTTATCAACATCTTGGTGGCCCTTTGCTAATTTCTAAAACACTCCCATCCCTCAGAATTACCTCTTGCATTCTTCACAGGACTCCTATTTTAATCTCATCCTATCCTTCACCTCCTTGATAAACCTGATTCAGTTTTCTCACTGAAGTTTTGTTTTTCAATGTAATATATTGAAGTTGAAGATTTTGAATTGTTTCTTTAAATGTTTCCTATAATGTATTTACTGCTGTATATGTTTGTCAATTAATCTTAACCAGTTCATTTTCAAAAGTAATGTGGAATTCAATTCTGTTTTGATCACTATTTCACAGTGAGATTACTTATTAGCACCGTCTCATTGCTCAAACTAGATCTAAAATAGGTTTATCTATGGTTTATTCCACAAAATATTGCACCATTAAACAATTACAAATGCATTCTACAAGCTCATCTTCCACGCTGTGCTAACCAATTTGGTCCAGTCTCCATAAGGATTAAAATCCACCACAACTATTACATTACTTCTCTAACAAATTTCAAAGGGTTTTTGTTTAGTTCTCTGTCCAACAGAATGACTATTTTTAGTTGTTTCATAACTTACTTTCACCAGCATCTTCCGACCCTTGTTATTCCTAATCTTGATTTATATTGATTCTGCTTTTCCATGCCAAGGTTCTTCCTCACGAATGTCCATCTGACATACTTCGTAATTAGGCGCTACGCTTCTTCTTTCCCATTCCATTTGTTTTTTTTTCAAAATGTTGTGTATTCTGGAATACTTATCTTCCAACCTTGGTTGCCTTATAACCATGTGCGAGATTTGACATTTCTCAACAGGTTCTGACCCCTGCACATTGGATGTCCAAATAGTACTTGTGCAGAATATGAACAAAGAAGTTTTCTTCCTAACCATAATCTCTATCACTTGCACCTTTCCAACCTTTCAGTTATTATCAGGTCTGTTGTTTCTCATGTCTGTTTATAGATGCAACAGTATTGTCAGCACTTGCGAATTTGAATCCGATTTTAAAAAATGTGTTGAATTTTTATTGCAGCTACATTCACAGAGGAATATGAATCACAGCTTGGTGCGAATACATAACTTGTGGATTCTGGGAACCTGTTGTTCATAGACATACTCCATGCCCAATTGGCACTGTGGTACAGGACGTCATGTGGTAGAGGGATAATGCATTAGTCATGGCTAGAATTGTGAAGGACCCCACTTTCAGAATCAGTCTTTATTATTCAATGAAGGTTCAAAAGCGATTCTGATAAAAACCCATCAAATAAAAGTCACTGCCAACTTTCCCAGCCAAAATCTGCTGGTACATTCAGCCAAGTTCTTGGTGGCAGATCTTTCCTAATGCCTTTGTGCTGTCTCAGTGTAGCTGGTAGAAAAGACTTCCAGCCTGTTTCAGTCCAACAGTCAAAAAACAGCAGCTTGGGGAAGTGGAGAGCAATGGGAAAATTGTGAACAATTGGATTGTTAACAGCTTGTTGATGAACTACTACAAAATGGTCGACAGGTTGCTGATATCAGCAACTGCATGCTTTCCATATTATTAGTAGACAAACCTCTGCAGTTTTTTTGTCTCCTTCCATGTTATTGGAGCCTGATGTGATGATGTCAGGTTGGCAACCTGATGCTATTTTACCTGATGTTTTGTCAACGATGGGAGAAACAGAAGTGCAGCCAATTTGGGGCACAAACCCTGCCCCATATCTGTAACGGTGATTAGATCTAAAGTATTTATCTCATTGCTAATGCTCCATGCATTCATATAAAGTGACTTCAAATTTATATATTTATAACTATTTCTTGCCTGGATCTTACTCTCTGATGAGCTAGTACTGTTTAACACACTATCCCTTCCTGTCTCTGCGCACATTGAAATAGTTTCTTATTGTTTCCATTTTTATCTTTGGACTCCTCAATGTCTCTCTGCCTGAATTGTCTCCTTGATCTTTCGGCCCATGGTGGTGGCCCTTTGGTGATACATAGCAGTCTCTCAGGCATGGCCTCAGTGTGAACTTCTGGTCTCAAGGTGATTCCAGTGTGATCTTTTGGGCCTCGAGAAGCACAAGGTGAAGCCCAGTATGGTCTGGAGTCAAGATCCAGTGCAGACTGGAGGCTAGATGCCAATGTGGACTGGATTGGAAGGACTGTGATTCTGATTTTTTTATTTCTCTATTTTCTAATTTATTCCTGTAGTCTACAAAGGTGGACTTTTATTTCTTTATTTTCTAATTCTTTTTTTCCTGAAGAACTTGGACTGAAGAATCTACCTAGATACTTTTTTGCCTAAGATGGTGCCATAAGTGGCAATCTGTAAATGTTTCACTGTACTCATCTGAGTACATGTGACAATAAAGCTAATTCAAATTCAAAATTTAATCTTTCCTAGTTGAAAGCTGATCATACTTGCTGTTACACTGTATGTTTGTACATTTCTGTCCATTCCTATCACACTCCGTTTTCTATTACTGTGTGGCTGCCCTGAAATATTGCCTTATACTTTCTCTTTATTGTACCAAATTTCTTGTCATGTGGTCTC
Source organism: Chiloscyllium plagiosum (assembly GCF_037043375.1). NCBI lineage: Eukaryota > Metazoa > Chordata > Chondrichthyes > Orectolobiformes > Hemiscylliidae > Chiloscyllium > Chiloscyllium plagiosum. Next base: position 30,577,728 of record NW_028270142.1, on the reverse strand, counting down.
TAGCACCACCTAATATTATGACTCACCAGGATCATGGGCCCGGTGAGTGCAGCTCCCCCTCTCCCAAGTGCTGGTTCCAGTGCCTTATAAATCAAAATCCCATCCTTCCACACCTATCTTTAAACTATGCTTTCAACTCCCTAATCTTACTTTCCCCATGCCAATTTGCTTGCAGCTCAGGCAACAAAACAGAGATTATCTTTCAAACGTAGTTCTACGTTTTAATTTAACCCCATATGCTCAGTCTTTCGACAGAACCTCTTCATTAGTCCTACCTATATGGTGACATCAATGCATGCCACGACAATTGGATTCTTCAACTCCCAGTCCAAGATACTCTGTAGTCCAGAGGAGCTGACCTTAAAACCTAGCATCACTTAGATAACAGAGCCTGTGGGCATCAAGGTCTTGGCTGCAGAGAACTGTATCTATCCTCCTATCAAAACTATCCCTGACTACAATTGCATTCTTTTTATTGGCTCCCTGTACCATGCCATAATTTGCTGATCCTGCCTGGGGTCCCAGCTCTCATCCAAATATGGTATGCAGTATGGCAACTGCTCTTCCCAAGACCAAAAGAGACTACAGAGAGTTGAGAACACAGTCCAGTCCCTCACTCAAACCAACCTCCCATTCATTGATTTCATCTTTATTTCCCTTGCTCGGGAAAGCAACAAACATAATCAAACACCCTTCCCACCCTGGTTATACATTCTTCCACCATTTTTCCGTTAAGCAGAAGATATAAAGTTTGTATACACATACAAACAGATTCAAGAACAGCTTCGTCCCGCTGTTATCAGGCTTCTGAATGGATCTCTTTACTGTTAACATTGATCTCACTCTGCACCTTCTCAACAGCTGTAACATTGTATCCTACACTCTCTCTGTTACTCTGATGCACTTGGATAGTACAAAATGCCGTAAAGCACTTAAGACAACACTTTTCACTGTGCCTCAATGCATGTGACAATAATAAACCAAATCAAATCAAATAAAGTGCAAGAACCTCAAACCAATTGGATAATTGGTCCATGATTTCTTCAAATTAAGTTAAGCTGCTGTACAAATTGTCTTGGAGGAGATCAGGTTTTCTTTAGATTAGATTCCCTACAGTGTGGAAACAGGCCCTTTGGCCCAAAAAGTCAGCACCAACCCTCCAAAGAGCAGTCCACCCAGACCCATTTCCCTCTGACTAATGCACCTAACACTCTGGGCAATTTAGCATGGCCTGCACACCTTTGGATTGTTGGAGGAAACTGGAGCACCCAGAGGAGACCCATGCAGACACAGGGATAATGAGCAAACTCCACACAGACAGTTGCCCAAGGCTGGAATCGAACCTGGGTCCCTGGTCCTGTGAGGCAACAGTGCTAACCACTGAGCCACCGTGTACATTACTGTGCTATAGAAAAGTTGCAAGACAGGGATTTTCTAAATGTTTATTGACTTAAATACCAACCATATATGTACAGTGAGTCACTCCAGTCTCCCAAGGGCCAGTCCAGTCAGTCCAGACTCTTGCTTCTTTTTTTAGAGTACCTCTATCATCTTGGGAATCTATTACATCATCTCTGATGCAGCTTGCTCTCTATATAAAGAAGTGTTTATGCTTTATGTTATTGAATGAACTTGTACACTGGCTTCAGAGTACAAGTTCATTGTACCCCAACCAAAAGTAACACAGAGTATAATGAAAAAACCTGTCATGATAAGGAGCTGTCACATTTCATAAACATATCTGCACAGACTATTCATTGGTTTACTTGGATCCACATCTTTTACTGGAGTCAGTTAGTTAATTCACACAGCATCTCATCATCACTAAATCATGAGTAAAGTCTCACAACTGATTCCAGATGTAAATTGTTGTTTGATTTCAGAGAAAGTATAATATCAGTGCTCTACATTCAAATATAACTGTATTTAAATAGAGTCCAGTCCACACATTTTGTCAGAACTTTATTTCAGTGAGTCACACGCCATAAAATTCATACTCCACTGATTACTAGATCCCTGTATTCATAAAATCAATTCAGACCAAATTCATTTTTAAATGATATAACCCATAACTTGTTTCCTAATTCTATTCAGTCTCAGACATTCTTTCAAACAGCTAATCCTCAAGTTTGACAACACAAGGAGTGAAAACCCAGTGCAATGGCCAATCTAGTTTACAAAGTGATGAGGACATTTATTAGAGTCATGAATACTTATTATTTTCAAACTGTGCCCAATTTAATGTCAAATTTTTGATTATGAGTGTTTCCTTGCCATTCTCTCAGCATTTAAACTTCTACCCTCTCAGAGAAAACATGCTGGTTATGTGTTTAAAGGTCCAGCCGATCAGGAGGTGAGCTATCGCATCAGATTTCTGCTTGAGTGGAATTGAAACTTCAGATATTCACTGAAATGGACAACAGCAGTATAGAGGTGCTCTTTTATGAAGATTGCTTTCTGCAACTGTATCAGTTATCCTGACAGTGACATAGAGATGAAGAATACCTAGCAGAGATGATGGTAGAGCACTGTCAGCCCTGATGTGGGGTAGTCTTTCTCAACCTGAAGATCATGAGTTCAAGCACAATACTGACGTCAGCACTCTCCCAATCAACTGCATGCTAAAGGAATGTTCAACTGTTGAAACTGTTCTTGTTTATATCTCTGAGGCCCCCCTCCCATCTTGGAAAAAACACCACTATCCACCTCTTGCTTCCTTCCGCTACTGCCTTCCCCCTGCCCCACCCCCTCCCCAACCCACCCCTGGATATTCACAATCTGCATGTCCTCCACCAACTTGTTTGGATTTGCCACTGTGCTAACTGGGAATGATTCAGAACTAGTATCACGCATGCCCATCTCCTTCAATCCATTCCATGTAATAGCAATAAAGAGCTGAATGCATTGGATGTTACAAAGGCTATGGGCTCTGATGACATCCAGCAACACTGATGAAACATTATGCTCTGGAACTATCTGCATCCCTAGCCAAGCTGGTCCAATGCAGCTACAACACTGACATGTATCCAACAATATGGAAAATTGTCCAATCATGATGTGTTTAGAAAAAGAATGTCAAATATAATCCAGTTACTTACCTCTCTATCAGTTTACTCGCAATCAGAGAACTACTGCCCTCCTCTTTAAAACAGTACCGGGGGATTCTTTAAATCCACTTGGGACCTTGGTTATTGTTTTATCAAAACACTGTGCCCCGATTGTGTAGCACACTGCAATACTGCACTAGAGTATCAGCTTAATTTGTTGCTTTCACAGTCTGCAAAGCAATATGAATGAAAAACCTTCCAACTCAGAAACAAAGTTGGAATGCATTATCTATAATGCTATCAAATAGCATCTGCTCATCAATAACTTGCTCACTGATGCTCAGATTGAGTTTCACCAGGACCACTCATCTCTTGACTTCATTACATCCTTGGTCTAATCATGGGAAAAAAGCGAGCTGAATTCCAGCAGTGAGGTGGAAGTGACTGTGTTTGACATGGAAACAACATTTGACTGCCTCCAGAATCAAAGAGCCCTCGGAAAATTGACATCAGTAGGAGTCAAAGTGCCATCTGTAGCCTAGTTGGTATTGCTTTATTTTTTGCATGCTTCCCCTGAGTTCTTGTTTCTAATGTTCAGCACCATTCACAACTTCTCAGATATTGATGCAGGCCTGTAAGTATGCAACATGATCTGGACAACATTCAGACTTGGGCTGACAAATAGTAAATGACATGCCCCCACATAATTGCTGGGCAATGACCATCTCCAACAAAAGGGAATCTAAAATCTCCATTTCATATTCAAAGGTGCCATCATTGCTTACACACCTCCCTCCCCCTCCCCCACCCTCAACCATCCATACCTATGGGTCATATTGGACTAGAAATATAACTGAAGCAATCATGTAAGAGCAGTCTCCAAGAACTGGTCAGAATACTCCCTCCGCGACTCCCTTGTCAGATCCACACCCCCCACCGACCCAACCACCACTCCCGGCACCTTCCCTTGCAACCGCAGGAGGTGCAACACTTGCGCCCACACCTCCCCCCTCACTTCTCTCCAAGGCCCCAAGGGAAACTTCCATATCCGCCACAGATTCACCTGCACCTCCACCCACATCATCTACTGCATCCGCTGCAGCCGGTGTGGCCTCCTCTATATTGGGGAGACAGGCCGCCTACTTGCGGAGCGATTCAGGGAGCACCTCTGGGCCACCCGGACGAACCAACCCAACCAACCTGTGGCACAGCATTTCAACTCCCCCTCCCACTCCACCGAGGATATGCAGGTCATTGGACTCATCCACCGCCAAACCACAACAACCCGACGGTCGGAGGAGGAGCGTCTTATCTTCCGACTGGGAACCCTCCAACCGCAGGGGATGAACTTGGACTTCACCAGTTTCTTCATCCCCCCTCCCCCCACCTTGTCTCAGCCGGATCCTTCCAGCCCGGCACCGCCTTCCTGACCTGCAGTCTTCTTCTTGACCTCTCCGCCTCCACCCTACTCCGACCTATCACCCTCACCTTGACCTCTTTCCACCTATCACATTTCCAACTCCCCTCCTCCAAGTCCCTCCTCCCTACCTTTTATCTTCTCCTGCTGAACACTCTCTGCTCATTCCTGAAGAAGGGCCTGTGCCTGAAACGTCGAATCTCCTGTTCCCTGGATGCTGCCTGACCTGCTGTGCTGTTCCAGCAATAAAGTTTCAACTTTGATCTCCAGCATCTGCAGACCTCACTTTCTCCCAGAATAGGAATTTACCTTGTGATTCCCCAAACGCTTTCTACCATCTGAAAGGTACACGACAGGAGTGGGATAGAATATTGTCCATTTTCTGGATCACTGGAGCTTGAAGAAGCTTAGCACTACTCTTGACTATACAGCCAGCTCATTTAGTAATTCATCCAGCATCAAAAACATTCACTTATTTCACCAGTGGCAGCATTATGTACCATATACAAAATCCACTGCAGTAAATCACCAAAGTTTCTTTGCTTGCACCTTTCAAACCTGCAACCTTTATCACTTGGTAAAACAAAGGCCGCAGCCACATGGGAGTACCATCACCTAAAAGCTCCATTCAAGCCACTCAACATCCTGACATGGAAATAAACTATTTTTCCTTTACTGGCAATCAGTCAATATTTTGGAGCTTCTTTCCTAACAGCCCTGTGGATCTACCTACAGTAGATAGTGCAGTTAAGGAAGGCAGTTCACTACCACCTGACTATTTTATAATCAACCTATGCAGAGATGCACACTACCTCTGGAACAGGTGGGACTTGAACCTGTGTCTCTCTGGGAGACTACCACCATGCCACAAGTAAGCCCTTACTACCACCTTCTTAAGGACAGTTAAAGATGAGCAACATCTGGCTTTATGAGCAACATTCACATCTGGTGAACAATTTTTTTTTAAAATTACATTGATATATAATTCAAAAATCCATTTAAGCAATTGGGTACATTCCAGTTGTAGAATAGAGTCAAGCCTGATTTGTTATTGTTGAGATTTGATTTTCCAGATTTAATTGAATGGATACAGCTCTCTGATTTTCCATAATCATATTTTTAAACACTTCTAGTTACACTACAATCAAATTCAATTTAGTAAAGATGATCTATACAGCATTAAAAATGAAAACATTCCATAGGGGAGTGTCACTGTAATTTATTGTGGAGGAGGTTAAGAGCTTACTTTGACTTGAAAATTATGTGTTTGTGAATGCCTGTTACATAAGAGCTGCTAGAAATTGAGTTATGAAAAATTCAAGTGCACTGTTCAGAATTAAGACACATGCGCATTTTTTCTTCTTCCCCTGTACTCCACTGCAGCCAACAATGCTGGATTATCCCCAAGCCTCGAAGAATTAAAGATTAATTAACTCTGCTGGGAACAAACTGGGTGAAAAGAAACATTGGGGCATGAAAAGAAATTGAGCAGGAGGGAAACACAGTTTAACAAGTCAAAGTCATCCAGTCAGCTAACAGATTGTTTGCCTTTCATCCAGGAGGCAATGAGGATAGCCAATTAAGGCAGTAACGTGGAGGTGGGCAGTCGCAAAAGAAATGGCAAATGTTGAGACCTCCTGGAATAAGTTCAAAAAGTGGCAAGTGAATTGAGATGCATGTGTAGATAAAATCATTGTGGCAAAATGTTCATGTTATCACTCATTTTGAGCCACATAAGTGTGTGACCTGGAGACTCATACTGCAAACTTGAGCTCTGAAGTGCCTTGGGTTTGATGCAAAGAGAGTCCAAAGGGGCTAAAATGATATGTAATCCCTTTCTGGCAACATCTGATCTATTTAGAAAGGTGTTAGTGGAGGCATGCTGTGCATCAGATGAAGGTAGCGGGCAGATTGTGATACCATGCTCATTTGGTGCATGACCTGCCATTGTGGACCTCTCCAGTCCCATTAACACCTTCTTATTACACACACACAGTCACATACACATTCAGCTGCATAAACTCCACACTAGCACCGTTTAGACACAACAGCATGGGATTTCCAGGTGAGATGTTTTGATTTTCTTTTGCTGCTGTAGTTAATGGAATTAATGTGTACTGTGCTGATGGAAGACCTCATGCAAGTTGTTTGCATCACTAGATTTTCTTTGCAAGGAGTTAAATAGTTTTTGAAAGTCAATAAACAGTAAACTCTCAGTTGTCTGGGGTAATTGCAGTCTGTCTTGGGCTGCAGCACCACAATGAGTTAAAGCAGAGGACAGAGGGAGGACAATGAAATTTCAGAGAGGTTTGAATAGGATCATCAGAGAATATTGCTTATTCCTGCACCCCAATCTGTATCTGAGACAGCTTCAACAAGGAGATGCTCACCAATCTGTGCCATCTCATCCAACTGGACCTCCAGGTGCCAATTCCAATTCTTGAATTGGATGCACAGAGATGGGAGGATACCTAACTCTGTGAATCCAATCTTTACAATGTAAAGTTGGTTGGTGGTGCTGGGGGCGAGTGGTGTTGGGTGGCAATCACTGAATTGGAAATTGGGGTCGGTGGCCCTGGAAGATCTGATCAGGATGTCAATGTGGAGACAGAATGGGCAGAAGTCCACGACTCCACTATATTCAAAGTTTAACTACAAAGATTGAAACATAGAATATCACTCCTGCCCTTGCTGCTCTCCGCCTCCTGCCTCATGCTCCACCCATGTCAACCCATGCCACATGATGCCCTGAACCCATTCCTATGGTTCCTGTATACCTTCCATGTTCCTGTAAACATCCACTGAACCTTTATTGCCCTGTGCCAACTTTATTCCATTTCATGCCAGTGCATGCCTTGTCCTATCACTCTTGCACTTTCACATACCATGCCAACTTGGAGGGAGCAAAGAAAGATGTGAAGGTGTGCAGGCATCTCTGCAACAACTCAGCCTGCTGGAGGAGACAGTACTCACCCCCATGGGAGCACTGAGCCACTGAGGAAATTCAGGGTGATAGGATGTTCCTGCCTTATTCCAAGTCTGAAGTCCCACCACCCTCTCATTCTGATATCTGGTATGATATCAAGGATGGAGATGGGGATGTGGCTATGAAACTCTTGCTTTTGTCTTTCAGATGCTCAGGAACTAATTACCTGGCCAATACTGCAGCTTCATAAGAAAGAATGAAAGCTACTACACAGCTTTGGGAAAGCAGTGATGTCATTTGATCTAACAACTGAAACAACCAGCTCAGATCCTGGCCCTGCACGTATCTAAGATGATAGCACATAGTAGGAATATGCAAATTCTGGGAGATAGTGAGGACTGCAGATGCTGGAGAGGCAGAGTCGATAAATTGTAGTGCTAGAAAAAGCACAGCAGGTCAATTAGTCCCAATAAAGGGTCCTGCCCAAAATATCGACTCTCTTCCTCCTCGGATGCTGCCTGACCTGCTGGGCTTTTTCCAGTGCCACACTTTCTTGACATATGCAAATGCTGAGCAACTGAGCACTAGTAGGTTACAGCAAGGCCAAGGGGAACAGACTGGTGGCAGTTCCTCAGAGGCCAAGGTCACAGATAAGCTCTGCCAGAGGAACTCTGATGAGAATGGTAAAGGGTCATTGTAGACGGGAACATTGTATATACTGAGACATTCGGTGAGTTGGCAGCCTTTTCAGACAGCATGTTTTCACTGTCCCGGAGCAAGGAGGAATATGGCTCCAGTTTGACACAGCACTTCTCTCAGAATTGTGCATGGAAGCCATAGCCAATTCCATGACCATATTTGTGGATCTACATTTGACATCACTTGGCTTATGTTTCAGCTTCCATAGCAGCAGACCGAAAGGAGTCACTGAATGGCTCAGTGCTGCTGCAGAAGATCAGACTGGGGTCTTGCAGTCATTTTTGTTGTCCTTACAGGCACAGATTGGTGCCATCCTGCCAATGGAAATCATTGCTGAAAGGGGCACATGGCCTTCTACAGCATTCCAGCGATCTACACTCCGGTATATTACTGAGATTGCTGAGATATCATCAGGAGGTGCCAGTCATTCTGTGGAATAAGAATCACCTGTCCTCTATCAAGATGCTGACAGACAGGCTCCATCCCTACCACTTCACTGTGTCTGTGCTATTGCCCTCATACAGCCATCCCAGACTTCTAGCTCCCATACTGAAGTGAGGAAGTTTGAAACTGTGCCCTCAAGGGTCTTTTGTGAGGCTACCTGCAGTCTCCCCTTGTGAAACCCCAGCAGCCAGGTGGCAACTGCTGCAGTATCATTGTGCAACAGCTCCAGGATAGATAGACATCCATAAGATAGGTAATAAAGGATTTACAGGGATAAATAGTTCAGCTGTATTGGAAGTATTGTTGATGAAGTTGGAAGGGATTTTTGTTGTGATGTCTTTTATTTCAGATGATTTGGTTAAGATGCTGTGATGGTCTGCAACAGAGGAGTGAAAGGATGGATTAAAGAAGCAATGGTAGTATTACAATATTTTCAGAGAATCTGGTGTTTGGTGAAGTGCCTGTCCATAACCTGTTTAAAGCAGCACCCTGGCAACCTGTTCCTTCTCCTCCTCCTTTTGATGGCTCCCTGAGGGACTGTGATCTCATGCTTACATGAATTCGGAGACTTACTCCAGTGAGTACTTCAGGACTTTTCTTAAGTGCTCCAAACAGTGGAACCAATGTTTGAGACTGACAAAGGTTGCGCCTCCTAGCAGAGCGCTTTAGGGAACATCTCCAGGACACCCGCACAAATCAACCAAACCGCCCCGTGGCCCAACATTTCAACTCTCCCTCCCACTCTGCTGAGGACATGGAGGTGCTGGGCTTCCTCCACCGCCGCTCCCTCACCACCAGATGCATGGAGGAAGAACGCCTCATCTTCTGACTTGGAACACTTCAACCCCAGGGCATCAATGTGGACTTCAACAGCTTCCTCATTTCCCCTTCCCCCACCTCATCCTAGTTTCAAACTTCCAGCTCAGCATTGTCCCCATGACTTGTCCGGACTTGTCCGACCTGCCCAGCTCCTTTTCCACCTATCCACACCACCCTCTCCTCCCTGACCTATCACCTTCATCTCCTCCCCCACTGACCTATTGTACTCTATGCTACTTTCTCCCCACCCCCACCCTCCTCTAGCTTATCTCTCCATGCTTCAGGCTCTCTGCCTTTATTCCTGATGAAGGGCTTTTGCCCGAAACGTCGATTTTGCTGAAGCTCCTCAGATGCTGCCTGAACTGCTGTGCTCTTCCAGCACCATTGATCCAGAATCTGGTTTCCAGCATCTGCAGTAATTGTTTTTACCAAAGATTGCTTCATGACTTTCCTTGTCACCTCCTAGCTCTTGCTGTATGACCACCACCCACCTGTGGTAGGACGGTGAAGAGAAATCATGACTCAGATACAGATTATCTAGAGTACAAAGGATAGACAGATTCTAATTGCTGCCAGGATAGCAGCATTCACTAAAATGGTGCCCTATATATGGTGAGGCATCAGCTCATAGAGTTGCACAGCAACAGAAACAGACCACTTGTCCATGCTGACCAGATACCCTAATTTAATCCAGATCCATTTGCCAACATTTGGCCAATATCCTTCTGAACCCTTCCTATTCATGAACCCATTCAGATACCTTTTAAATGTTGTAAATGCCTCCACCACTTCTGGCAGCTCATTTTGTTCACAACCACCCTCTTCTGAACTACAAATTAATTGAATGCAATTCTGGAATATTTCACCATTGAGCTGTGCTCCCCACATAGACAAGTCCAGGAATCCCCTTGAACCATTGGGAATCGTGCCAGACTCGTAAAATCAGATGTCCACTCCTCCTGCACCTCTTCACTTGTAGAGAAGACAATTCAGTCTCTATTTCTGGTAGCAATGCAGGGCAAAGAATATCACAGTAGGCAATATTGGCAGCTCCAGACTGGAAAGAGATCAGAGTGCAATGATGATTTTCACAACCTCTGGCAGCACTATCCTCTCTCTGACTGTTCGCCAGCCTCTCTGACATATCAGAATCCTTGTAAATTTGTAACTCCTGCCCACAAATGTGGCATTTCCCATTTAGCAGGAAGGGACTGCACTTGGCATTCGCATCTCTCTTGTTTGCAGAGGCATTTAAATTATCAGTTATTATCATTCTAGCATGATTGGTTGAAGTATGTATCTGAAACCTGAATTGTTCAGTTGAAAGAAAGTAGGAAGAGGTTCGAATTTGTGAATCCATTTGTTTAGCCAGGATACTTTTTTTGGAGAGGTAAGGTAACCTTTGAACTTGTTCTCAGGTCACCGTTGGGTGAGGTAAGGTGCCCTTACGTAGAAGTAAACCACCCTTTGGGAAAAGTAAGATACCACTAAGGAAGAGGTCATCTTTGGAATTATTAAAAATGGACATGCTTGTGTACAAGAGGTGCATAAAGTCATTGAGTAAAAAGAAATAGAGGCCTGAATGACATGGGTTAAAGTAAGAAATCTGTGAGAATCATGTGAGAAGTCCAATGAGTCCTTTGTCAATGTTATAAGCAGGAAGCTGCATTTTTCAACTAAATTTTGGGAAAGATTCTCACTATGTACCTATCGACAGACATTATAGCTTGTTGTCACCCTCATTACCTGCACATTTTGCCTCAATAATATTCAGCTTCTTACCATAGCACATGCCATGAGGAAACATGATGCCAAGAATTCCCACTATGAAAGTCTGAGCAACACAAGACCATTGCTTGCTCCTCCAGATCTCCACCTTGGATAGTCAGCACTAGCATCTCATGACCCGTTCTGTGGACATAGGCCACAGTCTCTCTGCTCCACTGCTGTATTATCTGTCCTTGTCCTTGCAGCCACTTCCTCCAACAGTCTGCAGCAGCTTCTGCACAATGATTGCAGCACCCTTTTAACAGGAGCAGGCTGCTTTTAAGACTTGAAAGCTCGTCAAAACATGCTGGCCAAGCAGTTTGCCTGTCTGTTAAATCTAAGAGATTCCATGGCTGTATTTAGGGTATTTCAGTACTTCGTGTTCTGGCTGGGATTCATTCCTCTACCTTATGAGAAAGTCCTGGTGTGAAATATCCGATGCATTTTCTCACACAACAATCACTGCAGTCCAAAGGTAATTGACATCAAAATGTTTCAAGACATGATTACACTGAGATGAGATACTCTAAAAGTGTTCCTCCTTCCTTTTGTTCCTGCCTCCAGTTATTTCTTTCATCCTTCTGCCTTTTGTTTTGATCTGTCTTTCAACCTTCATTTATTCCTTTCTGTTTTCCAACATTTTGGGAAAGCAGGAAGTAATCTTGCATGTTTGGGAAAGGAAGAAAGGAATAATGTGAGTGTCTACATGAAATGGGGAAGCAGTGAAGAGTTTGGATGCATTCTTACGTGGCAGATTAATGAGAGACACTTAAAATCATATCATTAATGAATTGTGAACCCACTGCCCTCAGTCTGGGGAGAAACAAATGAAGAAAATTAGATAACCAACAGCCTAACAAATGGACTTAATATGTGTAGCAGGACAAATAGGTAACGGAAAATAGGCTACATGCCGAAGTCACCACCTGCTTCAAGAAAACCACCATCATACCCCTACTTAAGAAAGCACATACAATGTGCCTTAATGACCACAACTTGATAGCTCTGACCTCAGTAATAATGAAGTACTTTGAGAGGCTGGCCATGGCCATGAACCCCAGTCTCCCAGCCTGCCTCGATCCCCTACCGATGTAACAGGTCCACAGCAAATGCCATATCACTAGCCCTGAATTCATCCCTGGAACATCTGGACAACAAGGACCCCTACATCAGACTCCTGCTCATTGACTACAGCTCCACCTTCAACACCATTATCCCCTCCAGACTGATCTCAAAACTCCGTGACCTCGGTCTTGGCTCTGCCCGTGCAACTGGATCCTCCGCTTTCTGACCCAAGCAGTGAAGATAGACAACAGCACCGCCTCCACGAAAACACTGAACACTAGAGCCCCCTACTGTACTCTATGTGCACCCATGACTATGTTGCCAAATTCTTAACGAATGCCATTGACAAGTTTGCCATGACTATGTTGCCAAATTCTTAACGAATGCCATTGACAAGTTTGCTGATGACACCACTGTGGTAGGGTGGATATCAAACAATGATGAGTCAGAATACAGAAATGAGATAGAGGGCTTGGTGACATGTTGCAATGAGAACAACTACTCTTTCAATGTCAGCAAAGCTAACGAACCGATGACTGACTTCAGAAAGAAAGGAGGAGAACACGCTCCCATCTAGATCAACGGGGCTGAGATTGAGAGAGTGGACAGCGTCAAGTTCCTCAGGGTGACAATAACCGACAACCTGTCCTGGGCATCCCACATAGATGCCATGGTCTACAAGTCACAACAGTGTCTCTTTTTTCTCAGGTGGCTCAGGAAGTTTGGCATGTCCATAAGGACCCTCACCAACCTTTACAGATGTACCATTGAGAACATATTGTCCAGATGCATAATGGCCTGGTTATGGCAACTGTTCTACCCAAGACCGTAAGAAACTGCAGAAGGTTGTGGGCGCTCCACTTACATGCTTGTTGCTGCAGAAAGGCTGCCAAAGTCATCATAGACCCATCACACCCCTGCAATGCTCTCCTATAACCTCTTCCATCAAGCAGAAGATTGAACACACACATACACACACGCACACACCAGCTTCTTCCCTGCTGTTATTAGACAGCTAAATGGCCTCTCCAACTTCAAATAATGTTGATCTTGTTAATGTTGAACTTGCCAAGCGCATGCCCCAAGCGGTGTAACCATGTATGCCTCTGTACAAGTTTTTTTTTACCCGATGTTCTATGTGCCCTTGCTTACTATAATCTGCCTATATCACTCATAAATAAAGCTTTTCACTATACTGAGGTACATGTGACGATCAATCAAGTTAACCAAATGATCCAATCTTAAACAGCTAAATGAGAATTTCCGCCTGCCTCTCCTCCTTTTAATAAAGTTCTCAAAACCTGCACCAAGAAACAAGCCTTTCGTCACCCTCTCTTATTCTTCTTTTTATTGGCTCAATTGAGGTATTCTCACTTTAACACTCTCAGTCGATACCAGAGGCTTAAACTTGTATTCTGACTTGTTAGCAGATTAGTGAAGAATTGGTGAGCTGTTGGAAGTTCTGTCTTTAGGATGAGACATTAAACTAATTACTACTTTCTCTACTAGACAGAAAAGAGCTCATGTTATGTTTGTGAAGCAGGGCAGAGAAGTCTCCAGTGTCCCAGACATATTCATCCTTTAACCAACATGGTTAGAACAGACTAGTTGATCATTAGCATATTTACATCTATGGAAATTTATTTCCATATTTCCTACACTACAATAGTGATTACACTTTAAAACTGCTTCATTGACTGTAAGAGTGTTTCAGGTAGTGGAAATGTACTAAATAAATTTAAGATTTTTCTCTTTTTTGGCTTGACATCTATCTTTCTTGTCACATCTCTTGGGATGTTCTTATTAGTAAAAATGTCATATAAACATTAGTTATTTTTATTCATAACCCCACGGACCTAAATCAGGAGGGTGAGATAGAAGTGAGGGGCATGGACAGAAACAAGTTACATTTGATCTGTTAATTGTAAACATGACATCTTTATCTTCAATACGAATTAAATCATCAAAGCCTATGATAGATTACAATGTGAAAATTAGTTCCAACACATTACGTAGTCAATAGATATAATTCAATATGCGCAGATTTCAATCTGTACTATCCTATATGATTAACATTACATGAATAGTTGAATTTCTGACAATATAAAAGTAATATTGTGGAAGGGTTTTATACTCAGGATTATAGAGTGGCCTGCATGCTTCCAGTAAGGTATCATACCCACAGGGAGGTAGGATGGATGATCCACAACTGCACTGTTATAGCTTATTGTACTTAAGTTCAAGTATACTTTGTCTATCGTCAATGTAGATATGGGAAACTATACACCAAACAGCTGCCTTTTTAAAAATAATTTTCTCCAGTTTACTTCCCTATGGTCTGGCAGGATATGGTTCATGTGTGGCACAATTCATGATGAATGAAAGTGGCATTTGGGTGCTGGTCATGTTTCTTGCAGGTCCCATGCTTCAGGCACCACTAATTATCTGCTAATGTGTTCATTCTTTGTGAAGGAATTAAGGTAGTGAGAATCATTTCTAAAGTGTTGGTTTGACAATAATATACTCAATTTCACTCCAGAAAGCTAAATTGTAAAGGACATAACTGGAGCCAAACTTTACACATTTAATAAGCATTACAGCAAACACATGCTATCAAAGTGGAGTTAACATAGTTTTGTGAAAGGCAAATCATGTTTTACTAAACTGTTGGAATACGTTGAGGTGGGTAACATATGGTATGGATAAAGGTAAACCAGTGATGTACTGTACTTAAATTTCTAGGAGTTTGATAAAAGAAAATACATTTCATGGTGTGGGGATAGCATATTGGTATTGATGGAAGATTAGCTGGATAACTGGAAGTTAGAAAATAGGCATAAATGGGTCCACAATTTATATCAATGATTTGGATGAAGGGACAGAAGGTAGAGTTGCCAAATTTTCTGATAACACAATACTCGGGAGGAAAGTAAGATGGGAAGAGGAAATAAGTGGCTACAAAAACAATGATAGGCTATATGAGTGGGCAAAGGTGTGGTAAAAATGAGAAAATATAAAATTGTCATCTTGGCAGGAAGAATAAAAAAGCATATTATCTAAATGGTAAGTGACTGTAGAACTGAGATGCACAGGGATTTGGGTGTCCTAGTGCACAAATCACAAAAGGTTTGTGTGCAGAAAAGCAAGTAACTAGGAAAGCTAATAAGCAAGTAATTAGGAAAGCTAATAGAATGCTATTATTTCTCAAAAGTAGAATTGAATACAACATTAGGGAGGTTATGGTTCAGCTGTATAGGGAACTGGTAAGACCATATCTAGAGAACGGTGCACAGTATTGGTCACCTCATTAAAGCAAGGATGTGAAAACCCTGGAAGCCATTTGGAGAAGGTTTCCAGACTAATACCTGGAATGCGCAAGTTGGAGGCTAGGTTAAATTTAGAAGATTAAGCAGTGTCTGAATTAAAAGATATAAAATCCTGGATGTTCTTGACAGAGTAGATATGAAGAGGATAGTTCTTTTTGTGAGAAAATCTAGAATTGGGGGTCACCCATATAAAACAAAAATGAGACAAAATCTTTTCATAGATCATTGAATCCCTACAGTGTGGAATCAGGCCATTTGGCCCAACAAGTCCACACCAACCCATTTCCTTCAGATCTACATTTGCCCCTAACCTCCACATTCCTAAACACTATGGGTGATTTAGCATAGCCAATTCACCTAATCTGCACATCTTTGGATTGCAGGAGGAAACCCACACAGACATGGAGAGAATGTGCAAACTCCACACAAATAGTCACCCGAGGCTGGGATTGAACTTGGGCCACTGATACTGCGAGGCAGCAGTACTAACCACTGAGCCATCATGCCACCCAGAGATTTGGAAGTCTTTGGAACCCTCTTCCTGAAAAGGTGGTGGAAGCAAAATCCTTGAATATTTTTAAATCAGATAGAGATGGGTTCTTGCTGAGCAAGAGGGTGGAAGGTTATCGGTGGAAGGCAGGAGTGCAGATTTGAGGTAATAGCCAAATCAGCCATGATTTTATTAAATGATGAAGCAAGTTCGAAGGGCTTGTATGTTCATAACCACTGATGCAGTCTGTGTATTTACAGAAGCACAATTTTAAATTTATTTTTAAATTTAACCTATTTTTCTAATCAACCTGTTCAAAGATGCTATTACACACCTCTGAAGCAGGTGGGACTTGAACCTAGAACCCCAATAATCCTCAATGCATGCCCACCACCTGTGTCCAATTAGACACAATTAAGATACAATTATCATACTTTTGTGCTGAATAAAATAACTCTCAAATCCTGATCAGAATTTTTCTTTGTATTTCAAATTTAAAATAAATTGGCCAAACCTTCATTAAAATGTCAATGTGTCCATTAAGGGACCATACATATACAACTAACTCAGGCAGTAATTTTAAAACTGATGCATGCACTGACAAGAGGAATATATAGATTAATTCACCTGGGTAATATCTTATTATGGTTTTTATTTGAACTTCTAGTTAGTTTAGCTCGAGATACAGAGTTCCATTCAAACACTGATTTTAGTAATTGCTTTCCTTCTGTTCAGCTTTCCAAAGGCTGAAACGTTCTTAAAAGCATTTTTGTCATTAATAGTTGACAGTATATTGAATTTTAAATGCTTCATCTCTTTAATTTCGACCAGAATCCTTTATGAGACGCAATATTTTTAAAGATACCTTTATCTTGCTTCCTTCATGGTGGCAAACCTTTTAAAGGAGCTTGCTTAAATTATCAAGTTTTGAGACGATTTGTAGCTCAGGTTGAGATTCTGGATGTAGGTTTGCTCGCTGAGCTAGAAGGTTCGTTTTCAGACATTTTGTCACCCTGTTCGGTAACATCATCAGTGAGCCTCCGGATGAAGCATGGCCCACCTTCTAGTTATGTGTTTGGGTTACCTTGGGTTGGTGATATAATTTCCTGTGGTGATGTCATTTCCCATGGTGATGCCATTTCCTGTTCTTTTTTGTTGATAGAGTTCTGGTTGGAATGCCATGCTTCTAGGAATTCTTATGTGTGTTTCTGTTTGACTTGTCCTAGGATGGATGTGTTGTCCCAGTCGAAGTGATGTCCTTTCTCATCTGTACATAAGGATGCTAGTGAGAGTGGGTCATGTCTTTTTGTGGCTAGTTGATGTTCATGTATCATGGTGGCTAGTTTTCTGCCTGTTTGTTCTATGTAGTATGTGTTACAGTTCTTGCAAGGTACTTTGTAAATGGCATTAGTTGTGCTTATTGTCTGTATAGGGTCTTTCAAATTCATTAGCTGCTGTTTTAATGTGTTGGTGAGTTTGTGGGCTACCATGATGCCAAGAGGAATGAGTCGTCTGGCAGTCATTTCCAAGGTGTCTTTGATGTAGGGGAGAGTGGCTAGGGTTTCTGGACGTGTTTTGTCTGCTTGTTGAGGTCTGTTGCTGAGAAATCGGTGGACTGTGTTCATTGGGTACCCGTTCTTTTTCAATACATATACTGTATAGGTGATTTTTCTCTGCCTTGCGTAGTTCCTTTGTGTTGCAGTGTGTAGTGGGTTGTTGAAGTAATATTCTAATGCACCTTTGTTTGTGGGTGTTGGGTGATTGCTCCTGTAGTACAGTATGTGTTTGATTTCCTTTGGACGCTGGTTTGAAGTTCCCTATTGGCTGTTCACTATACTGTGGCATCTAGGAATGGCAGTTTGTTGTCATTTTTCTCCTCTTTAGTGAATGTTATGCCAGTATGGGTATTATTGATGGTCTTGAAGGTTTGCTCTAATTTGTTTTGTTTAGTGATGACAAAGGTGTTATCCATAAATTCACAAATCCGAGCCCGCCTCAGACCCATAGTCTCACTACCTGGAACACCAATTTACAGATTAGCCAAGGAGCTACACCAAAGACTAAAACACTTAGTAGAAGACTCACGCCACTCCATCTACTCCACCCAAGAATTCCTGAAGACCATCAAAGATACTAAGATAGAAGAAGATGAAAGAATGGTCTCCTTTGACATAACAGCCCTTTTCACATCCATCAGCATCAACCTGGCAAAGGAAACACTGACTACATTATTAGAAGAACTAAAGACACATACACCACACATCACCAACTTCATCAGCAAGGACAATATCGTCAAGCTAGTGGACCTATGCCTTACCACCCACTTCACCTTCAACAACAAAATCTACAGACAAACCAACAGAATAAACAGCTCTGTCAACCATCCAACCCAAACTTTAGGTCTGCTACATGGATGACACCTTTGTCATAACCAAAAGAAACAAATTAGAGGAAACCTTCAAGACCATCAATAGTACCCTTAGTGACATACAATTCACTAAAGAGGAAGAAAACAACAACAAACTGCCATTCCTAGATGTCGCAGTAGAGCAATCAGCTAATGGCAAACTTCAAAGCAGCGTCTACAGGAAAACAACACATTGACTTGGACCCCATTTACCATCCCCTGAGAAAAATAACAGGAAATGATATCACCAACCCAAGGAAACCTAAACACATAAATAAAAAGTGAGCCATGCCACCAGTGCTTCATCCGAAGGCTCACTGATGATGTTACCTAGTGTGGTGACGAAATGTCTGAAACCGAACCTTCCAGCTCAGTGTGCAAACCTACATCCTTGGTTAAATTATATTCAGCCCCAGGCTTTGCACAAAGCAATTGACTCTCATCTCAGTCAATAACACATGAAAGTTTATTTCAAGAATCCTTCTGAAAGAAATGAGCCCTTAGGTTTTTGTTGAGGTTTTGTTGAGGGGCAGTTTGTGGTGTGTTCCTGACTTCGGCTATAATCTGACTTTGAGGGCTTTTGCAAAAAACTGTTAGTACCTACCTACATCCATTTTCCAAATCAGACACTGGTAATAATGGGTATAGTTACATTTAAAAGTAAAAACACAGACTGTAGAACTATCATCCCATGTGAAGCAATGGAGCATGAAGGAGAGGTGGCTCAGTCAACCTTTAGTTTTTCACTTTTACACTGAAAATGATCATTTTTGATCACACAACAGAAATTTCCCTTGAATATTTCTAAACTCTTTCACAATGCTTCTTGTTGTACATTTCAAACCTTTGACCTCCATTATCTTGAAGTGCTACAGCAACAGTTACATAGGAGCATCACCGCTTCCAAGTTCCCTCTGTGTCACACACTATCTGAACCTGGTACTATATCACTGATCTTTAACTGCTGCTGATCAAAATTCTGTACCTCACTTGGAGCACTGGGTGGGTGGATATACCTACCCTCTCATGGAATACAATGGTTCAAGAAGATGACTCACCACCACCTTGTTAAGGACCACTGGGGATGAATAATAAATGCAGGTGATTTCAGCAAAGCCCACGCTACATGAATGAATGAAAAAGTTGGAATGAATAACTAACTGGTAGTATTTCCTCCCACATTGGAATTGAAGGCTATTGATTGGTACAGCTAAGTTGTGCTGAATGTTTTTCTGTTGTTGATTAGGTCCTAGTGGAGAATTATGTCCAATTCTGAACACAACATATTAGAAAGGATGTCACAGTCTTGGATAGAGCTATAGAGGAGAATTGTCAAAATGGAGCCAGGTATGAGAGTCCTTAGCTATGCAGAGACATCAGTGAAACTGGCATTGGGAGAACTTTAACAAAGCTGTTCAAAATTGGAGGTTTTCATGAAGGAAGTAAGGAGACCTGGTTTCCATTGGTGGGAAAATTGATAAGCAGTGAAAACTAACCTCTGATTATTGCAAATAGAATCGGGGAATAGATGCAAATGAAATGGAATAATAATATTGTCTTAAAATATTTTTGTTTTACTTCTTCACGGGAGAGGAGCATCACTGGCTGGGCCAGCATTCCTTGTTCATCTTTGATTACCCTGCAGAAGGTGGTGGTGAGCTGTCTCTTTGAAGCGCTGCAGTCCTTAAGGTGCTGTTACAAAGGGAGTTTGTGCTTATTAATATGGAAATACATAGTAGACATTTTAAAACTACACTTCAACAATATTCAATTTTCTCATCAAAGAGGAAGGCAATGCCATTGTACTTATATTTCACGGAATTACAATTCACCTCATTTTCTTTAATTTGGCATAATTCCCATTGTAGTTCCTGTCCTAGGAAGATGGCAGATGGTGTCTTTATTCCAGCTGTGCACGAGTGATGTAGTCTGCAACAGTTTGATCAAAGTGACAGTATGTAGCAAATCGATTAAAAATCCAAAGCACAAGGACTACTGCTAACTGCTAACATAGTGGGTTGTTACTGTCTTGTGAAGACAAGGGTAAAGTGAATGGAAAGTAGAATGTATGTCCGTTAGTGCTACGCCAGGTGAAGGCTCTGTCAGTGAATCTGCTGTTTAAGGCAGTGAGCCACCATTTTACACAGACCAGGAATGATCCTCAGACTTGAGGGATAAGCATGTTTTTGAGCTAAGGAGGAAGAATTTGGCCATGGTTCCTGAACCTGAGAAATACACAGTTAGCCCTGTTGGAAGTGTGTGTGCACGGAAATTAGCTGAAGACAGGATCAAGCTCTGATATCTCTGGTGTTTTCTAAATTGGGGAGATGAAGCACAGACTGGGTCACTGCTTAGTAAAACACATACATTCTGTCTGCAACAATGACCCAGTGCTGGTTGCCTGCCACTTCAACACACCACCATATTCCCTGGCCAACATCTCCAGCGAAGCACAGTGCAAGCTGGAAGAACAGTACCTCATTTTCCAACTGGGGTCCCTGCAATCATTTGGACTCAATATCGAGTGCAATAACTTTAGGGCCTGAGCATCCTCTCCCATATTTTTACCCCAACTCCCACACACCAGGCCTTGTCATCACATTGGCTGCTACCATTATCAAACACTAATGGTCACCATTAGCAGCATTCATTATCCCAGGCTGACCTTTACCCACTTCTTTTTATAGTCAACTGTTTTCTCTTTCTCTCTGGGTTCCATCTCCATTTTTTTGTTTACTTCTTTCCCCTGCCTACCCCATCATTAGCATTTATGCCAATCTTTTCCTAGCTACATTCAGTCCTGAAGAAGGGTCAATGGACGCAAAACATTGACTCTGATTTCTCCCCACAGATGCTGTCAGAATTGCTGAGTTTTTCCAGCAATTCCAGAATATGTTCAAACTCTGATATGATGCCCATCACAGTCAGGTATCCTGCTAACAGAGTCACTAATTAACAGTGTTGATTGTTGAGATGTGAACAAGGTGAGGAACAGTGTTTCAAAGTGAAATATCTGGCCCAAATGCTGGTAGTATGAGTGCTGAATGCTTTCTGTGTGGATCCATGAACATAGCCTGCCACTGATTTATTTTTGCTTCAGCTATTTCTCCACTGTCATGGGTAAATTAATCTTTTAAGAGTTGTGTTTCAGGATGCTGTAATTATAGATAAATCACATCATTTGGGTCATCTCAACTCAACCTCGATCCTGAGTGTTTTATCTGCAGCATCCAGTTGCTGAATAAATGATACAATTTTTTTAACCTCCATGAGAGCTATATGAGAGGCCATTCCTAATGCTGTTCACTGTCTGTGTGAAGGAGTTACTAATTTTAGTTCTACATTTACCAGTTTGAACTTGTGCCCCTGTCTTGCATTCATAATTAATAATGTTCTGGATTTATCTCTTTCAATTCCTGAACTCTCTTGTATGTCTCTGTAAGGTCATCTTTCTGTATTCTCATTTCTAGATTTAAATGCCTTTGTCACTTAAGACTTTCCTCATATCTCAGATCTTGGACATTAAGGAACAAGATTTGCGATACTTAGTGTAACGACTCAACATTACCTAGTTAACATGACTTTGTCTCCAGCTTTTGGTATGTAATTTAACATTGATTTCATTAAGTTATAGAAAAGTACAGCACAGAAGATGTCCATTCAGCCCATCATATCTGCTTTTGAAAGGAATTCACTTAGTTCCACTCTCCTGCTCTTTCCTTATATCCATGCATTTTTCTCTTCATTATCTAATTATCAAATTCTCCTTTGAAAGCTACTAATCTGCTTCCACCACTCAATCAGCACTCATCAGTCAAAGAGTAAAAATGTATTTCTTTGTGTCAGCTCTAGTACACAAATCAGTAAAAGCTCATGTGCAGGTAAGGCAAGCGATTAGGAAGGCACATGGAAAGTTGTAATACGTTGCAAGTGGAATTGAATATAAAAGTAGAAATGCTTTGCTGAAGTTGTGCAGGGAGTCAGTGAGACCACATCTTGAGTTATGTTCTCATATAAGAAACAACAGAATTGTGTTTTTTTAACGATTACCTACAGTGCGGAAACAGACCCTTCGGCCCAACCAGTCCACACCAACCCTCTGAAGAGTAACCCACCCAGACCCATTTCCCTCTGACTAATGCACCTAACACTATGGGCAATTTACCATGGCCGATTCACTTCACTGATTATTAGGGTGAGAGGGTTATCTTATGAGGAAAGCTCAGACAGATTGGGTCTGTGTCCATTGGAGTTTAGAAGAATTAGAGAATACATATAAAACTAGAGAAAAGCCTTAGGGGACTTGCAGTCAGGATACTAAAAATGTATTTTTCCTTGTGAGAGAGACTAGAAATAGAAAACACAATTTAAAAATAAGAGTCTCCTATTTAAGACAGAATTGAGAAAAATATTTTCTCTCAGAGGGTCATTAGTCTATTGAACTTCTCTTCCCCTGAGAGCATTGGAGGCTGGGATATTGAATATTTTTAAGGCAGATACAGAGAGCAGGAAGCTATAGTTTGATCAGTTTGATGGGCTGGTTTGATGGGCTGAATGGCCTACACCTATTCTAAACTCACATGTACACAAACAGAGAGTGCTGGAGAAACACAGCAAGTCTGGAAACATCCGCAAAGTGAAAAACAGAGCTAACATTTCGAGTCCGTTCATTATTTTTCCAGCACTGTTTTTCTTTCAGATTTCCAACATTAACAGTTCTTTGTGTTTCTTTGCACATGCATACAATATTGAAATGTTTGTTTCTGTTGCTCAATCACCATTTGACTGGATAATTTATCTCTGGTAATAGAACCTTCATCCATTGACAACAGATTATTTTTATTTACCCTTATTAAACCCCACGTAATATTAAACACTTCTATCAATTTTTTCAGAGCTTTCTGTGCTATAATGATAGCAGTGTTTGTAATAAATCGATGTGACCATAATCCCTCACACATGGCATCATTCAAGTAAATCTCTTCCTCACACCCAAACCCTTCAGGTCTTACCTAAAGTGTGCTGCCAAGAATTGAACACTGTACTTCAGCTAGGGCTGACATCATAGTTTATCTAGGTGTAGCATAACTTCCTGACTCTATTTATCAAGTTCAGGATCCCCATAATGCTTCATTAATTGCTTTATTAACCTATTCTGTCAGCTTCCATGATTTGTATATGAATTTCCACTAGACTTCCCTGTTCTTGCACCCCTTTATAATTGGACCATTTAGCATGTATTGCTTTTACTCATTCTTCCTATAAAAATGCATCAGTTACATTTTTCTGTCATGAATGTGTTGATTATTTTGGCTGAATGCATTGATGCCCATTTTGATTTCTGACTGCAAGAAGCTCCTCCTCATCCAAGTCCTAAAGGTCATACCTTTCATTCCAAGACTGTCACACCTAATTCTAGAACCACAACCAGGTGAAACATCTATTCTGTATTTGCTCAGTCTATCCATTTTAAAATGTTTTTTTGTTACATGAGATCCATGTTTACATGAGATCAATTCAGTGTCTTCCACACTCCATAGAACGCAGGCCCATTGTCCTCAATCTTTCTTCACTGGAAGTTCCGACATCCGGGAATCAGTCTGGTGAACATTCATTGCAATCTCTCAATGGCAACAAGACCAGAACTCACAATTACCATAAATGTATCTCACCAGTGCTTAATACAATTGATGTAAGACTTCTAAACTTTGCCATGCCCTTGCCTACTTACTGAACTGTATAAACCTCAGTCAAACCCTACATTTTGTAACATCTACAAACTTGGAAATATTGCATTTGCCCCCACATTCAACTCATATAAATCAGGACCCAAGCTCTGATCCTTGTAGTACCCCACTGGTCAAAACCTTCCAACCTGAGACAGACCCGTTTATTCCTACTTTCTGCTTTCTGCTTGTTAACCAATCCTCAATCCTTGCTAGTATGCTACTCACAAGCCAATGCATCTTAATTTTATTTGCCAACTTCCTGTGTAGGGCTTTATCAAGAACCTTCTAAAAATCCAAATATATCACATCCACCCCTTCCCCCTTACTAACTCTGTTATTAACATCACTGAAATATTGTTTCAAATTTGTCAAATATAATTTCCCCTTCACAAATCCATGTTGACTCTGTCCAAACTGACAATTATTTTCTAAATGTCCAATACTCAGATTCTTTGTATTAGATTCTAGAATCATTTAGATTAGTACATTCAGACTAATAAGTCTGTAATTTCCTGTTTTCTCTCTCCATCCTTTCTTACATAGTGGGGATACATTTGCAATCTTTCATTTTCAGGCACCATTGCTGAATTAATAGAAATTTGAAGATGATTGCCAATGCATCAGCTATTTTTGTGGGCATCTCTTTCAATGCTCGAGGGTAAAGGTCATCAGGTCCCAGAGATTCTACTTTCAGCACTATTAATTTCTCCCATAGTATATTTTTACTGAAATTAGTTTCTTTCTGTTCCATCCTCTCACCAGACCCTTGGGTCACAATTATTTCAGAAAGATGTTTTGTGTCATCTTCTGTGAAAACAGGCACAAAATATTTAGAGTCATAGAGATGTACCACATGGAAACAGACTCTTTGGTCCAACTCATCCATGCTGACCAGATATCCTAACTCAATCTATGTCCCCCCAGCCCATATCCCTCCAAACCCTTCCTATTCAGATACCCATCCAGATGCCTTTTAATTGTTGCAATTGTACTAGCCTCCACCACTTCATCTGGCAGCTCATTACATACATGTACCCCTCTGCATAAAGGTTGCCTCTTAGGTCTCTTTTATATCTTTCCCCTCTCACCCTAAACCTATGCCCTCTAGTTCTGGACTCTTCCCGCCCCCCAGGGAAAAGACATTGTTGATTTATCCTATCCATGCCACTCATGATTTTATAAACCTCTATAAGGTCACCTCTCATCCTCCAACACTCAAAGGAAAACAGCCCCAGCTTACTCAGCCTCTCCCTATAGCTCAAATCCTCCAATCTTGGCAACATCCTTGTAAATCCTTTTTGAACCTTTTCAAGTTTCACAACATCCTTTCAATAGGAAGGAGACCAGAATTGCATGCAATTTTCCAAAGTAGCCTAACCAATGTCCTGTACAGCCACAACATGACCTCCCAACTCCTGTACTCAATACTGTGACCAATAAAGGAAAACATACCAAACGCCTTCTTCACTATCCTATCTATCTGCGATTCTACTTTCAAGGAGCTGTGAACCTGCACTCCAAGGTCTCTTTGTTCAGCAACACTCCCTAGGACCTTACCATTAAGTGTATAAATCCTGCTAAGATTTGCTTTCCCAAAATGCAGCACCTCACATTTATCTAAATTAAACTCCATCTGCCACTTCTCAGCCCATTGGCCCATCTGATCAAGGTCTCATTGTAATCTGAGGTAACCTTCTTCGCTGTTCACTACACCTCCAATTTTGGTGTCATCTGCAAACTTACTATCTATACCTCTTATAGTCACATCCAAATCATTTATATAAATGATGAAAAATAGTGGCCCCAGCACCGATCTTTGTGGCACTCCACTGATCATAGGCCTCCAGTCTGAAAAACTGACTCCACCATCTCGGTCTTCTATCTTTGAGCCAGTTCTCTACCTAAATGGCTAGTTCTCCCTCTATTCCATGAGATTTAATCTTGCCAACCAGTCTCCCATGGGGAACCTCGCCAAACACTTTACTGAGGTCCGTATAGATCATATCCAATGCTCTGCCCTCATCAATCCTCTTCGTTACTTCTTCAAAACACTCAATCAAGTTTGTGAGACATGATTTCCCACACACAAAGCCATGTTGACTATCCCTAATCAGTCCTTGTTTTTGCAAATGTATGTACATCCTGTCCTTTCGGATTCCCTCCAACAACTTGCCCACCACCAACATCAGGCTCACTGATCTATAATTCCCTGGCTTGTCCTTACCACCTTTCTTAAACAGTGGCACCATGTTAGCCAACCTCCGGTCTTACGGCACCTTACCTGTGACTGTCAATGATGCAAATATCTCAGCAAGGGGCCCAATAATCACTTCTCTAGCTTCCCACAGAGTTTTAGGTTACACCTGATCAGGTCCTGGGAATTTTTCCACTTTTATGTGTTTCAAGATATCCAGCGCTTCCTCCTCTGTAATATGGACATTTTTCAAGATGTCGTCATCTATTTCCCTACATTCTATATCTTCCATGTCCTTTTCCACAGTAAACACTGATGCAAAATACTCATTTAGTATCTCCCCTATCTCCAGCTGCTCCACACAAAGGCCACCTTGCTGATCTTTATGGGGCCCTATTCTCTCCCTAGTTACCCTTTTGTCCTTAATGTATTTGTAAAATCTTTTGGATTCTCCTTAACTCTATTTGCCAAAGCTATCTCATGTCCCCTTTTTGCCCTTGTGATTTAGCTTCTCTGCCATTTGTCTATTTGATGTGACAAATTCTCTTGTCTCAGCCTTTCATGGACCGAAATGTGTGTTTGCTAATGTCTGTTCTTTTCTACCATTGAAACTTTCCATCCATTATTGTGATCTTGCTAGTTTTCATTTATGTCCCCTATTCGCCCTTTCTTTGTCAATTTCTTTCATCCTCAGGCATCAGGGACCCAGATTTGATTCCGACCTGTCTGTCTGTGTGGATTTGCACATTCTCTCCCGGGTCTGCATGAGCTTCCTCCCACAGTCGAAAGATGTACGGCTTAGATGGATTGGCCATGCTAAGTTGCCCATTGTGTCCAAGGATCTGTAGGTTAGATGGATTGGCCATGGTAAATGCAGGGTTACAGGGATAGGAGGGTGGGTGTGGGCGGGATGCTGTTTGTAGGGTCAATGTGGACTTAAGTGACCAAATGGCCTGCTTCCATGCTGTAGGGGTTCAATGATCAGGCTTGCAAATTTTCTGGTAATTTTATAGGTCTTCCTTTGATCTATTACTGTAGTTGACCTTCCTTGTTAGCCATAGTTGTCTTGCTTTTCCGATTGGGCAATTTTGCATCGAAGAAATGCAATTAATTTGAAAACCAAGGATTGATTCTTGAAATATTAGCCATTGGCTACCTCTGCAAAACCTTTCAATGTATTTTCCCAATCTATCATAGTCATCTTCCTCCATATAATTCCTCTTGTTTAGATTCAAGATCCTAGTTGCAGATTGAAATAAATCTTTTCCAAATTTAATGGAAAATTCTATCATACTATAGTCATTATTTCTTAAAGGTTCTTTTACAATAAGATCATTAATTAGCACTTTCTCGTTGCCTCATACTAGATCTAAAATAGCCTGTGTTTCAAGTGGTTCTTCAAAATTGCTTGACAAAGCTGTCTTGAATATATTCGAGGAATTCTCCTCCTTGACGTTGGTGCACTTTAGATTTGCTCAATCTGTATGTAGATCCACTTGTCATATACATCTGTAATTTCCTGACTGTTATCCTATCCTTACTTACTACTACTGTTTGGTGATTCATAAACTGCTCCGATCAAAGTTGCTTCCCCAGCTGTTTCTTACTGCAGGGTAAAAGTGAGGACTGCAGATGCTGGAAATCAGAGTCTAGATTAGAGTGGTGCTGGAAAAGCACAGCAGGTCAGGCAGCATCCGAGGAACAGTTTCTTACTGCATTCAAACAGGTTCTACATCCTTTATTCCCTATTGGTAATCCTCTTCAAATATCCTGATCCCATCCCTAATTACTAACACCACCCCCTTCCATTTCTTTTCGCCTATTCTTCCTCAATGTTGAATAACCTTTAATATTCAGTTTCCAATCTTTGTCACCCTGTAGCCATGATACCATAATGGCACTTATAATATTAGCTTTTACTTCTGCGAGCCCTTCCATTCGTTACCTTGTCAATACAACACAGATTCGAATAGATTGCTTTTTTACCTTTTTGACACTATTCAGAAATTTGACACCAATGTATTCGAGAATTTTCTCCCATTACTTTCCACTTTGATTTTCAGTTTTTATACGTCCCATAACCAATTTTGTTTTCAATTCTACCTAAATTCACTTTAACGTTTCCAACATCCTGACAAGTAAGTTTAAGCCTTCCCTCATAGCAATAACAAATCTCCCCATGAAGATGTTAGTCTCAGTCCTGCTATGGTGTAACCTTTCCATCTCATGTAGGTTCCGCCTGCTCTAGAACCGGTCGTAATGCCTCAGAATTCTACATCCCTCTTTCTTCCACCATTTTTCCAACTTTTTATTCTTTACCCACCACAACCTAGTTTTGGGAACAGTCCTGAGGTTATTTGCCTTTGAAGTCTATCTTCCTCAATTCTATTTTCACAATCTCATCTCTCTTTCTACCTGTGTCATTGGTGCCAGTGTGGACCATGAACTGTGCCTCTTAACCCTCCCACAAAAGAATGTCATGTACCTACTCTATGACAACCTTGACCCTAGCACCAGGAAGACAATGCACCATTCTAGTGTCATGCTGATGACCACAGAAATACCAGTTTGTCCCCATAACTATTGCAATGTCCCTCCAGCCTTCTTTTCCCCACCTGTACAACCGAGCCACTTGCAATGCCGCACATTTGGCTCTTCCCGCATTCCTCTGATGAACCATCGTCCTCACCAGTATCCAAAATGGAAAACTGATTAGTGAGTGAGATAAGGTCCGGGAACTCCTGCATTATTTTCCTGACCTTTCTCGACTGCATGGTTGGCACTGTGGCTCAGTGGTTAGCACTGCTGCCTCACAGCGCCAGGGACCTGAGTTCGATTCCACTCTTAGGAGACTGTCTGTGTGGAATTTGCACATTTTCCCTGTGTGTGGGGGTTTTCTCTGGATGCTTTGGTTTCCTCCCATAGTCAAATGATGTGCAGGCTCGGTGGTTTAGCCATGGGAAATGTAAGGTTACAGGGATAGGGTGGGTCTGGGTGGGATGCTCTTCTGAGAGTCAGTGTGGACTTGAGGGGGGGGGAATGTCCTGTTTCCATATTGTAGTGATTCTAGGATCACTCATTCTGTCTCTGCCTAACTGGTCTTAATTTGCAATGTGACAATTTTATTCAATGTACCATCCACTTCATTCTCCGTTTTTGTGGATGCACGACTGTGACTCCTGCTAGTTCCAACATCCAGAGCTCAAATTTTTGTAACTGGAGATACTTCCTAGAAATATGATCCTCCAAGCCTTATCAAGTGCCCACAACTCCCTATATTGCACAGGATGGGCATTCATGATCATGATCAGCCAAGCTGATCCACCATATGATTTAATTTAAACTGTGGATGAGAAATTAATATTAATTCATTTAAAATTTAATTCAATTAAGGAATCATTAATCAGCTGCAATGAATCTCACTCTCACTTTGTTTGTCCTGGGGTCCTTTTCTCGCAAGGTCATCATGGATAATGCTGATTGCCTGTCTCAGTGTCTCCTCTCCCCTATTCTCCTCCAATCCTCTTAACCATCCATGGGAAAGGCAGAGGTTTCTAGATTGTGTTTGAAAATCAGAAAATTCAACAACTGAAGTTGGAAAAGAAGTCAATCTTCTATTTAGTAAGCTGTGACATCGCTTTTGTCTCTGATTTGATACATAGTTAGACATGATTCAGCGTAATTGTCACTTAATACTCTTGAAGTGTGAGGCTGACATCAGTGTTGATGAATAAGTGAAGATCAGGACAAATAGCAACTCCTGATTTTACAGCTTCATGTATGGTAACATGCATAGAGAGTCCTGACATGATCTCACAAAAGATAGAAAAAAAACTATGGGAATGAGCTGAAATATGGCAAACATGTGGCTATATTCGTCATTGTGCTCCCTACCTAGAAGCTAAACTCCATAGCCCAAAGGTTCGGGTGGTAATCTGATGCATAGGTAACTGAACTGTTGTACAAGCCTTTGGTATGTGAAAAGAATTAAAATGAAAAAGTGCATATGTATACAAAGACTTTCACAACCTCAGGTCATCCCAAGGTGCTTTATAGTCAATTAAAGTGATTGGATGTTGGGATACTGAATCCAGATAAGAAGGGGACAGACAGATTTTAATCAGTAATGCATTAAATAGTGATGGGGAGTGGGCATGAAAGTGGAGTTGAGGCTGACGTAAGATCAGCCATGATCATTTTAAATGGCAGAACAGGCTCGATGGGCTGAATTACCCACTCCAGCTTCTAATTCTTATGTTCTTATGTAAATCCTTTTGAAGTATAGTCACTAATATGGGAAACATTGTGCAATACATCTACACATAACAAAGGCACCCAATCTGTAAAGATTCAATAATTTGATAATCGGATTTAGCAATTCCATTTGAATGATACACATTGTCCTGGTCTTGTGGCATACTGGTAGTGCCTCTTATCTCTGGACTAGAAGGACCAGTTTTAAGTTCCAACTGCCTTGGAGGTGTGTCATAACATGTTTAAACAGATTAATTGAAACAGCTATCAGGAGAGAATTATTCTGTTCTCCTTCAAAGTATTTATAACCATCTGGGAAGCAGATTAGATCAAGGTTCTAAACTTCATCCAAAAGATTGCACATTGACAGTACTACACTCCCTCAGTACAGTACAAGAATGGCAGCCTAGACCTTTTATTTAAATGTCCAGTGTGAGACTCAAATACATAGTGCTCTAACTCAGAGTGCTTCAAAATTACAACAAGAAAATAGGTCATTTGGTCCAACCAGTTCATGTTTGAATTTAGTGTTCTTGTGAACAACTTTCTTAGTCCCATGTTCTTGGACAGTTTCAATGTTGCTTTCGATTCTTTTACTTCAGCTGTCGATTTAAACCTTTCCTAAACTAATGATATGGTCTCTACTTCAATCACTAACTCTGCTATTGTATTCCACAGTTCGAATTCTCTGAGTAAAATCAAGTCATTTCCTTGCTCCTTACCATAAATCAAGTCATTTCCTTGCTCCTTACTTTTAATCTTGCAGCTTTTTTTCAGTATTCTATATTGTCACTGACAGTCATTATGCTTCTATGTATTCTGCCCCATCCCTTCATGTGATTAAACACTGCAACAAAATCTCCCCATAATCTGCTTAATGTTATCAAAATTTCCACGTTTACAGCAGTGGAAAATGTTGAAAGTTGAGCACGGAGCTCTGTAAGCAATTTATAAGTGACAGGCTGAGGTTTTCCTGTTAATGTTTAGTGCCCATGTGCATTCCCCAAAGTAGAAGGCTTAGTTTGGCAGCAAAGAAGTGGGCGAGTAACAGTTTTGTAATGCCTTTTGAGGCCATGATTGATCTCAGAGTTGTGATTGGAGATTTAAAACATGGAACTATGTTCAGGGGCAACTTTTCACTCGCGCAATGAGGGCTGGAGTGTATTTTTAAGAAAAACTACTAGATTCATATGAAATAGGGAAAAGTAAATCTGGGTGAGTTGCCTTGAACTAAACTTGAAGCATGTGAAAAGGGACTGCAATTTTTTTAATTGGTGAAAGACAAATTGAATATAAATATCAGAAAACTAAAAGAGTGACCGACGTAGGAAATAAACTTCCAGATAATGTGGATTAGATTAGATTAGATTAGATTACTTACAGTGTGGAAACAGGCCCTTCGGCCCAACAAGTCCACACCGACCCGCAACCCACCCATACCCCTACATTTACCCCTTACCTAACACTACGGACAATTTAGCATGGCCAATTCACCTGACCTGCACATCTTTGGACTGTGGGAGGAAACCGGAGCACCCGGAGGAAACCCATGCAAACTCCACATAGTCAGTCGCCTGAGGCGGGAATTGAACCCGGGTCTCTGGCGCTGTGAGGCAGCAGTGCTAACCACTGTGCCACCGTGCCGCCGTGCCACCGTGTAGTGAAAGCTGAAACCCTGAAATCATTGTAATAGATCAGAAGAGGGAAATTTATGGATCACAATGGACTAAATGGTCTTCTTCACCCATTAACGCCTTATAAAATGAAAATTGAGACCACCAAGTCAATCCAAATTTCCCTATTCATTATACAGAGTATTGTGAACTCCTCTTGCAAACTTCAACATTGGTATATACTCAGAGATTGGAATTATCATGATCAAGTTCAAGAGCAATTTGAATAATTCATTTTTGAGGCTTTAAGTCAATCAAGTAACTTCTTTTTTCTCCATTATTCATTAGTAGACATGCATGCATTAATCTATTCCTGCCCACGCATCATTTTTCCAAATTTCTTTGAGATAGTAATGGATAATTTTCTGAAATTGCCTTTTTGGAATGGAGCCCTGTCTGCTGGGAGCACATAGCAAGAACTTCCAACTGGTAAAGTTCTGAGAAGCATGTAACAAAAATCAATATGTGGTTGACGAAGGGTGAATGCTCTGCATCAGTAATGTAAACTTGTAAAGTTTTCTTTCAGCAGGAATGGAAATAATTTTCCAAAAGGCCAGTCCCTTCACAGACCTTCCTGTTATCTGCCAAAACTTCATGTCAAATGTGTTCTGTGGGCTCTCTAAAAGTGATTAACGTTTTTTTCTGTTTATTGTATCATACATCTACTGTTGGAAGTTGTGTCTTGACCAAATACCAGACCTATTCTCAGACTGGCCCATGAACTAAGAAATTTATTTGTTGCCCTCCTTTCATTTCAGAGTGTTTCAATTACTAAAAAGAACCAGCAGCATAACTTTATATTTAAATCAAGATAGAAAATTAGTTTGTTATATGTTCTATATATGGAAGTCATTCAAGTAAACATTTATCATGTTATTAGCCAAAATCTAGATACAAGTAAGTAAGGATAGGAGTTAGGTGTGAAGATGAAAATTAGATCACTGTCTATTTTTGTTGTAGGCCTGACTTGCTTGAAGATTTCTTTCCAATGTGAAAGATTTGAAAACATGAAGTAAGAATTCAGAAGTTAAAAGATAGCACCCTAAGATGTAGGAACAGCAGTAGGCCATTCAGCTTATTGAGTCTGCTGTGCTGTTCAATGAGATCATGGCTAATAGTGCTTAACTCTATTTTCTTGCCTTTTCCCCATAAACCTTGGTTCCCTTACTGAATAAAAGTCTCTCCATCTCAGCTTTGAATATACTTAATGACTCAGCCTTCATAGCCTTCTGCATTAAAGAACTCTACAAATTCACTACCCTCTGACAGAAGAAATTCCTCTTCGTCTCTGTCTTAAATGACTCCTTATTCTGAGATTATGTCCTTTGGTCCTAGACTCCCCTAAAAGGTGAAACAACCTTTCCAAATCTACCCTGTCGAGTCCCCTAATGATCTTATATGTTTCAGTAAGTTGATTCTCATTCTTGTAAACTCTTCTAAAGTACAGGTCCAACCTACTCACCTCTCTTCTCATAAGACAATGCCTCTACACCGTGATCAACCTAGCCAACATTCTGTGAACTACTTACTGTGCGAGTATAGATAAGGGGACCAAAACTGTAGTGACTGAAATTAGGTCAGCCAGATTTACCTCTTTGAATATGAATTCCCTAATCAGGGCTGTTAATCTGGTCCAATCTGGGAGCCCTGGCTGACAGATAAAAACAAGAGTATCAGACATCCTGTTGACCCTGAGAGCTGGCTCTGAGGGAGCTGGATCAGTGTCAAGGGCTCTCCACGTATAAATATAGGGTGGCTTAGTGACAGGATACTTGCCTCTGTGAAGATATTTCAGTGGCGATGAGAGAAAAGCATGCTCCTGAAGAAATTCGCACATAACCACATCTTTGAGTTGAG
Source organism: Chiloscyllium plagiosum (assembly GCF_037043375.1). NCBI lineage: Eukaryota > Metazoa > Chordata > Chondrichthyes > Orectolobiformes > Hemiscylliidae > Chiloscyllium > Chiloscyllium plagiosum. The sequence continues at coordinate 30,543,614 of NW_028270142.1, read as the reverse complement.
GTAAGCATTTCTAGGATCTTGCCATTATTTGTGAAGCTTGATTCAGGCCCTGTATGTGGAAAGAACGCATTATTTTTTCCAGATGAATGACATTGAGCAAGTTAAAAGCAACGAGTAATTCTCCTGACAGCTTATGGATCCGCAGCTTTTTCAGTTATTTAGAGCCTTACTTTCCCTGAGGCACCAGATACTGAAACCTTTCAAGAGTTGACAGATTTAGTTAAGGAATAGTACGGTGCAACCCTCTTCTAGTTCTGAGAAGATGTTGGTTTTCCTCGACAATTTGAGAACCAGAGAAATCTGTATTGGGATTTTTGACTAGGCTAAGAGAACTTACAGAAGTGTGTGACTTTGTTTTCAGCCTCAATGAGATGCCGCAAGACTGTTTGGTATGTGGGATTAATGATGTAACCATGCAAAAACACCTGTTAGCTGAAGCCCAACTGGATTTCAATATAATTGGCTTTACCATTGGACAATGCGACAAATGGAGCATGTGAATTGCAGGGTATTCCAATGGAAGTGGACAGGCTCGTCAATCTGTCTGAGCTTGGGGAACATCACATGAGTGAAGGCAATTGCATTGCCTCACTCAGGACATAACCTGATCAAAGGGACTCTGTAGTCAGCCCAGAGTAAAGCTCCAAATCAAAGCCAAACGGTTAAGATTGTTTTCAGATTCCCAGCTGACAAGTTGTAATTGCTGCCAGTATGCAGACTTGAGACAGCAAAAGAGTCCACCAGACCTAAACTGAGTAAGACAACTCATAGGTCAGGAGCCAAAAGAGTGCACACTCTGGACAGTCCATCTACATCTGGCTTGGAACAGTTAAATTCCTTGGAAACATCCAAATTGGAACCAATTAAAATAAACGTCTGGTTAGATAGTTACTTGGTTCTAATGGAGATCGATACTGGTGTGACTGTTTCAGTACTGCAGAACCAGAGTTTTAAAAAATGTGTCTGGACTCCAACCTTTAAAAGTTTGCCCAAGACTTCGGCTAGACTGAGAACCTACAACAGGCAACCTTTGCAGATTAAGGGTGCACCTTCAGTTCCAGTCTCTTATGAGAAGCAGCTGGTTCAGTTATCCCTGATTGTAGTAAAAGGCTTGGGCCCAAGCTTGATGAGGTGAAATTGGTTGAGAAAACTTCATCTGGATTGGTTCAACATTTTTCAATTAGAAAATGGCTACCTGAATGAATGTTCTAATTAAACACCCAGAGGCTTTTCAGGAAGGTTTAGGGACTTCCGAAGGGGCCAAGACTACATTGCTTGTTGAACAGGAAGCAATTCCGTGATTCTGCAAGGTCCACCCAGTGCCATTTGCCTTATGAACAAAAGTGGAGGCAGAAATCATAAGGCTGGAAAGTGAAGGAATTACCAAACCAGTGCCGTTAGTGGAACGGGCAGCACCAGCCGTACTAATTATTAGGCCCAACAGGTCGGTTCACCTTTGTGGGAATTTTAAACAAACAGTAAACAGCTTTTCTCCTGCTGGCTAAATGACCAATCCTTTGCGTAGAGGATTTATACACAAAGATGACAGGGGTTCTGTCCTTCACATATCTGGACATGAGCCATGTGTACTTGCAATTACAGTTAGATGAGGATTCTCAGAAGTATGTTACAATTAATACCCAGAAGGGTTTATATGAATATGAGACTGCCACTTCAGGTATCGTCAGCCTGTGCAATTTTTCTGTGGGCGATGGAGAACATTTTACAAAGTCTACCCCAGGCTGCAGTTTTTCTAGATGTCATGCGAATAACAGGGAAGACCAATAAGGAGCACTTAGAGAACTTGGACATAGTCTTTAGATATTTCACTGAGGCAGGTACTCCAAACACCCCTAGTGACCTACTTGGGCTTGAGAGTAGACAAGACCAGGTTACACCTGTTGGAAAATAAGATGAGGATGATCAAAGGTGCCCTGACTCCCACATACCAGAGCTTAGGTCTTTCCGTGATCTGGTGAAATATTATGGCAAGTTCATACATAACCTGACCTCCAACCTGGCAATTCTTAAAATAAAAGGTCAGCCACGAAAGTGGTCATGTATGAGTCGAAAAATGTGGCTATGGAAAAGCACAGCAGATCAGGCTGCACCCGAGGAGCAGGAGAGTCGACCTAAATGGTCACATAGCCAAGCAATAGCTTTCAGGGAAGTGAGGAACCAGCTAGCATTGTTTAAGGTGTTGGCACACTATAATCCCAAGCGAGATCTGGTATTGACATGTGATGCCTCCCCGTACAGCAACAGAGTAGTATTAGCTCATAGATGGCCCAATGGAGAGGAACGCCCAACAGCTTATGCATCCAGTACTTCGAATAATGCAGTGCGGAAATATGCCCTGCTAGTGAAGGAACGTTTCCACTAATACATTTACGGATGAAAATTTGTAATAATAATAGACCACCAACTCCTGCCACCTCTACTTAAAGGGGGCAAGGCAGTACTGCTCATAGCTTCAGGCCGAACTCAGTGGTAGGCTCTGTACCAAGTATGTATAATTACAAATTGGAACACCATCCGGGAGACCAATTAACAAGTACAGATGCATTAATCTGCCTCCTGCTGACAGATACACCATCAGTGGTACCGTCACTGGAAGAGTCCATAATGGTTTTAAAATTTTGGGACACACTTCCAGTCACAGCTGACAGTACCAGACTTTGGACGCAGTAAGATACAGTCTTGGCAAAACTGAAAAAGCTGGTGATAATGGGGGAAACCAAAGGGCTGTCACAAGCAGAATTGAAAGCTTTTCGGACCCAGAGAGACCAGATCATAGTTGAGGATGGCATATTATTAAGGGGAGCAAGAGTGATTGTCCTGAGCAAAGATCACTGCCAAATACTGGCTGAACCTCATCTGGTCATCTAAAGGTATCCAAAATGAAGGTGTTGGGAGAAGTTATGTCTGGTGGTCAGGATTGGATGCAGACATAATTGTGTTGCTGGGCAGTGCCCAGAGTGGCGATAAGGACAAAAATTACCTCCAGAACTCCCCTAAATTTGTGGGAATGGTTGAGCAAACTCTGAACTCAGTTACACATCAGTTATGCGGGTCCCTTCACGGGTTCAGTATTCTTAGTCATTGTGGATTCTCGTTCAAAGTGGCTGGACATGCATCGTGTTCATTTGTCAAACACAGGGACAACAATCGAAAAACTGTGCACACCTTTTGCAATACATGGACTCCCGGAAGTATCGGTCACAGATAATGGGCCTTCATTTACCAGCAGGGAATTTGAGTATTTCCTAAAGTTGATTGGTATTTGACATATAAGGGCAGTTGTATACCATCCATCATCTAATGAAGCAGCCTACAGCTTTGCTAGATACCAAACTGTTCTGGTTCCTATTTGATTATAGGACAACCGCTCATGCAACTACAGGGATAACTCCCGCAGAGTTGTTAATGGGGAGAAGACTCCATGCCAGGTTAAGCCTGATCCTCCCAGACTGAGTAGCAAGGCTGGAACAGCATCTGGAGTGTCAGTGCTGGGCAGAAGATTCTTCTAAGTGAGAGAAGCAGTTTACTTCAGATGATGAAGTTTGCTGGAAGAACCATGGGAATGACCCTGCACGGGTAAGAGGCATGATCAACGTGAGGTTAGATCCAGTGATATCTCAAGTTCAGGTAGATGTGACAGTGTTAAATAAGCATATGGACCATATGAAAGCTGCAAACTCTCAAACAGTGCAGTAGTAAAAAGTGCCCAGCTCATTGATTGCCTTTCCAACTGTTCCAGAACCCATGGGCTCTCCCTGTCTGTCAAGCTCAAAGGAAAAAACCTCAGGATTTGAGACAGACATGGCAGATGTTGCCGCCTCAATGCCTTTGCTGCCTGAAGAAGAAGATGAATTTCTTCCGAGATGTTGTGGGCGCAAGAGGTGATCCACTGTGCATTACACACCACCTGTATCTGAGGCAGAATTGAAGGAACGTGACCCAGTATTAAAATGTTCCCAGGAGGAACTACAAAAAAAAACTGCCCTATGTCCTCAAACTCTGAGGTGGAGAGATGTAGTGATTGTAAGGAGTTCAGCCAGGCGAACCTCATAGAATATGAGTTCCCTGATAGGAGCGTTAATCTGCTATGTCCTATAAATGTCATTACTTTTAATAATATGAGTGCACCCTAAGAAAAACTGTGAACAATGGCCTCTCATCTCAATAGGACCACACCTCTTTGATTTCAGTAGTGAAAACCTTCCCAGCCTATCAGTTTCCTGAAGAAACACTCCTGCTGTACACTTGCCTGTTTGCCCCATTGAGTTGAAATAGCTCAGGAAATGGCTGTTAAAGCCTGAATGCTGGTTTAAATTCAAAGTTATTACCTTTTTGTATATTACAATGAGTTTCCCAACTGCTTCATGATGGTTTCCCATTGGTCTTTCTGCTGTTAAACCTGGGAGGGGCAAGACAATGTTGGGCTCTCCATCATCCAGCACTTTGGAGGGATCTAACCTCTCATCTGTATGCCACGCACTTCCCCCTATGACTTAAAATTCTATTGAATCTAACAGCAGGATTTTCTTCTATCTGTGCAAAGCTTAAGAGGATGAGACACTCCATTTAAAGGCACTTCTGATTTGTGCGACTGATGAGACTTTCAGTTGTTCAAACGAGCAAGACTGAAGATATCTTGGACAGCACACTTAAATATTGGAGGCACACACAGGGGCATATAAAATGTATTCAGTTTGCTGAAGGAGATGGCACTAGCTGTGCAGAAGTTTGAATATTAGGATCAACATGCCTGGTTCATGGCCAAATGATTTTTTTAGGAATATAGATGCAGGAGTAGACATTGAGACCCTTGAATTCAGCTCTCCCCTGTGGTAAGCAGGGCTGTAGTTGAGGATCCTATCCATATTTCATTTTGTGCTCCCACTGAGTAAAACCTAGCATTGTGAGCCAATTCATCAGATTTAATTTATTATGCTTACCCTTTGTTGCCTTGCTATGTGAACTGTCAAATCTAGCCACAACATCACCGCATGCACTCAGGTAATAATTCCAGCATGAGGTCTACATCTGTTCCTAACCATCATCAAAACCTGGCCCCAAGTGACCTGGTAAGAAATATTTGCCCATCAGCTACTGTGCTTGTCTGATTATATTACAAGAAGCGAAAAAATATTGCCCAGGGTCATGAGAAAACAAAATGGATTATGATGACTATCATATTGTCAATTGCTTTTACTGTGCTATTATTGCTAAAGATTATGGAAGAGTCTTTTTGTAACAAACCATAAATGCAAACCTTTAATTATGATAGGCTATTTGAGATGATTGGATTATTGTCAAAGTATATTATCGTCTGTGGAGGAGTGCAAATTGGAGTAAAACGAGAAATTACATTTGTGCAGCACATTATGACATATTTCAGAAATACCTTTTCACTTTCAATGAGCTGGTTAATATTCACAAATGAAAACACTCCACAGCTTTGTCATTGTACATTGTTCCTTACAAAATTCTGTCTTACCTTTACGTAGTTCAATGCAGTGATGCAAATAATTTCTCAGGATGGTATTTGAAAATAAAAAGGGAATATAAATTAGGGGATGTGGTAAAGTTAGACATTTTGTCCTTCTGATTTGGGGCTCATAATTTATGGCTCATGCAGACATCCATGCACAGTACCCAATCTGGGACACTGAACTCATTCACACAGTGCAACACAGCCAGTGGTTTGACAGTACAGCATTCCAATGAGTGAAGGTCCATATAAAATCACAATACTGAAGATGCTGAAAATACTCAACAGATCTGGCAGGAACTGAAGGGAGACAAACAAAGTTAATGGTGTCTCAGCCTCAACTGCCATCCCCGGGGAAGAGGTTGAGCCACCTCAGCACCACTCCTTCCAGTAGCACCTTCAGGGACCTACCCAGAATTCTGGGCACTAATTTTCTCTTCTCAAGTAGTACTTGACCAAGTGCATAATGGCATTTAAAGTTGCCCATCAATTCTGGGATATGCCAGCAGTAGTGAGGTTGTCTGGAAAGAGGACATGTTAAAATGGAGCTAGAATCAGGTGAGAGGGACATCATGGAGGTCAAGTAAGCAGTTGATGAGGAGAGTTTGGTAAGACAGGTCAAGAAGCTCAATAGCGCTGGCATTTTGTCAAAACAACTTAAGATACAGATCTGTGGAACTAAAGGGCTAAAATAAATTTCAAATGCTGTTGTGATATGGCAAGTAAACCATATTTCCTTCAAGGTATAATGTGCTCAGTGTGTACTCTTTCACCTTTGAATCAAAAGGCCAGGATTCAATAGAGACACAATGTCTCAAGCAGAACTTCAATGCGCAGTGCTGAGTGCAAAGTATCGTCTCCATTTCTGCAATTAAGTGCAATCCTAATGGTGACCACATAGCCACTATTAATTGTTCTAAATACATGTCTGGTTCGCTTCTTTCTTATGGGAAGGAAATCTGCCTCCCTTACTTGGTCTGGCTTCCATCTGACTTCACAGTACAGCACAGACCCATAATAATATGATTAACTCTTAACTGCCTTCTGGGCAAGTAGGAATGGGCAATAAACAGCCAGTGAGGCCAACATGCCATAAACAAACATTTTTTAAAAATTGCACTTTCAGATGAATGTATTTATCTCTAATTATCTGGTTAATGCATTTATTTTCCCAATTGACGAAACCTAGCACCTTGTGGTATTTGCCATCTCCACCAATGTCTGGCACTGGGAAGGGGTTGTTTGAAGTTGTTTGCTGCTACAAACTCTCCTTTAACTTTGCTTTGTCTTGGATCTATCCAGTGATTAATGGTACAGTACACCACTATAGTGTATCCACAGAAGAGGTACTGTTCTTAGATAACAGGAAGGTTTATTGGTGATAGAAATAAGTACAGTTACATTTAGTCAGGCATTGTTACTCAGACTTTAAGGAGCTGGTACAGATACATGTGTTCCCTCTGGAAGTTAGAGTTGAACTGCTTGTCTCCATCAACAGACTGTAAAATGGACGGAGCCAATGTAACATGAAAATTAACCCTTTCAGAACAATCGCAAAATACAACAGATGCTATTCAGTTACTGTTCATGGTTTACAAATTAGCTTCAATGTTTCTGTACAACAATAACTGCACTTGAACAATATTTTGATCACCATTAAATATTTTGATGGTTCCTGATGGTTCTAGTCAGATGTAAAATCTGGAATTCTTCAGATCCTCAGACCTGGCATTAAAGTAGCCATCTAGTTCCCTTCTAAACAGATTTGATAGGAAGAAAAGGGGAAATAATTTCCATTGGCAGTAGAGTTGGTAACCAAAAGACGTAGTTGAAGGAGGGTGACAACTGAGCCAGAGATAAACAAAGGAGAATTTTTCTTGAGGCAGAAAATTATTACGAACTGGAATGCATTGAAAGCGGGCTGGAAACAGATTCAACAGGAACTTTCAGATGGGAATTGGAGAAAAACTTGAAAAGGAAAAGTTCTGCAATGTTCTGGGGAACAAAAGAGTTGGACTAATATGCTAGCTCTTACAACGAAACAGCACATGTATGTTAGGTAGAATGGTGTCCTTCTGTTCTGGCTGGTCCAAAGCCTCAATATTAGCAGGGACAGACATTTAAAATGGGGAGGGAATGAGAGGGGATGACAAGTGGAAGTAATACAGGTTTCTCAAACAGCTAAGACTGGGCTTTAATCACGTTTTTAATACAAGGTTTGTTCTGCTAGGATACCCAATTGATAAGTAGCAGTTTCTCCAGCACTTTCTGTTTTTATTCAGATCTTCAGCATCCACAGTATTTTGCTTTGATGCAGGTTATTAATCAGGTAAATAAAAGCACAGAGAAAGCAGGGAGGTATCAGGGGACCAGAATTAAGGTCGGAATGTTGAATGGTTGATGGATGTTCACAAGTGGTGGTCAGTGAGGAAGAGACAGCATCAGGATCCAGAGGGTCAGTGAGACAAGATGTTGGTTGATGATGCTTAGAGGCTGAGAGGGAGATGGTGGTTGAAATCCGAAATTGTTATTTGCAGGGGTTTTATATGTTTAATAAGCACTCCTGCTCCTCTTGGCCTAGTGTCCACTTTCTCATCTCCATGTGTCTGCAGATATTCTCAAGGGCTAACAAATCTAGTTGATATTAATTAAAAGTAAACAGCTTATAAAAATGAAGCATGCATTTGAATCTGTTACCAACTGTCCTGTCTCCTGAGAGTGCGTTAGTCACTCGCCACCTGCTCTGCCTCCATTATTATTAGAAATGGATTAGGTTGTCATGCTTGACATTTTTTTCTGGTTTAATTTCTCATTCTGACTCTTTTGGGGGCTTATCATTTCCCCCAGAGATACCGATGGCTGAGTTTTGTGAATTCTTTGTGACTGAGAATTGCTAGGGAAAGACAAATGTTACCTGAGTGAAGTTTATTAATGAAGAGTTCTTTTTCACCTGGAATAATAGTCTATTGTCGAGTGTAGTTATCGCTAGCAATAGGCTGTTTAGAATCCTTCATAAAAGAGCCAGGCATTTTTACCCATTTTTTCTGTGGTGGCTCTTCAGAGGTGCATTTCAATTAGTTCCGCTCCCCGGTTCATTCCTCATAACCTCGTAGATTTCCCTTTTCAATTATACATTACTATGCTTTAGAAAGTTGCTATTGAATTCAAATTAAAACAAAGAACTGGGGATACTGAAAATCTGTAGCAAAAACAGAAATTGCTGGAGAAACTCAGCAGATCTGGCAGCGTGTGGAGAGAAAGAGGTGCTAACGTTTTGAGTCCAGTGACCTTCTTTACAACTATTAAATCGATTCCCACCAACAGTTCAGGAAGTCCATTCCAGATCTTGACATCTGACTGTGAAGGAAATTCTACCCTGGCTGTTTTGTTATTTATCTGGGTTAATTGTACTGAATATTTTAGATTTTCCCAGCAATAACATATGTACAGAAGCCATTTCCTGGAGTAGGAACTATGTATGATGAAACAGCAAAAATTAATGACCAGTGTTGAAGGCTAAGAAGCTGACCGTCTAAAGGTTATTAAATGTGGATGGGATCCTCCTTTATGACTTATTGTGGGAAAACGGTAAGTTCCCAGGATCCTGTATTAATATGCTTCTGAGGGCCAAACAATATCCAGTTAGAACTAAGAGCAAGGATCCTGCAACTTGAGTATTGCTGAAGGGAAACATACTGCCAAAGCTTTTCATCTTATTCTCAAAAACTTCGACAGAATGTCTTTTATCCAAGATCTGTACTGTTACACTACTAAGTAACAATCCTCCAACCCTACATTGAGGAAGTTCCCCAGTGTATGTGAGAGCATTTCAGGACCACTTGGAAGACACATAATAACACCATCTTCACACTCTAAGGAATCCATGCCTCCAGTAATGTACAGGCCAACTGACACCATATCCATGCCACAGCCTTAAGAATAAACAATAACAATCAAGATATGTTTGGGTCATTTCTGTGAAGTACACCATCACCAATCTCAATATCTTCTCTCTAACCAGCTCCAACTGAGGAAGAATGCATCCTCATTATCGCTATCAAGGTAGAGGCGCTGCACATTACTAATATGTACAAGGACCTTAATATGAAATGAACATTGCTAGTGATTCAAAATACAGCCTTTACATTGCTGACTTCTCTGGCCAAAATACAATGTGGGCTGATGGAGTAAATTGAATCAATAGTGAAGGCCTCACAGAATGAATGTCCGTAGAAGATCTTCAACTGGCTTTTGGTTTAAAATAGAAAGCTTCCTATTGTGCTCAATGACCAGATGGCTATAATTCCAGACCTGACCATTGTTTTCAGAGATCATTTAAAACATTCTGTAAAATACTCCTAACTTTCCAACATAAGCCCACCATAAGCCACCAAAGTAACGGTGAATGTGTCAAAATAAATCCCATAGTAAAACCTGACCAAAGCCAACTGGGACTGCTATAGGGCACCTATTGAGAAAGTGGTGATCCAAATACACTGACATGACACTGAGAGGACCGCCTGGACCTTTGGCAAGTACATGCCCCCTTTCAAAAGACATTTGATACAATGGCATGCATGTACTTATGAAGTACGTGACATTGAAGAGAGTGCAGAATGATTTATGAAAGGTGAAGGAACTTCAGTGATAGAGATAGATTGGGAAAGTTGAATTTGTTATCCTTGGAGTAGAAAAGGCTGAGAGAAGATTCCATAGGTGTATTCCAACCATGAGGGATACGGACAGAGAAGATAGAGAGAAACTGTTTCTACTCATGGAAGGACAGGGAGCAAGAGAGCACAGGTTTAAAATAAGTGGCAAAAGAAGCAAAATTAAGTTGACAGAAAGTTTTTTTCATGCAGTGAGTGGGTGCTTTCTGGAATGCACTGTCTGAGATTGCAGTGGAGGGTATTCCGACTGAGGTATTCAAAAGAGAGTTAGACAACAATTCAAAAAGGAACACTGTGCAGGGTTACAGGCAAGAGGTAGGAGAATGGCACAAAGTGAAATGCTCATTTAGCGAGCAAGGAGAGAGATGATGGGCCAAGTAGCTTCTGCCCTGTAATGATTCAGTGAATCTGCTGAACTAAAGGGACCCAGAACCTACATCGGCAGTGCATCCAGTCAGGGAGAACACAGATCCTGAAGGCCTGTCTAAGATCCTTGGAATCAACCAGAGACTGTAGTGGATTGAATGTTTTCGAGTCATAGCTTAGATTCTATAGTATATTCTCCTTTCTACAAGATGCACTGCAGAAATTCAAAAGGCTCCTTAGACAGCACCTTCTAGATCACAACCACTTCAACTAGAAGGACAGGGACAGCAGATACATGGAAATGCCACCACCTGCACTTTCCCCTCCACACCACTCACCATCCTGACTTGGTCAGAAGTCACACGACACCAGGTTATAGTCCAACAGGTTTATTTGGAATCACAAGCTTTCGAAGCAGTGCACCTGTGTCAGGCACCTCCATATCCTTCTGTCTTGGAAATACATTACCATTCCATTATTACCACTGGAACAAAATCCTGAAAGATCATCCCTATTAAAACAGGGTGTGCGTAAATCAACTAGACTGCAGTGGATCAAGATGATAGCTCACCACCTCCAAGTGCACCAAGGAATGTGCAATAAATTCTGGTCCAGCCAGCAAAGCCCAAATGTCCTGAATGAACTTTTAAAAATCACAGTCCTGACTTGTACCTTGTAGGTAGTAGACAGGCACTGGGGTGATTTTCATAGCATCCCTTTGGAATTCTGACCTCCTCTTTTGGTCATAATGATCAACAATGGACCTGGAACATCTAACGACACAATACCCAGTTCACAAATGCAAAAGGGAGTTTACCGTCAAACATTCAACTACTTTCTTCACACAATTATCTTGCTTAACCACCTGAATGGAAAATCAGCCATCATTGCTTTAAATCAGCATCAGCCGTTAAAATGAAAGAAAATTGTGTCTCTAGTGTATTTAGGCACATAATTCAAACTTAGAACAGAAAATGTTGTTTAAAATGGAAATCTTTCTTGAGAAGGGCTAATGTAGAAAGGGAAATTTCACACTTTATACTTGAAGCTCATTTTCCAATGGTATACTGGTGGGAAATTCTTGATGTTAACATGGACATGCATAATTTCTAGGAGTCTAATCCAAGCTTGGAACATCACTAGATAGGGGTGTGGGTCAAAGAATAAGTGGTCATAGTGTTGTAGCATTGTCTGCACTTCCTGCACAGGGTATCACCAGATCAAAATGAACACTAAAGAATTGGTCTCAAAAGTAATTTAGAATTATCTCCACTTCAGTCATGTCCTATACTTCATGAATCTTACAAAACTTATTTTCATAGATTCCCTACAGTGTAGGTAGAGACCATTCGGCCCATCAAATCTGCACCAACCTCTGAAAAGCATCCCTCCACTCCTCCCACCCTAATCCATAGCCCCACATTTACCACAGCTGACCCATCTAGCCTGCATAACAGGGCAATTTAGCATGGCTAATCCATCTGACCTAACACCCTTGGACTATGTGAGGAAACCCACACAGACTCAGGGAGAAGTTGCAAAGTCCATACAGACAGTCAGCCAAGGTTGGAATCAAACCTGGGTCCCTGGCACTTTGAGGGAATCACTGAGGCACCATGCCATCTAATTTAGGCACGATACTTCAAATATTACAGATCTACAGTTTCATTGAGGCACATACATCTAATCAATTTATTATATAATCATACATAGCAGAAGTGATGACTGCAGATGCTGGAAACAAGAGTTTAGATCAGAGTGGTGCTGGAAAAGCACAGCAGGTCAGGCAGCATCCGAGGAGCAGGAAAATCAACGTTTCCTGCATAGAGTATCACCAGATCAAAATGTACACTGCAGAATTGGTCTCAAAAGAAACTTAGAATTATCTCCACTTCTGTCATGTCCTATACTTCATGAAAACGTTGATTTTCCTGCTTCTCAGATGCTGCCTGACCTGCTGTGCTTTTCCAGCACCACTCTGATCTAACCACTTGTCCCAATGTGCCTTTTCCAGTTCTTTGAAAGAGCTAGGAGCAAATTCCTGCAGATGCTGAAATCTGTACTGAAAATAAAAAATGCTTGAAATCACATCAGGTCAGGCAGCATCCATGGAGAGGGAGCAAACTAATGTTTCAAGTCCAGCTGGAGACTCGAAAATTTAGCTTGCTCTGTCTCCATGGATGCTTCTGACCCTGTGTGACTTCCAGCATTTTTTTTCTTTTTAAACGAGCTGTTGAGTTAGTCTCACTCCCCTGCTCGTTCACCATAGCTGTGACAAGTATGTACTCAAGTCCCTTGTGAACAATACTGAAATCTATTTCCTGTACGCAAGCGATGCATTAACAATTCATTACATTGGAAGATCTTGTCAGCCCATTCTAGCCTTTTTAATCAATTACATTAAATTGTTAACTAATTCACACAATTTAATTTGAAATATCCTATTTAACACAATTCATTACTGTCAGTTATGATATCCAAAACTTTAAAAATCCAGAGATATCCTAAAATCTTAAGACAATGCACAACAGCTCTCTGGAACTGATGGTATTAAAAATGAGGATTCAATTGAGAATTCTCCTTAGAACTCTACACAGTTCAATAGCAATTTATGTTTCAGCAGCATGCAAGGTTTAGGCAGTACAGATAAAGATTATTAACTAGTATAAATTTTGCTAGTTTTTGATGCTTAAATATTGAATTTTTGTAGAATTATCCAAATTATAGCAGCTAGATTTATTCTCAATTTGGAATTATCAAAGTTTGGATCTCTGCTGAGGCTTGGTTTGGAACTCTGATCCACAGCAGTCCTACTGCTACAAGTTGAATTAATACTGGTATTATTAGACATAGAGTCATATTCATAGAGATATACGAGTTGGTCCAACTCGTCCATGCCAACCAGATATCCAAACCTAATCTAGTCCTATTTGCCAGCACTTGTCTCGTATCCCTCGAAACCCTTCCTATTCATGCATCCATCCAGGTGCCTTTTAATGCTGTAATTGCACCAGCCCCCACCACTTCCTCTGGCAGCTCATGCCATACATGCACCACCCTCTGGACGAAAAGGTTGCCCCTGAGGCCCCTTTTATATCTTTCCCCTCTCATCCTAAACCTATGCCCTCTAGTTCTGGACTCTCCCACACCAGGGAAAAGACCTTGTCTATTTATCCTATCCATGCCCCTCATGATTTTATAAACCTCTATAAGGTCACCCGTCAGCCTCTGACAATCCAGGGAAAACAACCCCAGCCTATTCAGCTTCTCCCTATAGCTCAAATCCTCCAATCCTGGCAACATCCTTGTAAATATTTTCTGAACCCTTTCAAGTTTCACCACATCCTTCCTCTAGGAAGGAGATCAGAATTGCATGCAATATTCCAAAAGTGGCCTAACCAATGTCCTGTACAGCCGCAACATGACCTCCCAACTCCTGTACTCAATGCTCTGACCAATAAAGGAAAGCCTTCTTCACTATCCTATCTACCTGTAACTCCACTTCCAAGGAACTATGAACCTGCACTCCAAGGTCTCTTTGTTCAGCAACATACCCCAGGACCTTACCATTAAGTGTATAAGTCTAACTACACAAGAACAGATTAAAGTGTCTTGGTTTGTAGCTGATCACAACACAGCCAGCAAGTAAAATTTCTTTTATCAGGTCTGCAAATCGCTTTTTAGTTCTCTGAATCTGTGTTTCAGTAAATATGTGGAAATCCCTATTTGAATTCTATTTAACCTCTGCTGTTGATACTGTTCAACCTGGAAAATTGGCAAAAATGTATTCATTTAAGCCAGTTAGGGAAGAGAGGAGAGGAGCATACGTGGAACATGGTAATTGAGGAAGAAAAGAAATTGCAATATAGGGTGTAAAGAATTATAAAGGGGAAGGAGGCAAAAGAGAGAGGAAGGGAAAGATGGAGAGAGCAGGAATGATACCAAGTCCCATTCACACATCACCCTTGATATGCTGAAACACCAAAAATAACAGCAGTAATTTGTTAAAGGAAAATTCACACTTAATTCTCTGAAAATGAGAATGAGCCAATTATTCTTCTGGACTGGTGTGAAGGGCTCCTGGTAAACCAATGCCTCAACTTCAAAATTCTCATCTTTATTTTCAAATTGTCCTGTGACCTTGGCCCTATGTTTTTCCGCCCTACTTTGAGAGCTTCTAAGTCTGGCCTCATGTGTATTGCCAACTTTATTGGTGTCCATACCTTCAGCAATCTGGGTGCAGTGCACCAGAACTTCTTCCTCAAATCTATGCCTTCCTACTCTATTCTCCTTCAAAGTGCCCTTAACCTAATGGCTTTGACCAAGCAAGAGCAAAGTGCTGCTGATATTGGAAATCTAAATGAAAAAAGTAAAAGCTGGAAATACTCAGAACATCTGGCAACCTCTGTAATGTTTGTGATAGAGGGCAATACTGTAGAAATGTCACACCTTGCTTGCCATAGTCATGTTACCTCAACAATGAAACACTCACTGGAAGCATCCATCTTATAGCCAGTTAATTTAAGACACATTACAAGTGAGACTTATTCTATATGAACATGGGCCTGATTTATCCCTGCCCCAAATGACATGGGCATTGGTATGAATATTGGGAGAATTGTGTGAGATTGACGGTGTTGAGCAGTAAGACAAAATTCTTGCCAGTAAATTGGCAAGAGGCCTATTTGTATGTATGAACAAACATTAGCATCTTCATTATTATGTTATCTCACCTCACTGATGTGACTATTCCACCCATCTGACTGAAATTAGATGGTGATGATTCCTGACATGGAATTAGAGCAGCAACCTGCTGACTCCAGACTTCCATCAGTCAACGACATCTCAGAGCACACTCCATGGGCAGTGCCTGCTGGAAAGCTGGGAAACATTTCTGGAAGTGTACATCAACCCAAAGACTCTAAGCAAAACTTTAAAATGATCTTATTACCCAGGCTAAACATTTAAAGAATTTGTCACAACTTGCAAAGGTAAACGTTTTCAGTCCCATTGATGTGAAGGATAATTACTGGCAAGTGGAGCTGGATGAAAGCAGCAACTTTCTAACTGCATCCTGCAAGTGGTTTGGGAGATGTAGATGGTTACATATTTGTTATTCCATAACTCCTGATGAGTATCAATGCAAATAAAATGAGATATGTCAGTGATCTTCCCAGATCAGATGCAATTGAGGATGATCTGCTAGATTATCGATGTTGAGGCACAATGGAAGAAGCCGCTGTTGATCCCAATCAAAACCTAGTGTGATAGTTAGACAGAGCACACCAGATCAACCTAAATCAGAACAAGGAATAATTGTAATTAAAAGTGCTCAAGGGTAAGCACATTATCATGTACTGACAGCAAAATGCCTTTGCCCACATTCCGAAAAGATAAGAGCTGTAGCAACAGCGCAGTGACTAACTGATGTAAAGGCCATGCAACAGTTTATTGGATTGGTCAACATTTTAGCAAAAGCGTTGCCCAAGTGTGAATCATTATGCCAACTCATTGCTAAGCATGTGAAAAAAGAACAAAAAGTAGTATTAACAGAAATCAACTAATTAATGATGGCAATGCGGGTGCTTCAATAGCATAATGTCAATGACAGTCACCTTGCAATATAACACCAGCAACACTAATGCAAGATGGCTGTACTAACATTTCATTTGCATCCAGGACATTAACTGAGCAATGAATTGAGCTGATGACAATACTATGCTCAAAGCACTAAAGAGGGTGCAGCCATTATCTTTTCTTATTATCATTTTCATTGACACCGATTTGGAAGAGACAAAGTGGCAGTCAAGTCTGACCACAAGTTACTTCAAAGTATTTTCCTGAAGCTGCTCGTATCTGCTGTAAAGCTTCTGCAAAAACATTGCTCTTGTTACAGAAATATCATCTGATTATGATCTAAAAGCCAGCAAAGCAGATGTACATTTCTGATATTCAGTTGAAAGTGGTGCTCCATATGAAGAAAGCAGGGGATGCTATGACAGAGAACAATATCTTCCAGACCAATGCAAATCAGCAGCCCAACCAGGAAACACCTTGCTCAAATCAAGCAAATGACCCAGCAAGTTGCAATTATCCAAGAAATTCTCCAAGTTGCAAGAAGCAGTAATAAAAGGGTTAGCTGAAAGCAACAAGGACATTTCTGCAGTCACAAGAACATATTGGACTTACAGCAACAAATTAACATCCCTATGTGGCAGACACAATCATGTCCATAAGAATGTAAGAGATGCTAAAGTCCATCCTTGCAAAACACCAAGGAATTGAGTCAAGTATAAGGAAGGTGCGAGACCGTAATAAATAGAAACAGGAGTAGGACACTCAGCCCTGAAGCTGCTCCACCATTCAATAGGATCATGGCTGATCCGACATTCCTCATGTCCACTTTCCTGCCCTTTCCCCATAACCCTTGATTCCCCTACTGATCAAGAATCAATCTCGGCCTTAAATACACATAAGGATTCTGTCCCCATAGCTGTCTCTGTGGCAAGGAGTTCCAAAGACTCACAACCCTCTGAGAGATGAAATTCTTCTTCATGTCAGTCTTAAATTGGTGCCCCTTTATTCTGAGAATAAAGCCTCTGGTCTAAGACTGTCCCATGGAAGGAAACATCCTGTCATCATTGTCCCTGTCAAGCCTCTTGAGAATTCTATATGTTTCAATGAGATCACTTCTCATTCTTCTAAACTCCGGTAAGTAGAGTCTGAACCTGTTTAGCATTTGTTCATAAGACAATCCATCCATACCAGGGATCATCCTAGTGAACATTCTCTGAACTACCTCCAGTGAAATAATATGTTTTCTTAAATAAATGGACCAAAGCTCCTCACAGTATTCCAGATATGATCTCACCAGCATTTTCTATAGTTGCACTATGACTTCCCTACTCTTATAATCCAAACCCTTTGAAATAAGGGTCAACATTCCATGAACATTCCTGATTACCTTCTGTACCCATGTGTGATGGCTTTCTGTGCGTCATGCACAAGTATCTCAAAAACAGAACTACTCTATTGGTCAAACATATGCAACAAGATCAAGGACAACATCAGCCAGTGCAGTATTTGCAGTGAGTGCCAAGCTGAGCAAGCTAGACTCCTGCTGATGGCACATGATATTCTAGACAGGCCATGGGTGAAGTAGGGAATAGGTCTCATCACTCGCTCAGTTTTGTCACACTACTATTCTGACTATGGAAAAGTGGACCAACTGACTTCAGTGACTGCCATTGAGATGGTCGAATGTCTCAAAGCAGTCTTCAGCTAATACAGCAATACCATGAGTGACAAAGTACCTGGTTCATGAGTGAAGAATTTAGACACTTCATAAATGGTTGGGAAATTTGACTCCAGCCATCGTCGCCACACTATCAAATAGAAAGGCTGAGGTAGCTGTGGAAATCACCAATGGATTAAAAAAAAATCCAGCATCAATGTAACACACCTACTGAAGGATTGGAGAGTCATCCAGTTCAAAAATGACTGTCACGCTGTTCACAAAGTACTCCTCCAATAGCAAAAAAATTATTAAGTTAGAAGTAGTAACATTGTGATTCGAAAAATCAAAGTCAAATTCACTTTGACAAAGCTGCCAAACCATTGCCAGTGTTGAGCACCAGGGATTCAGTCAGAGTCAGAGTACAAACCTTCAATAACTGAACACAAGTGAGCCCAAGTGACAATTTGCAAACTGCATAGAGATATTGTCACCTTGATCATACACAGTGGAAGGGAATGCCATTACAAATACAGGTACATAGCAGGAAGTGCAGAAGCTATTTCTTTAGCACAGGCAGCAGTACAAGGTAAACTCACCAACTGCACAGAACACAACTCAAACAACAGCCCAAGAGGTCTCTCGCTCCTCAGCAAAGGAAATGGAACAACAACAGCTACCATGGCAACAACAAATGATGATACTCCCCAGAGAAGGAACATCACCCAGATGATTAGACAACAACAATATGCACACAAATTGAGAGTCTGACATGATGGAAAGACCATGGGGCAGATATTCTGCCAGGGGGACAGTTGATCTGTGAGTGTCGATGTTATGCTTGGGGACACTGCAGTATCCATATTGTAGAACACTCCAGATGAATCGGCAGGGAAACTAAATTTTTAGCTGGGCAATTGCTCTATGTCTGGATCTTCTGAAAGTGTCCATAGAAATCAGAGTCTTCAGATGGCTCCAGTTAAATTAAAAACAGTTACTCAGGAAAAGATGGACTGTTAAATGCAAAATCTAAGTCCTGAGTGACTCTTAACCCCCACACCTACCTCACTGACAATCCCCAGACTCTAACCTGACATCCAGCCCTGGGACCAGAGACCACACCCTTCCCCAACTCTTGTGACCCTGGGAACTCGACATGCCCCTGGGTACATTTCAGAGTACGGCAGCTGACTACTGTGAAAAGGGCATGTGGATTGCCTTCTTCTGACTGTTCTACTCTGAAAATGACAAACATTAACAGTTTAAACAGCCCCCAGTGGGGTATTACAGAAAAAAACACCAGATGGTTAATGGAAACTTAGCGAATTCCCCTGACAGTTCTACACTACAGAAGAAATGTCAGAATAAATTTATGCCTCCGCATTTCTGAAGGAGGCCTGGTGGAACCTGAGGACCACCTTTCTTTTGTAAAAAAGAAAGGTTGGAATGACAGTCTGCATGGGATTGCCACTCACCTGAAAACCTTGTCCTATTTGTGTGGAGACTCCTGATTATTACAAACTGCGAATAAATAAGAGTAGTTGTGTGCTCAGTGGATAACTTGGATAACTCGCTATAAATTATAATGCATACAATTTTGTTTTGTATCTTGGTGTCGAAAGAGGATATTTGGGATAGAAATGCAATATTGTCCAAATGTGACTTCTAGCTTGCCATAATCATGTGACCTCTACCACGGGGGCACTCAATGTAGGTATCTATCTTCCAGCCCAGTTCAACAAAGACACAATGTGAGATTGTTATCCTGTGAGCTTGTAACATGATGATGGAGAAGCAAAATAAATAGCTGGGACTTTTCTGAGATGGCAGGTGTTCTCTGTGAAAGCCTGGATGCAAAGTTTCTGTCCTTGGGGTTGGGGGTTGACCTGGCTTTGACAGAGACAAAAAAACCGCAGATGCTGGAATCCAAAGTAGAAAACAGAAGGTTGGAAGAGCACAGCAAGCCAAGCAGCATCAGGAGGTGGAGATGTTTCAGGTATAACCCTTTTTCAGGAAAGGACAATGGAATCTAGAGATTGTAGTAAAATGCCGGAAGGAGCAGGCTCAATTGGCCATTTAATGGCTGAAATGAGCTCCAGGCAGACAGACCAACTGCCATCTTTCACGTTACTGGCAAAGTAACATAGTACCAGGAAGGCATTGGGGACATCACCTGTTAGTTTCTCACCTCTGAGCCTGAACTACAGCCACATTAAAATTTAGCCTAGTCACCATTTCTCACTTATTGACCTGTTGTCAAAATCACATCTTATCTTTAGCCAAGTGTTATTATCTGCTTTTTGGTGTGGTGTCACTTTTTTATGATGACACTCCTGGCAAATACTTTGATAGATTTTATCATATCAAAGATGCTTTTAAATCAATATGAGTGTTGACAGGACGCATTGAATGTTTTTGTATGTGCATGCGTGGAAATTCAGATTTTGGGGAAATACAACTTTTCAAAAGAGTGGAAATTTGTATTTAAGGCTGAGATTTTCTGTGTAAGAAGTCATCCAAATCTGTCTAATCATCAATAGCTCACTCAATGTTATTTTCAGCGTAGACAGCCTTGAGTTGCCAAAGATGACATTTTCCTGCTCTAAGCATGTGTGTAATAAAGCAACGCATTGCAGTGTTTAATCCCAGTCCCCTCACAAGGCCTGAGGCAGCTGATACAGGTTTTTTTGAAGCAGCGTGTGTTATTGGAATGCAGGAACACTGCAATTTTATCCTTGCTCATATGTTGTGCTGGATTGAACCACAGCAGCAGCAATACTCTGATTACATTAATGATACTGCAGTAAACTGTTAAATACAAAAACAAATTGATCTGCAAGACAAGCAGGTTTGAGCATGTGTTATATGTGTGGGGCTGATATTCCACTTCATACACACTGATAGCCAGCGAAACTATATCTTTCCCTTGTGCATT